>NW_024582083.1:0-454857 GCF_017639235.1 Corvus kubaryi | reverse complement strand
GGAGTACGGATGGGGTTTGGTTGTTCGGTTGCGTGGTTGGTTTGTTGGTATTGTTTGTGTTGTTTTGGGGTTTTTCGGGGGGAGAAGCGCATCAGGGCAGCCGCGCGGGCTGGTGCCGCTGCCGCCGTCCTCTCGGCCGGTGCCGGGTGCGGGCACGGGGCGAAGGTTCCCGTCAGCCCCGTCGGGCTGGCGCTTGGACGGCAGCGGCCCCGGCTACCCTCGTCCCTCAGGGGCGACTTCACACCCTCCTTCGCTTAACATCACCGTAAATGCCGCTTTAATGGTCAGGGATTTCCGAGTAAGTGTGGGATGTCGCGACAAGAGGGAACCCAGGTTAGAAAACCCTGGCGTGGGAACGCAGGCGAACGTGGCCTTAGTTTGTAATCATGTTTCAAGTAATTTCTTTTTTAGTTGATGCTCTGTGTGTGGGAAGGTGGATAGAAGTACCAGCCATCACAAAACGAGACACTAAAAGCTGTGGAAATGCGAACGAAGTTGTTCAGGTTCCCACTGCTGTCAGCGAATCTTGCTGACTCTATCTGGACGAGGTTCCTCTTAATCTGGCAGTTCTCACTTTTCCTCTATCCCATACATTTTGTCCGGACTTCTTGAGAGCACAAGCGTCAAATGCCTTCTCTTACTTCTTCCCCGTCTTCTTCTTTCTTGTATTTGCAAGTTGTGGCCAGGAACGAATTGACAAGAAGGAAGCACAACCTTATACTTTAATGTGATGTAAATTGTCTTCATTGCCTAGCAGACAAGTAATGAACTGCCTTGTACTTCTCAGTTCGAAATGCTACAAAGTTCATTTATCTTAGCGTGTATGGAGATGTATAAATCTGATAGTTATTGTTGTGTGTTTTCTTAAATCCCTCTGACAGTGCATGGATTGAAGTAAATAGACAAACTGATGTACTACCTGAGAGAATGAGTTTATCTTGCAGAGCATTTCCTTTTTAATACTGAACAGCTAATATATACTCCACCACAGTACTTCATTAAAAAGTTGGGAGCTAATTAGCTGTTTCTTACAGCTAGAGTTCCCGATTTTAATTAGAGTTCCTGTCTTTAAGTTTAAACTGATTAAAGCAATGCCAAAGCCACTCTGGTTATTTTCAATGTTTGTTTAAAAAAAAAATAGGAAAAAATGAGCAAGGTCTTTGTGCTTCATGTTGAAAAACAAACACTTCTGTTTGGGGTTCTGTCCCCAGTTCTGTTGGGTTTGGGGGTGAGAAGACGCATGCTGTGTTTATCTGTGTTTATCTTGACTGAGGAGGGAAACTAACGAACGGCAACGAAACTCCCATGTTTGTTGTTCAAGGGTTATTGGTTTCAATAGGAAAATCACTACTTGAGAAGGAAAACTAGAATGCGTTAACTAACAAAGATGTGGATAAAGTGGATAACCTGTAAGCACTCAGGTGGATTTCGCAATGTTCAAACAATGTACAAGAGTATGATTGGAGACACAGTGATGGTGATTCCTAGTAATGGTGAAAACTCTACTGCTGTCTAATATTGTCCAGGAGTCTCATCCAAACGTACATAAATCTGTCATGGTGGTTAAATATTGCCCTCCATTATGTCCTCTGTTAATCTCATGTGTGTACTTCAGACTTCATTCTGCTGAAGAACAGTTACTTGTATTAGACTTAAAAAAAAAGGAGTGGCAGGGCAATACATGGCTCTTTCATGGGTACCCTGCTATATTTTTAACAACATTTTAAACCCTATTAGGGGTTTGAGAGATTTGCAAATTGATAATTCCTGAGGGAGTTGTTATGCTGATAAGACTTACAGTGTCTTTATTCTGAATATTTCACAGCACTCTTGACACTCTTTATGGGAAGTCTTTAATGTTTGTCGCACACTGCTAAGCACTTGTGACAAAATTTAGCAATGGGTGCTTTAAAATACAAAAAATGAAGTTCTGTAAAATGCACAGCTAAATGAATGAAAGCTTTTAAGGTGCATGGATGGACAAACTAGCAGTGCTCAAAACTCTCCTGTAGACTGACAGCTGACCTTGACCTTAGCTCTGTGAACTTGTTTGCTTTCGTGTTTGTTTGACCCAGTCAGCACTGTGATAATACTCATGTTAAGACAGAAAGTTCTCTTGTCTTTTCTGACATTTAAAGGATATTGCTGTTGTTATGATTTCATAAGGACTGAATTCTGTGCAAAAAAACTTCTTTGCAAAACCTGTGGTGTTAATTGGCCATGACTAGATATTTGCATTCAAGGTGCTTGAATGCCCTGGTGTCAGGTATGCTGCCAATGAAATACAATCAAATCTCTAAGTAATTGTGACTAATTCTTCCATACTATGATTTCCCAAGTGTTTATTAACTACAGAGCACATGAACTAATATGATGTCAGCATGCATGATGAGGTAAACTGTCATCTGTGTTTTTATATTTGATGTGGCATGTTGATATGTGGCTGCTGCAATTTTTAATATTCTCAGAATAACTGTCTGACTTAGACAACTGGCTTTTCTTTTGTGGGGGAAGCAAGTTCACATGCTAGGAATACCTATGTGCAAAAATTAAAGCACTTAGTAGATATTTAGGAGACTTCAGTGGTTAGACAGTCCTCACATATGATCTAAGAGAAAAATGCCCCAAATACGTATTGCTACATGGAAGCATGGAATGATTTGGATTGGAAGGGATCTTATGGATCATCTAGTTTCAAACCCCCTGCCATAGGGACATCGTGGGAATTGGAAGTTTCTCTTTAGTCTGTGGAGTCTTACTGGAACGGTCCAGCTAGGAGTCGATACATCTGCTGGTAGTCTGTCCCAAGCTATATGCATCTCCTTGTAATTTTGGTCCTCTTCTCCTTTTTCAGTTCTCTCTGGTTTCTGCTGCCACAGCCGTGCTGCTGCCAGATGCTGGTTTGCTGTTTTTGCTGCCTGTTTGCATTGCTGCCTTACCCCTTCCAGTTTTTAAATTTCTATTTTTTTTTTTTTTGTATTTATGTAATACATTTCTTAATCCAATAGATGTGCTAATTGTGTCTCTGCCCATGGCAAGGGGTTGGAACTAGATGATCCATGTCCCTTCCAACCTAACTCATTCTATGTAGCATACAAGACAATGCAATTATATGTCTTGACCTGAAAAAAATTAGGATCTTTAAAGAGAAACATCTTGTTATGTGAAATTAAATCCAGAATAGTCTCATCATCTTAATAGCAGTGCAAATTCAAATAATGACTTAATAGAGGAACTTAAACCTTTAATGTGATGAGAATAACCTTGTTAATTATCAGGGTTAATGAGGTGCATTCCTTTAAAGTGAACCAAGTGATCATAAGCCAGAAAAAAGGATCTCTCTTCTGCTGGGTAGTATTTTTCCAATTCATTGGTAATTGAAAAGCGGATTTTGTTCCAGGCAGGGGTGTGATAATACAGCAATTTATATCAGATTCTTCAGGAAAGAGGGATAAACACCTGTTTAAAAAGTAGACTTAATGATACAGTTAAAGCAATAAGGAATGGTAAGCCACCTTTACCTTGTTTTCTGTGCTATTTTGATGGTTCAATGCCTTTTTTTTTTTTTTTTTTTTCAAATTCATTGGCAACCAGGCATACAGTGAAACTTAAATCTCATTGACTGGAGTTGCATGATTTGGAAGTAGTAGGGAGTTTGATAATATTGTATTATTCAGTGTAATTTCACTGCTCCTTTGGGTATTTCCGTACTGCTTATAACTTTTCTTCTATGGAATGATTTTTGGGATGCAGAGGCATTAAAGGTGCTTTGGGTGATTGTACTGCCACAGGTACTGCCACAGGTATTGGTTTTGGGACAGGTGTACAAAATAGGTCTTGTACTGTATTGTGAGAGGCTTTGGCAGTGCTGAGCTGTGGATGGGTGTAAAGTTAATTTCAGACTAGGTGACTATTGAGAAACAAAGTTTCTAATTTTACAGTGAAGATGACACTATATTTATGGCTCTTTTATAATCTTATAAAATGAATATTTTTTCATGAGGAGTGTTGCTTTGAAGGTGTTGAAAGCATTTCTAGTACCTCATGTGGAGGAGGAGTTCTAATATTCCTGCCTGGATTTTTTCCCATTAACTTTGCTTGTCTGTTGCCAGATTGCTTCACAAGAATGACTTCCAGAACTGACCCATCTATACCCATCCCTCTGGCATGTGAACATGCCTGCTTTGGGACGGTGGTGGGAAGTACAGCACACTGGGAAACCCTAGCTTGTTAGATGCTGCCCTGTGCTGGCTTGGCTGAACTCTTTATGCTTTGGGGTGAGGTAGAACTTCATCTTGGTCACAACTGCATGCATTTTTGCAAAGGCAAACTGCATGATATCAAGTTGACTTTGTTTCATTGGTAGCAACATGGTTGTGCTTTGTAGACAAAGAATGGTAGTCCAAACCCTCAGGTTTCATTAGAATAAAATATATAATTTAAGTCTGGGAGGTCAAGAAGAATGTGATGTACTGGGAATGTTTCTACAGTTGCCCACCAGCAACTAAAATCCAAGTTTGGTCTCTGACTTTCAGGTAGACAAAATTAAATGTCAAATGTGATTTCTTCAAAAATGTTATGTTCAATTTGACTGTATTAAAATAGTGGGCAATGTGGGGTACAAAGTACTTTGAAACACTGAAAAATTTAATTGCTTCTAATCTATTCAGCAGGTGAATTTCACAGTCTAAAAACCAGAGGCTTGTTTCATTTGGAACAACATTCTGCCTTGCCTATTTATCTCCATTGCAAAATTAAGTTCTTTAAACGAGGTAGTGGTCACTGACTGATTTCTGTTTTTCTTATAGGAACAGTTTCTCTATTTTTTTATGTCTCTAGAAGAATTATAATTAACTGATCTCTTGCATTGCGTTATATTTTTTACTTCACGTTGTGTTACACAGCTGTAGGGGGGACATGCTGCAGAAGGGAAATGCATCATGGTTCTGCAGGAACTTGTGCAAATGTCATCATTGTGGCATTGTATGGTTAGGTCTGCCAGTGAGGAAATGCAGCTTCTGTGCATGTCAGAATTGTTTTGGTTGTGCTGGGTCATTGAGTGAAAATGTCTTTGAGGTCAGGAGCTTGCTAATCCCAGTTGTCCAGTTTCTGCCTGTTAGCTCTCTAAAGCAGAGAAGACATTCCAAACGGAAGCATAGTGAGGGAAAGCCAGGCCATCTTTGCAGTCATGGGAGCAGCTTCCTTGGCCTCCATGGAGCATAGTTTACATTGTGATGGCCTGATGACTGTGGGTCTCATAGGAGATAGGCTTCTCTCTCCCTTCCCCAAGGTCATCTTCTCTGAAGTCTTTCCCAGAAGGAAAAAAAAAGTACCAGTGGTATTAAGGAACAAAGGAACTTGTTTAGCATGGAGGAAAAGTTCAAAGCTGAAGCAAATTATTAATACATTGCTTCAGAAGTGAAACTGGTGTAACGTGAGCCAAGTTAAATACATACCTAACCTAAGGGACAAAATTTTGGGATGAGCTAAAGTAGTAATAAAATAGGGACTACGATGAGATTTCTAGCCAGTGGGGAAGTGAACTTTTGGAGCTATCTTCTGTCAGGACAGAATGCATATGTTACATGCTTTCTAAAACTTCCTCACTACAGGAAGTAGAGGGAGGGTCAGGCACTGATCTGTTCTCTTTGGGGACCAGTGACAGGGCCTGAAGGAATGGCATACAGCTGTGTCAGGGGAGGTTTAGTTTGGATATTAGGAGAAGATTTTTTTCACCCAGGGGGTGACTGGAATAGGCTTCCCAGGAAAGCAGTTGCAGCACCAAGCCTGCCAGTGCTCTCAGGCACATGGTGTGACTTTTGGGGTATCCTGTGCAGAAACAGAAGTTGGACTTGATGATCCCTGCAGGTCCCTTCCAACTCAAGATATTCCATGATTCTACATGGTCAAAGTTTTGTTCTGTGTAAGACATTTTAGGACTTAGTAAGTGTGATGAAAGGAGACTGGGAGAATAACAAGGAGTGCAGCATTAATCCTGGTGTATTGCTGGAAACCATCAGTTGGTACCCTTTTCTGTAGCAGAAGGACATGGGGTGAACTCCAGATCTCTGATTTTCGGGGTTGGCTGAGTACAGAGGCAGCCATCAACTGGAGTAAGGAAATAAGGAAAAACCCTTGCTCAGAAGCAAGCTGCACAGTGAAAGTCCAGCGTGCTAGCAACAAAGCAGTGTGTAACAGGATGAAATCTAATCATGCTTCCCTGATCTTGGGTCATCATAAGAAAGAGATGATTATGGTTCCCAAGGGAAGACCTTGTACTGCAACAGTTCTAATGTGTGAAACTGGCATCAGTCCTTGCCGTGTAATCTATGAATGCAGGCACGTTGCCCTCCTGGCCTGTGGTGGATAATGTGCTACTTTACCTCATTGCTGCTTTAGGCTCAGAGGGTCTGTGCTGCTACTTTGGAGAGAAACCGACAGCATGGCTTCTGAGTGCTAACTCCCTTCCAAAGATGTTCACTATCTCCTCACAGTGGTGTGATCTTCTCTATTTAAGGTCTGTCTGCCAAGTGCAGCCAAGCACAGATCAGCTAATGTGACTGAGTTGTTTCTCTGGTGAGTACTAATAATTTCAGTGCCATGTAGAAAATTTCTTTATGCAATGTCACTATCAAATTGTCCTTGTCTGTGCTTGCTCTCTGTGTGGGTAAATGGCCATTAAAGAGCCATCTGATGGGTATGAGTTTTTGTGGAGACAGATGCTTTTCCATAAAGTTGATAAACATAACTCTACAGGATTGAAAGTGTTTACTGTGGAAGTTCCTTGTTTATATAGTACCTCCTTGAAAATCTGACAGTAACTTCAGTACCTTAGGTTAGAGGAAGTCCTAACAGATGATATGAGGTGTTGGCTGGAAGGTGTCATACCTGCAAAAAGGCCAAATTAATCCCACCTCCACATGCCTCTCAAATGCTGATCTTCACAGCTGGTGGGAGGCAGTATTCCGTGGAGCTGGGAGGAAGGGAGTGACTGTCTACTGGAGGCAAAATGCTTCAAAAAGTTAAAAGCTCTTTGATGAACTCCTACTAGAGTGAAGAACTGAATGCAACTCTGCAATTTTACATGGATAAGCTGAAGTTGGCAAGGTGGGCAACTTAAGGTAGAGCAAAGCCGGAGAAATTAAATTCTGTTGAATTCTATTCTTCTGCAACCACACAGAGTGGAGGAGGAGACAGGATGTAGATAACCCCTGAGTGTTTTCTTGGTAAGTTTGTTATGTGAACAGTCCTTTGCACTTTGTGAGTAACTTTTTCCCATCTTTTTGTGTCTTTTGAGCAGCATTGATAGTACTAGTCTGCTGATTCTATTCTGTCCTCCTGTGAAAAAACCTTAATGCAAACCCTGTTCAGTCATTAAGTGTTTGAAAATAGCTGTGTTTTTTTTAACTATGAACAAGAGGATTTCAAATGCATGTGTTTTGCTTTGAAAGAGAGTGGAAGGCAATGTTACAAAGAAGGAATTTTGGCCAGCGGAAAGAATGCTGAAGGGAAGTGATAGAATGTGTAAGGGGCAGTTTTTATCCCTACTGAAAGGGTGGTTGAGGAATTTAAAGAGGAAAGGATAAAAAGAATTTTGTGGAGGGGAAGACAAAGGTAAGATTTTTGGAAATGGAAAAAGACCTAAGCAAGCTAAAGGAGAACAAACTGATAAAATCTGTAATGGTATTGGGTAGAAGCAAAAAGGAGGAGAGAAAATATTTATGGTAAGATTGATAGAAGTGGATGAAATGCCCAGAGTGGAAAAATAGTGGAAAAAGGAACAGAATCGAGATACAGAATGAAGGATGATGATCACTATGTGTGGAACATGAAAAGAAAATCTTGTTTCAAACACGTGCTGTGTTTAAATTTTCAAAACTCTTTTCTTCCCTTGTGCTGGAGGAAAACATTGGGCCAGTTCTGCAGCCTGAGAGGGGTGAGACTGCCACAGGTCCATGCGCCAGTTCCAGCCAGCAGCCAGGCAGAACACATCCTCTCAGTACACTCACACAGTGACTGTGCTCCCACACCTGCTCCAGGTGCTGCACTGCAGACAGGTGTTCCCATGGCCCAGCTCAGGCTGACACTTTCAGTCACTTGCCCCAGTCTCTCTGGTGGCTGGCAGTCATCAGGCCCCTGTGCTCACATGCAGAATGAGCAGAGCCACTCACCCAGAAAAGAGCTGGAAGAGGTTTAATAAGCAGATAGGGCGGACTATGCTAATCAGGGCAGTGCGCAACCAGGCAAGTGAACCAACCACCAAAATATTTGCATGCAACTGGCCCTTTTTATCCACTTACTCCTCTGTTACCTTGTGCTTGTTCTTCCCCAAATCCTGTAAATCCATCTCCGTTTCTGCCTTTGGTTTGCCCTGTAAACATCCCGTAGCAAGTCCTATGCAATCCCCAAATGTCCCTCCTTAAGTCTCATGGTACATCCCGCACCCGTGGGCGCTTGTCATGGATTTCAAAACTGGACAGTGTGACTGAGGTCCTCTTTGGGACTGTGCTGGAAGAGTGTGGGTGTGGCCTCCCTTCCTTCAAGTCCCTAATTTGTGTTCCTGCCTGTCATTCTGCTGCCCCGTGGTCCTCTGGCTTTGTGGAGAGAATCCCTTAATGGGCTGATTGCTCTTGCAGTGGGCCTGGAAGAAGATGGGCAAGGCATAATTTGTACTTCCCCACTTGCTGCTGTCTCTCTGTGCTCTGTTATTGGGATGCAAATGGGATGTTATTGTATAGTCTTAACTATATAAAACCATCTTTATTTGCTATGGGAATTTTAAAGACTAAAATTGTGATGAAAATTCTTTGTTAAATATGTAGGAATGAAAAAATGTAATTGTTACAGAGCACGTGATTCTTGCCTCCTTGTTTGTCTTTGTGCTATGGAATACTAAATGTAATGTATGACCTGTGAAATCTAGTCAAGTTAGATTTTTATTTTAAAACTTGAAAGGGATTATTGTTCAGCTAAAGGACTAGTCAGTAGTAATAAGCTACAGCGCAGGTTACAACACTACTTAAACATCTGTGAGGAATCTAGGTAATGGTAATTGTTACAAAACAAAAACTGAGGGAGTCCTTTTGATTGCCTGTGGCGATGTTGTACCTAATGGAATAGAACTAATTTTTTTTCCCAGAATCGCCACCAGTGTTTCTGTATATGCCTTTCAGAGCTTAGACTACTTCTAAAGGCTGTAACCATTATAATTACTTCTTTTTAAACCACGATTAAACATATGTGTGTTCTGAAAAGCTGTCATTAAGATACTCTTGAATTCATGAAAGAATGATTGTGTTCATCATTGCAACTGCATTTTTCAGAGCCTTAGGACTGAAGACAGGAGCCTGCACAGAGAAACTGTCAAGCTGAGTTAGACCCTGCTAAGGGTATTGGGGACGATCACAAAGTTCATCAGAGATGTTTCCAGGAGTGGGAATGGGAAACACTAAAAGTCTAGGTTTGTCTAAAAACTTCTTTGAGTGCCATGTTTTACACCAATTGGTTCCAGTTGCCTACAGGAAAAGGAATAGAAGTATGGAAATGGAAATTAAGGTGGAATTTGAATGCAGATTGCCTGTGAAGTGAGGCGGCTAGGTAATTAGGCATTAACAGGGCAGTGTACTTTTTTTTAAAGGGGGAGAAACTAATCCAAGGAACTGCAGGATTATGGTTTTGACGTCAGTGTTAATCAAGTTCTTAAACTGCTTTTGTAGGAAGGGATATTTCTGTGCATAATGGTAAAAGAAAATTAGGAAAAGGTACTAGGAATTTATTTATCAAGGAGAGTGCCACTATAAGGAAGTGTGACAGATCAAAGGCCCCTTTGCCTCAGCTGTGCTTATATAGCTGTTTTCATCACTAAACTCTAAATAAGATAAATTTTGTTTTTAAGAAACAAAATGCACTGTCAACCTTTTCTGACTTGTATCGTATCATTATTTGGAAGCTTGACTTCTTTGGCAAGATGAATTTTATAGAGTAAGTACTCTATAAATGTGTGGGGATAATCACAAGGAAAGAATTACCTGGAATAAGACCATGCTGATAGCAGAGCAAATAACCTTGTTGGCTGTGTATAAATTTATTCTAGAAATTAAAGTAGGATTTCTAATCAATAGAATAGCCTCCCAATTGAAGGAATTTTATATCTAGCCATATCTTACTGCATAAAAAATACCATCTCAGAGATTTCCGAAGAAGGTTCCATAAAGATCATGAGATGCCTGTCAGAGCAAGAAACTAAATTCATGGAGCATGGGAACTATTTTCTGTAGTATTTTCCTAAAACAACGTTCAGAAAAAGTGAATGCACCAATATCATAGAAAATATATTTGACAGCAGATGCGTGTCTCTGTCCATGGTGGTATGGAGAAAGGTTTTTCAAACAGAAACAACCAGTTTCAACAACTACAACAAAGTGAAAACAATTTGGAGATAACAACGTTTTTCCTAAAGAGGTGATTTCAACATGTAGAAATTTTAAATTGCTAAAAAACTAGAAAGGAATTTTCTTAGGTAAAAATTCTGAAATAGATAGTTGAAATGATAGTTGAAGAATGTAATGTGAGAAATTCTGAATACCCTTCTTTTACCCTAATCATCTATTTAAAGTCAGCTCTTCTTGATATATGTTGTTGGTCATTGTTACTTATGCGTTCTGTTGGGCTTTAAACTCCCTGTGTGATGTCTGCTAGTCTTCTGAGTAGAAATTTTTGAAGGTTTTAGCAAGGTTAAAGAGCTGAGCTGGCAGGCAGAAGATAACTGTCAAATACTTTTTGAAACTCTCAGACGCTGATGTTTCAGTATAGGGGCCTTGAAATAAAATAGATTGATTCTTGTTCAAGGAAAGAGTTTCTCCCCTTCCTAAGAAGATTTATTTGCTCATGGAAAATAGTAGACCTCAAAAACACCTGTTTTTATGCTCAGAAGACTTAGACTTTATTGGCTAAAGCCTCTGTAACATTTCATGGCCGGGCCAAAGGAGGATTACTCTGAAATCACAAATATGAGTCATTTGGGCTGTGGGAGATGAGGATGTGAGCAGACAAACTGATGCTGCCTGCTGCCCAGGAGCTCTGGGAAGAGAAAGCTGCTTAGAAGTAAAAGTCCTGAGGAAAAAAAAACAAGGAGGAGAAAGTGATAGGGAAGGGAGCAAAAATCATGAGGAGATGAATGCTTGAAACCTGAGGAATCAGACTGTGCAATGGGGAGGTGATACTCAGAGTCTAGGCTAGAAAAGTGACATCCTAAAAAATAAAATAAGAATTAATCTGGTAGGATGTGATTCAGATGTGAATACTAATGAGAGAGGATGACAAGGAGCTAGTTAACAAGAACAATACTGCTTGTGTGATTTTGAGATGTGAAGGCAGATAGGCAGGTGTGTCCAGCTGAAGCCAGGTTGAGGTGCTAGTGTGACAACAGTGTAGACAAAATGCCCCATCGATCTGAGCTCTTGATCACAGGGGTAGTAATGCCTTGGCACTGTTGCCTACTTTGGCTGTTACAGCAGACCCCAGTTACTCTGCAGGTTTCTTTGGTGTTTGTGGGTATGTATTACAGCTGCATGTAATGCCTTTCTCCATACTTTTCTGTCCTCTTTCTGTAGAACCATTGCTCAAAATTCTGATGTGCTGGGGATAAATCAGAGCTGTATGACGTTTTTATCTGTTGAGCTCTAACCTCATTTTATAGTGCATGCTGAATACACAATGGGGGAAAAGTGTTTTTGGTAGTTAGGCAGCTAAATGTTACCCTGGAGATATGGCTTATATGGCTTATGCCTTCTTTAGCTACATAGGTCCTGTTTGAAGCTGGAGCTATTTTTTTTTTTTAGATTTTTTATTTTTTTTTTTAGTTACAGATGTGCATTTTCATTGTGTCATTCTCTCATTTTCTGGGTGCCCAATCTGAAAATCAGGAGCTAATCTGTAGAAGAATTAGATGTTTGCTTCTGAAGCCAAAGGAATTTTAGTGCTTGCTTGCTGTAGAGACTGTACCAGCTCTACCTGCTAGTGTCTGGAGATATTTCTGAGCCAGGTAGCCTGTCTGTATTTAACAATATTAAGCATTATTTAGGAAATGATGTTTTATTGTAATATATAATTTTTGTTTAGGAGGTTCATAAAAGAGAATTCTGCTCTCACTTTTAATAATTTCGCCTCAGACCTATCTTCTTACTTAAATACTACTGTAGTAATATTAGTAGTTCAAAGCTTTCTCCAGTTCCCTTTCTGCTTTACTCCGTAGTGTTATGGTCTGTGTAGGACTGCAGTTGTATGAGTTTTGCTTTTATTCCCTGGAAACAGTCATTGCAGAGCTGGAAAATTATCCATGCTTTGCTGCTGTATTGGCTATGCAGGTCCATAATGGTGCTTCATGCGTTACTGTGGCTGTAATTCCTTGTGCGAGCGTCACAGTTCTTGCTGCATTACTTTAAATGCACAGAGAGAATGCAGATGCTTTACTAGAAATGGAAAAAATAACCCGTTTTTCTTTTCTCCAGATATTACTTTTCCATTTCACCTTTAGTTAAATAGGAACCGAAGCCTATTTTGGGTCTCTGAATTACAACTTTATGCCTCACCATCTCTACAGTAATACTGTTGAAGTATAGAAAACTTCGTTATTGCAAGGCCAGTGGATTATACTCTTCTGTGCTGACAAACAAGTAAGAATTGTGACGGGCAGTGTTGCTTTTTAGGCTAATAATAGGATAATTTCTTTATTTCATGAAGGAACAAATAAAATAACAGACATCTGAGAACATGGTCATTAAAATTCTGAGGGAAGGGTTTCCTTTGTCAATGTTATAAACAAAAAAATAAAAACGAGAATAAAAATGCTGTTCAAAGTATAATTAATATCCTGTGTTTTATTTGCATCTTAGGATGATTGAAATCACTTGCCAAGAGGGGAATGCCAGGAAATAAAACAGATGATCGCTTGCAAAATTGACAGAGAAACTAGGCAACTTCTGGTAGTGTTTAAGTGGTAGTATTCTGGGAGAGCAGCAGTGAACCTGATGGGATCCCTTAACTTCACAGAAATTCAAATGGAGTGACTGTTAACATCTCAACAGCTAAAAGTTGCTCATGGTTAAGACTTTTTATCTTGATTGCTTTGCAGCACAAAGAGATTAATAATCTTTTGTCTTAACAAAATATATAGAAATAAAGTCATTTATGGTAAGGTGTTTTGGAAAAATGTATCCTATACTTTCTTAAGCTACTTATAAAGTAATTTTTTAAGGAAAGATTTTTGAAAAAATTGAATAAGATTATAAGAAAGAGAATATAGGGATGATGTGAGCTTATTTGCCTAGGCTATAAGATGATGAGCTGAAACAAGATGTATCTTCCCTAATTAAGCACATTCAACTTAGAATTCATGATATTTTTTCCCTTTGATATTAACCCTCCCGTCCCACAACTGCAGTTATTCACATCTCACGCATCTTTTTTCCCCCTTGGTAGAATGATTTCTGCAGCGTGTGGTGCATAAAATAGTGTTAAGCAATGCTTATTGTAAGCCAGGAAGCTTAATGAAATATTTACATGAACACTTAACTAACAGACATAACTTTTAAGATTTAACAGACCACCTGCTCAGCAACTGAAATAGAGCAATGCTGTTTTCAAAACTAGTTAGTTATTCATGGCCAAGGAAACATCCTGGGTAGAGCTCCCAGAAAGCTGTTTTCTCATCCCATTAATTCTTTTAAGAGTTTAAAAAAAACCCAACAAACAAACTCCAGAAAAAAATTGACAAATGATAAGGCTTCCAGAGGAAAAAGAAGAAGGGAGGTAGGGAGGAAAAGAAAGAGGAACAGAAACCGGTGCAGAAATGCAGTTTATAGTAGCATCCAAGAGTGCATTCTCTTAACAGGGTCAAATCTTTCAGATCTATACCTTATTTAATAATTGGCTACTTGAACGTATTGTTCTACTCCCCGTATTCAGAGCTCTCTGTGCTCTGCCTTCAGTCCAGAAGCTATATAAAGCCCTGTTACTGTAACTGTTACTTAATTTGTTGGTTCCTTTTCACAAGCCTGATAAAACACAGCTAGTGCTGGTTCTGAAGCAGTTTGTGTGTACTTGTCCATGTAGATGTGTTTTGTGTACTGGAGAGGCATGTGCTAAACTGAAGTTAACCTCAGCCATTGCTGTGATCAGAAATATCGCTGCTTTAACAGCTGAAATTTTTCTCCCAGCTGTAAAAATCTAGGAGTAGACAGGCATATCAAAATATTTGTGACTATATCTGTTCCAGCAAGGACTTTATCTGAGTGAAATAGATGCATCTTTCAAGTATAAAATCAGATAGCGATTAAATGCAGCATTTTGCCTTGCAGAGGTGAGGGTTCCTTGTCAGACACAGTTGCTACACTTCCATTTTTGCATTTTAAATGGTTATCAAGTTTGTTCAGTCTGTGACAGTGGCATGGCCTATCCTCTGTGCTTGTGTCTAGAATGAGATGAGATACATGGAGTTAGAAGTCAATGCTGTTTCCACAGCTTTCCCCCAATACGTACCTATTTCTTTATAAGTTCACCTGCTCAGACAGGCAGTGAGGAGAAGACTGCAGAGAAGCATCAAAATCTGAATAGTTGTATGGGTTGAAAGAACCAAAAGAATTAAACATCCAGATATAGCCTTGATAAATTTACTGTTAAGCAGTAGGTGTGGGATTACAGACAAACCCACAAGTTCTTATCTTCACTTGTACTAGCCTCTTTGGTTGTGAACATGAAAATAATGAAATTTTTTTTTTTTTTTTTCTGGTGAAATGAAAGTAGTTGGTCTCAACTAGACCTGAGAGGGTTGGTCTTTCTCATAGGCAAGAAATGTAAAATAGCTTCATGGTCGATCAATTTTTTCTTTTTATGCTGAAGCAACAAAGAACATATTTTCCATTTTTTTCGATTAGGTGAGAGGTTTCCCTCCTGTCATATAGCTGCTTTATCAGTACCACATATAACAGAAATTATATGATAGTAGTAAGAGCTGGGCAAGGGTGTCATTCTCCACGGGAGCGTAAAAGTCACAGTCAGTGCTGTAAGTGGTTACTCTTTCTATTGGTGGACAAATGTAGCATCCTCACCAGACAGACATCTCAGCTTTGAGTCTGGAATAAACAGGCACAAGCACCATGCTTCTTAGAGGACATGATTTGAATGTTTCCTGTCTTGAACTTCATCATGTTAGAAAGTGAATATTCTGCCACAGCTCTCATTATTACAATGTTAAGCAGGATCTGGTTTTGACAGTGTTCAAGCTGAACTAAGTTACTAATTTTTGGCGTAATATTCAAACTGTTACAAATCAAGCCATTTTCTCTGGCTTTGAGTCCACATTTTAAGCTTAGCCTTTCTGTTTTGTCCTGTGACAAACGGTATAAGGATTGCGGAATTGCCAGGTACTGCAAGTACTTGGAAATAAGAGGCCATTTCAGGTAGTGAAACATTTGGCAATTGTGAACATTTCTGCCAGGAAACATTGCTTGCATCCCATTAGGGAATATTCCGTAACAAGAAGAATGCCTTGAATAGTTTTACGTTTAGGTTGGAAATTGTTTGATTGGCACCATACCTTGTAAATAACAGAATAACAAGTGGTTAACTTAGAGCTTTTTTGAAAGGCCTAACTAGAGCTAGTGGTCTAATCCCCTTTCTGCACATCAGCATTTATTTACTTACAAGAGGATTTTGGAATCAATTTGATGTTCATTGAGACATACCTCCTTTTGCCTTCACTCTCTATTTCATCTTTTTCCAGTTACTTTGGCTTAGAAGACTCTTCCTTCATAGTAAGTCATCTTTCCTAATTTTTTAAGTTTACGTACTGTATAGTAGAGAATTAATTGTATTTGTTGTGAACTTGTGTTCTCAGTGGAAAGCATGAAGTGTGAAGCTTCTTAGCTGTTAGAAGAATGTGTAGTTGTTAAACAGTTGTTGCATAGATGCCAAAAACATTTTCTTTAGGGAAAAGAATTCCCTACCTGCATATCTGTATTGGTATTGTGGAAAGTTCTGAGCATACAGTGTGCTCTCTGATTCATGGCCAAAATGAAGACAGAGGAGACAAATGCTGTAAAGGCAGGAAGTAAAAGTATTCTTTATGAGGAAAAATGTAAACTGTTATCCATAAAGATACTGTTTGTTGGAATTTAATTATGCCTTGGAAACCTTCCCATATGGTATATCATCATAATGAAAGACTAAAACCTATGATTTATGAGGTAGTGGGGAATGGTCTTTGCAGATGGACATCTAGAAAACAGAATTTAAACAAAGCCAACTCCTGGCCCTGCACGGGACACCCCCAAGAATCACACCATGTGCCTGAGAGCATTGTCCAGATGCTTGATAGTCATCAGCTTTTGGCTTCCTTGCTGTGATTTCCAGGAATAACAATTGGGGCTGCTTGTGACGACTTGGCTTAACCTTTGTCAACCTTTTCTAGAGACCTGTAATAGAAATATTAGGGTTGGTATGAATGCGGTAGAAACGGTGTGTTTAACCACCAGAAACAGCAGAAAGGTTAAAAGAAAGGCCTGTGATAATGAAGAACAGCTCTTCAAGAATGCAGCTCCCAGGACACCATTGTCAGGGGTAAGACTGAGGAATGCTTATGTCAAGACCAGGATGCCTGCTCTCTGAAAGAGCAGATGATTTGTCAGTGAAAGCTTATTATGTGTACTAATACTTTTCCTACTGGCCCAACAAATGAGGAAAAACAGCCTGGCTTAAGATTTATGGAGACTGAGATAAGTAAGGTTGTAGTGTGGAGGACCACCCCACCCCGGCTCCTAAAAGCTATGAAGGTCTGTCCAAGAAGTAGTTTATTGTTGCCAGTTGAGAAACCCAGAAACATAGGGAGGATTTGGTAGCTGGTGCCTCTTGTCCTTTTCGTCATGTAGAGGTGATGCTGGTAAGACCACTTGGACAGATGTGTCACTTGTGTGTAGGTGAGTTTGAGATTGGGAGTGAATGAAACCTCTGGAAGGATGAGCATGAGTGGGATATTTTCAAATTAGTTATCTTCCCCTTTTATAAGATCTGATGTAGAATTTTGCTGAAGTAACTTTTACCAGTTTCATTCTGAAATGAAATCACTGTCTAGTCATAGACTGGAACAGCCTTCAATTTCCTTGTCAACATGAGAACTGTTGGAAGCATTAGAAGGTGTCAAAGGAAGAAACATCTTGAACTAATTTAGAATTTAGAAAAATCTTCTGTATCACCAGAGTACTAAAATTTAAACCATAAGTGAAGAATGGGTCAAAGGGGAAGGAAAAATACTGGACAGTGTTTATTACTGAGTATCATGTATTAATTAGACAATTTCTTTTAAATATAAATAGTTCTGTTTTTATCATATATAGATATGTAAACATTATAAATAATAGTAAATTAATAACAATTATTTTTAATACGAGCATTTTTGAATGGGTATACAGGATCCCTAAAGGTACCAGCATCTTTTGGTGTCATTAAGAAACCTTGGAAGTGCAGGAAGCAGTTTGACCTTTTTTCTCCTTGGCTATTTCAGCGCTGATGTGTGGCATTATCACTGTTGGGCTCCCTTTTTTTCTGAAAAGGTGTGTTATCACTGCTGTTTCCCTCAGGGGAGATAATAAGTAGAAATTACGGAGAACAAAAAGGAGGCAGCAAGAGGAAACTGTTTTTGTAGAGTTCAGGCAGTTACGTCAGGTACAGGCTTGGTAAGCAAGAGGTATTTTGCAAGCCAGAAGAATACCCATGTGGTACATGCTATAGTTTTGGGAAGTGCCTTTTCAGGCTGAGAATTGTAGGCATCAAGATAAACATTTGTAGTTCTGTACTTGAGTGTGCCTTATATTTGCTGTATGTTGGAGCGTATGCAGCAAACCAGTGGGAAAGACTGCACAGGGGACAAACAGGCTCAACTGTCCAGCAGTTTTGTTTAGGTTATTTGTAGGATGTGTTGCTATTTACATATTGTTTGGTTTGTATCTTTTTTTAATGTTTAGTAGACTGTAACATAGTACTTTTTGTGCCTGGAAAGGTATTGTTTTCCAGGGCCTTGTATGCAGAGTAATTACCACCCTAGAGTGGAGGGGGGAAATTCTTGGATGTGGTACTTGATAAGAGCTATGCAGACTTGTAAGGGGAGTAGAAGGAGAAACAGCAAAGTACCTGATTGCTTCCATGTGTCCCTACAGCTTTGCCAGGGAAGAGCAATGCTTTTAAAACAAACCTCCAAACTTTCCTTATCTTGTTCTCTAATCTTCATTGGAAGCCTCAAAAGTAAAGATGACTTTTTGTTTTGTTTTGGCTTTTGGGGAAAAAACCTCATATTCATTAAACTTCATGGATAATGATACTGGGTTGTAGACATACTCAATGTGTTTTAAGATGTCTTTCTCTAAATGTTTATGTAGCAAACCTGTGGCTTGTTCTGTGTGCTCTTTTTGCAGTGACACAACTGGAGGCTGTGCAGTAATTTCACTATATTAATACTTTATTTGGATTTTATTTTGTATAGAGGTGGTTTGGATTTCTTAATTTCTAAGGGGGAGTGCAGCTGAATCAATGAGCTGGGAGTAGCAAGAGAATAATGCCTTATTTCATGCTTGTAGAAGTGGTGCCTCCGGTGAAACCATTGTCTTTAATTTGCCCATTGAAAGAAGTGGTGTGTTAGAAGCCCTGACCTTTGACTCAAACCTAGAACTGAAGTCTGTATAATGAAAAAGCTGCCAGAAATGAAAGTTATACAAAATGTGATGAATTTTTGAACTCCTCAAGAACGATTCCTCAAAGTTCTCTACTCCCCGTTGATTTGCCTAACCAAAGCAACATTTGTCATTGTTCACTGAACACCATTTTACTTTTACTCATCATCACCATGCAAATATAAAAATTCTAAGCAGAATATGGCTTAGGGAAACAGTCCAGCCTAAACAAACAGTATATTTGATTCCTTAGGAAATATGTCAAATTGGGTCAAAAATTTTATCAGCCTGAATCAATTCATTAACAGCTGACCTTGGATATTTTACTTCCTGTTTCTTAGCAACAGGAAACTTTTCTGCAGCATGGCTGTTTAATATCCTAATCTGTTTTAGAAGCTTTTATACCTAAAGAGGAACAGATGGTCTAAGGAAATGTTATTTGTAGAAATACAGAAAGGGAATATCTATAGATTATTTTTTTTTCTCATTTTATTGTCTTGCACTTACAATTATACAGTATTACTTTGATGGTTGCAAAAAACTTCTTTCAGGAACAAAGAATAACAGTAAGTCTTCGGATCCTACAGGTTTCTTTTTTTTCTTGGTGCATGATGCAGGAAAGCATCATGCATAAAAATATGTTTACTCTTACATCTGTGATTGCATTTCTAATACAAAGTGAGAGAATTTCTATAATTATATTCTGGAAGTGTTGAATTGTACCTGAGTGAATGAAGAAAGCACTATCTACAATGTGATTTTTTTCACTGGCATTTGCTTACTCTCTTAATCTTAAAATCTATCATGTGGAATGGTTTCCTTTCTCCTTTTTGATAGGTTCTGAAGGTTCTTTGTATTTCAGTGTAAAGAGTCTTTTTTGAAAGGTTACTTCTATGTGACTTAGTGTTCACATAAATATAATGAATCTGTAGCTTTGAAACACTGTGTTGGGACTAGTAAGGGCCCAGTAAAGAAATAATCTGGTTTGTTTCTCTGGTGGTGTCAACTTCCTTACTGCCAAAAAAGCAGGTTGTATGCTTGTAGGAGATTGGGCAATCTTGATTTTTTTTCTACATTAATTTAAAATTAGTACAGAATCCTTGATTATGACTTTATTACCACCTCCTGTAAAGGATAGAATAACAAGACCTGTCCTCTTCTAATTCTTTCTCAAAATGCTGTGTAGTACCTTTCCTTCCTTGTTCCTGAAGGATCTCATGCAAATAGAAGGACCTTCCCTGCATCACTTAATTGCTGTCTTAAGAATCATCCTGTAATGATGCTCATAAATGCCTGACAATGAGATGTCTGATTTTCTGTGATTTTTGGTTTGTCACAGAGACAGTTCTTGACATGCAAGTTCCAGTTAGAAGGGAGAGTGCTTTTAGCTGCATAGTGGGATATGAGAGTCTCCCATCATGAAACCTCCTAACATCTTGTGTCCCTATTGTCATATTTGTATGTTTTTGTCCTGGTTCTCATCCAGCTCAGTGGGAGGGGGCATGGCCAAGACATTTTGTTATTCAATACCATCTTACATCATGGCCCGGGGTGGGGAAAGGGAAGAAAGGGCATGGTTTCAGTTGGGAGCAAGCGTGGTAGATGGAGTGCTTGGGGTGGGGTGCTGGCAGCTGTGGTTGTGGTGGGTCAGGCTTTGGTGAACGTTTTTGCATGTCACCAGGGGCTCACCTGACTGGCAGCTGAAAGCTTTTTGGCCATCTTGCAGCTCTGGGGTTGGAGATGAGAACCCCATCTCATTACCAAATGTAAAAATTGTGTGTTTTTACTGAAATTTACTGAAAACAACGAGATAAGAAAACAAACAGCAGCAGCAGCAGTACAATTAACAAAAGTGTACAAAGAGAGGGAAATTTACATGCAAAAATGTTGACCAAAGCATGATGTGACATGACATGACCGCAGCCAGCGGCACCCCACCCCGCGCTTGCTCCTGACTAGTAACCATGCCCCTTCTTCCCTCTCCCTTGCCCCGGCCATGACATGAGATGGCATCAAATAACACAGTGTCTTGGCCATGCCCCCTCACACTCGTCTGGGCCAGCACTAGGACAGTGGTGTGCTTCCTTATTTTAAGAGTTATCCTGGAAATATTTCTACTTGCAACTTTCCCTTGTTGCAAGAGAAGACAATGCCATCTTTGTTTAGTTTCACTTAAGTTTTTCTGACTTCACACATTTTCACATGAAGGATTTTGAAATGAAACTGGAGTGTGGAATTTTACTCTCTCTTTTTCAAAACTCTTTGCTTGGAATGTTTTGTGTCTCCCAGTGAATCCTTCCAAGTAGTGAGTCTGTTCTAAGTCATACATCTGGTGATGGCATACTCAGTCCAGGGAAGAAAGAGGTATGTTTTGAAAAATCTTTATGATGGCTGCCGGCAGTCTCCTAAGAGAAGCTGGAAAGAAGCCAAGACAAGTGGAAGTTGGAAATATTTTGTTTTCATTTTATTCTTCTTTCTGTCATCTTTCCCATTATCTTTTAAAAGGAATGATAGAAAAGGAGAAGAGAGCATTACTTTTAATATGTACTTAACCAAATGTTAAAAAAAATTTTGGTTCCTGAAATCTGTAATGGAAAATGACCCTTTGTAGCTGCCTGAATAAGTGAAATGTCTATTACAATATCTTGCTTTTCTGTGGTTTTGTCTTTCTGAGAGTTCGCTCATTAATGAGAGAAAAGGTAGTGAATCTCTAGATTCTGTTATTATATCTGACTCTTTTATGCAGAAATTATAGCCCTTCATCAACAAATGGTTGGTATATTTTGGTCTTTGTATAACTAGGAAGGTCAGTCCAGGAAGGAAGAACTCTTCAGTCTTAATGGAGTATTGTCACGAAGCACATATTTGAAATTGGAAGAGTCAAAGAAGTAAAAGTTAAATGGTCTTTTTTCAGGAAAAAAGAAAAAAAAGGTTTTTTTGGACTTCGTTAAAGCTCTTTATGAATGTTTTATTGTGTAGTACTCAAGCACATCTGGATAGTGCAAATGGCAGAGCATGTCTGCTCATTTGTGATGTTCATTAGTAGACCTCTGTATTGTTTAACTGAATCTCAGTAGTTGCTGGAGGAGTTTAGGATTTTGAATGTCTTAAGTCACATATTAGTCGAGAATTTAATTTGATCTCTATGGGCATTGCTAGAACTAACTAGTAATGAAATTAAGTGTATAACTGTGTTTTTCAAAAAACAATTTGTTGCTGGGACAGATGTGGTAGTTTTGTTGTGTGTGGAGTTTTTTTATATTTATTTATTTTATTTTTATTATTAAGTAAGGAAGTAAATTTGAGCCATTTTGAAAGACTTGATGAAAGGTGTGAGTGAACTCAAGTCCTGAACTAGGTGGGAGAACAAAGTCACATCACTAAAACTGTCCAACACAGACTACTATTTACTCTTGCATGCATCTTTAATTGTGTGTCTCTTTCTGAGGCACAAGACTTTTATAGGCATGGGGTTGTCATTTCACTGTGACAAATAATGTACAGGCTCTCACCTGTTGGCTCACTGAATTTCAGTTCCTCCTTTTCCTTTCCTGTTCCTCCTTTTCCTGGTCTTGCTAAGTCAATAAAAAACAACCAGAAAAACCCAAACAACCAAAAAACCCCACATCCCCCACCCCTCAAACAGAACACAACCAACGAAGTAAAACTCTCTATAACAAAAGAAATAAAACCTTAAGAGCTTATTAAAAGTTTTGCCCTTTAGTATTATGACAAATTCAAAATCAAGAGATAGCTGTTGCATTACATTTATGGTTTAATCTATATCAATGCATAAACTTAAAAAAACCCAGATCAGAATGCTAAAGTAAGGGAGAACATGGATTGATATCACAATCTACAGCACAGTAGTAGCTAGTAGTAGTATTTAGAGTACAGTAATTTTCTTTTCATGCATTATATTTCTCTTTAAACATGTTAATTCCTAGGGGGACCCTTTTTTACTTTGCTTATTTTAGATTTCTTAATCAGGAATATAAACTACTCCCACTGCCCTCTATAAAAATAACCTCATGGTGTCACAGTTCGCTTTTTAATTTGAAAAGCTGAATATCATATGTAATCCATTGTAATGTTACTCATCTGTCACATTCACTCTGACTAATGTACCTTGGCATCTGTTAACTGGGTCCCAGTAGATGTCATCATTAATGGAATTTGGGATTCTTAATTCATGTTTCATTTTTCTGAATCAAGCAGGCAAAACTTAGGTTGGTTTTGTTGAGTGTTTTGCACAGAAGAGCGAATATAATAGTAGTAATATCAGCAACAATAATGAAAAAAGGACCCACTTTATTGATGCAGGTGAATTTCTTTTTCTGAGTTTGTATTTGTGATTTGTCTTCAAATCCAGATGTGGCAACATAAATCTGCAGGCATTTGATTTTCTGCAGATGTCTATGAGCAAGGCTGTCAGGAATTGATAAGTGTTTTCCTGCTATAAAATTAGATCATAATGTTGATAGCATGTGATGATCTGTTGGAAAGAAGTTTTATAATCCAAGAGCCCCTAAAAGCCTGTCTGGAGAATGTTTCAAGTTAAGTAAGCCTACCTGTGTTGTCCATTTGTGCCTATGCTTTCCAACCTTCTGCATCTCACAAATGTGAAAGCAGCATGTCTGTCAAACCGTGTAAAATAAACATGCTCGTTAAAGTTTTTTTTAGTTTTCACACATCCTATTCTAGGTCTGAGAAAACTGTCTGAGGCATTTGTAGCAGCTCATTAGACTTTTCAGAACCAATGAGACACTGTACACCCTTTTTTTCACCCCTGCATGCGATAAAATAGGTGGTTGGCTATAAATAAGTAATAGGGGGAAAAAATCACCACAATTCTCCCAACTTAAACCAAAATAAATTCCCCAAATCTTAACCATCAAACCTTGTGATTTATCTTACTGGCTTATACTTCAATTACTTGCTTTGAGGTTTTTTTTTCTTCCTTGGGAGGAGAGCAAATCCAGTGCATCTGGCAACTTTTTTATTTCAGTTTTTATATTACAGCAGTTGCTCAGCTATCTTCCGTGAACTCCCACAACAGTAAAAATGCTTGAAATATTTAAAATATGTCAGAATTCACACATACCCACATAGAAGCTTGGAGTGTGGTGTGTCATCTAATCATTCTTCTCAGTTTTGCTCCATCTTCCTTAAGACTGCTTCTCTCTCCTTTCACTTTTGAGTGAATATTGATGGGAGGGATAGGAAGATAAACATACAGATTCTTGACTTGTAACAGTTCATCTGTGGCTCTCCTGGGATATTGGCCAATACTGAATTTGTCAAAATTTCACATAAAAAAACCCAAACAAAACTTCAGAAAATTTGGGACAGTCCAAAATTTTAACAAGAAACTTCTTCATCACAGCATTATGAAGTGTTTTTTGACACCTAGAGTATGTATGAGAAAGACATAAGAGGAAATATCATAGAATCATTCAAGTTGAAGGGCATCCAACAGCCAAACTTCCCCCCCCCCAGCATCTTGCTCACTCCCATCTCCTGTGCGGGGAGGAGAAAATAGAAGGATGGATTGAGATGACGACAGTTTAACAGGAAAAGCAAAAGCATGATGCTTAAGCAAAGCAAAAAAAAAAATTAATAGACTAATTTGTGTAGTCAGGCAGGTGCCCAACTGCTTCCTGGGAAGCAGAGTCTCTGCATGCATCGCGAGTGCCATAACCGTGGTCGTTCCCCCTTTTTCCTCCTTCCCCTGAGCTTTTTTGTCTGAGCATGACTTTGTACAGTATGATCTGTATGTGACAGATGTCCTGCTTGTGTCCTCTCTCAGCCTCTCGCTTGCCCTTAGCTGACTGACTGTGCTGGCACAGTTCAGCCATAGGTACAATGCTGGTGTGTTGCCAACACCATTTTAGCCACAAATAAAAACCACAACATCGTAAGGGCTGCCCTAAAAAAAATTAATTCCATCCCAGCCAGACCCAATGGAGTCTCCACCCCTTATTCCATACCATTTCTGTATCATCTAGTCTTACTGTGTGCTCAGAACAGGGAGGACTTTGAAGGTACGTGGGCTACTCTGGGCCTTTCCTACTTTTTCTGTATATTTTCGAGAGTGAGGATTCCTCAGTGTTTCTGGGCAACCTGTTTTGGTTTTTGACCATGTTTACTATGAATGTTTTTTTTCCTTTTATCTAATCTGAATTTCCCTTGCTTCAGTTTACATTCATTGCCTCTTATATTTTTGCTGTGCATTTTCCAGCAAGTCTGACTCTGTTTTTAAATAGTTGAGTATATGATCTCCCCTGAGCATTCTCCTGTAGAGGTTGAACAGACACAGTTCTCTCGGCTGCTCCTTATACATCCCATACTCCAGCCCCAAACCATTTTGTTTGGCTTTCCATGTGTACCAATATGTCATATACCAGGGAGCATAAAATGAAATATGGTACTCAAGATGTGGCCTGGCAGGTGTGGATTAGAATAATAATTTCCCTTTGGCTGCTGCTTCTTCTGTAGCCTGTGCAGCCTAGTGTGCCCATGGCATTCAGTTTCTCCAAGGGTGCATTTTTGGCTTATATTCAAATTGTCCATCAGACCCCGCATGTCGTCTTGTGCAGAGCTGATTCTGCTCTCTTAGATCTCACGCTGGACTATTGCCTGGGGTTCTTCTGTCACAGTTACAGTATTTTGCATTGTCTTTTGCTGTTTTTTCTTGAGATTTGGCAGCCCATTTCTCCAGTCAGTTGTGATCTCTCTGAAGCACAGCTGTTCACCCTGGTCTGTGAACCCCTCCCCTCAATGGCCAGTGAACTTGATGAGGTGAGTTATGAAAGGGTTAAATAGAGAATCATGGAATCATAGAATATCTCAAATTGGAAGGGACTCATAAGGATCATCACGTTCAACTCCCAGCTCCTCACAGGACTATCTCAAACTAAACCATATGACTATGACATTATTCATATGCTTCTTGAACTCTGACAGGCTTGGTTCCCTGGAGAGCCTGTTCCAGCGACCGATCACCCTCTCAGTGAAGAACCTTTTCCTAATGTCCAGTCTGAAGTTACCCTGATGCTGCTTCATTCCATTTCTATGTGTCCTGTCACTGCTCACCATAGAGGAGATTGTTTTAAGGAAACTGCTCATCTTGTTCTCATAGGGTCAACAAGTTGAAGGGATGATGGGGAAGTTGATGGTTGAAGCCTGCAGACTGTAATTTATGTTGCTGCTAGAATGCAATGTCTTACAAAGCAAATGGTGACTTAAAGTTTTAAATGTCACTTGGGCTTCATTTGTGATCATATGGTTAGAGTTTCTAAGTTGTCAATCCTTACTCTTTTGATAGATATTGAATGATGGGAAAGGGCTGAATAATAGTAATATGGACACTAGCAGGAGGAAAAAGGGGACTGTGAAAACCTGACAACAATGTAGTGTTTCCCTGGGACAAAGGAATATTTTAGGTTTTTGGATATATTTCTCATTTGTTACCTGACCATTCGCAAATCTCTGTGTTTAGAATAATTCTGTTGCATTTCTTTTATTTAATTGGTCCAGCTTCCACAGAGGTACAAGCATTTCTGCAAAATATCTAGACTTTACCTGAATAGATTCAATTTATACCTGGATAAGATAACCAGAGATAGCACTTGTTTTGCTGATTCCAGATAGGATAAAACAATAGAGTAAGATCAGACAATTACTTTAAAATACTTGCAAGATTTCATTTCCTAAATGTTACATCATATTTGATCTAATCGCTGGCAAAATCAGCTAAGCTTTGGGTATGCTCTTTTAAGTGCTACTTTTTTTTTGTTTTGCATGCTGTTTTTTTTTCTTTTTCTTGCCTTTATACACCAGTACAGAGAAAATGTTGTTTGAAATTTCTTCTGTGTTTTTATTAAGCTGTATGTAATTATTTTTCCTTCTGTAAGTTTTGTGTCACTTATGAAACATTTTGCAGTCGTTTTTGATGTATTTAATGACTTAGATGGTCTTTGAAATAACAAGTATAACAAAAAATTTGAACAGTAGAGAGGTTTTTTTTTTTATTCAGAGAATTGGTTATTGCATATTTCAACACTTTGTCATTTGTATTTTGTGTTTATTCACCTCATTCCCTTTTCATAATTATGGTTCCTAAAGCAGAGATTAGTTCTTTCTCTTAGTTGTTCAAAGAGAGTTTTTCAGTAGGTTTTCTCTTCTCTCAGCCCCTTGGAGATCCTTACCGAAGGCACCAAGAGAGAAATTTTTTCAGAAGTACCAAAGCCGAATAAAAGCACAGTGGCAGTTTAAAACTGATGGACATTTTCCTAAATCAGGATAATTTTGATGCTCATTTGACTTCTGTGGCTAATATATAGCTGAAAATTCTGCAAAGACTTGGTTAGCATAAGTGCTACATAATGGGTGGAATTCATGAACAGAATTAATACTAGTAGATATTTATTAGAGTCTGTAAGATTTTTGTAGGAGAAGCTTAACTAAGTGGGAAGTGGTAGAAAGATTTTCAGCCACAATGTTATCCATAAATGTCTCAGTCTTTCATTCCTTGCTGTTATATACTTTAATGGGAATCTGTTGAATACAGAGTTGCTATTTTTAGTGAACTTGAGGGTATTTTGCACTCTGAGATAAAATGCTCATTTTAATTTTGAATTGCATAGCTGTAATATGTAAGGTTTACTGTCCCTGGGGATATTTTGCTTTCCTTACAAATGGTTTAGAATCTCAACACTAAGTCATAATTGGCCTGATGAGTTCTTTCATGGCTGTCACAGAACAAATGGGTGGGAAGAGCACACGTCGGCTTTGACGTCACCCCACTTGAGCATAAGCTGGAGGAACATCTGCTGTTAAGGCTGTTGATTGCTGTGACACTTCATTGAAAGATTGAGAACTTTTTTGTCTCCACCTTATTTTTAAACTAGAAATGTCTTCCTGAAGCTACAAATTATCACGTTGTAGCAATACTATTAAGTTGCTGTATATGTATACAATTCATTTTAGATATATTTTGATTTTTGAATGGTTGGTCAGTGAATGCCGTAATCATGTTTCAAATGCTTGGTAAGTGATCAGAAACTTTCATGCCTCTCTTGCATATGCTTCCTAAATTATTGAGTAAATCTCTTTTTGGTCCATCTGTTTGCTAAATGACTGCTGAATCAGAGAATTCAGAATTTGGCAGAAGTGCACGACAAATAATGATACCATGTATTTTTTTTTATGTATGTACAAAATTATGCTTGATTTTTGACTCAAAAAACTAGCAGCTTTTCCAAAATCTTGTAAATTGGGTGTAAACCTTGATTTCTGGAAGCTTGTCACAATCTTTAGTTGTTTCCCCGTATTGCCACTATCTTTTCTTTATACACCTAAATTGGGAGGGGAAGGAAAAAACCCCACAAACTCATGACAAAGAAAACCTGCAGAGAAGCTTGCCAAGTCTAGTTAGTTTTTTTCCCTCTTCTTTGTTCTCTAATTATTTCTTTTCTTCCATGCTTTCAGAAGTGAAAACCATTGCACTTTATATTTTTCTTTCCCTTCTGTCTTCAGTCTCTACCTTACAGTCTGTAAATGACAGAGTCCAAGCTTTTTTCCTCACACTGTTATTTCCTTTCCCTGACATTTTATTGGCTTTTCACTGATAGTATTAGGCATTATTCCACTTTCTTCTGTGTTTTTTCCTCAGAATTGAGTTATTTTATTTTATTTATTAAAAGTTATTTGGTGCCTTTAGTTATGAAACCATCCATCTTTTGTTCAGTAAACCTACCAAACTGTTTTTCCTGTGTGGAAATGATTTTTTTCTTTATGCTTGATATATTGTAGGATTTTCTGCAAAGAAAAATTTTTCTTATTTGTTCTTTGTCTGTTGGGAAACATTTCAATGACTCCCTTCGCACTTCCTAGCTTTCCGAGCACTTGTGCCAAGGCCTGCTGTAATTTTCTGTGAAGAGCACTATTTGAATGTAGAGAGTTGTCAAACATATGACTAATCTTTGCTTGCAACATTTCTGTTGTGTCTTGGCATTCAGACAGACTTCATTTTCATATGTGTCTAATGCTATATATCCAAGTCTGCAGTGTTGTTAATTTGCAGCAACCTTGGTTTTGGAATAGTTTGGATTTCCTGTTTGTAAAACTCATAACACAGTTGTCTGACTTCTATTGTTTTATTTTTTTTGCCTCTGCCTCCCAGGTAACTATATCAAAGTACAGTTTCCCAAAATCTGGATGAGAGTTACACAGAAAAAGGGATATGAAGGTGTAATTTGTAAACATGGGTAGGACTTTTGAGAAGATGCTCTGCTACTGTAGGCACTGACTTTTCTACAGTTCTACTTAGTGTGTGCTTGAGATCTTCAGTACATAAATTAATTCAAGTAAGAATTTGAGCAAAAGGATTGTGCTTTTGTTAAGTTCCAGTTGAAGCTGTGTGAAATGGAAAAATGTCTAATCTGGTATTTATGGAACTAGTTTACGTCAAAGGAGGAAAAAGGAAGAACAAAAATTGGTCCATCCATCTCTCTCTTTTTTTTTAATTGTCTGTGTCTTTATTTCAAGCATACATTATTCTTTTTTCCACTGTATATTTGTTTGTTCTTTGTTCTATGAGGGACTTGTATTTTTTAATGTTGTAATGTATTTTCTGGTTAGATAAGAGGCTGCTTTTTGGCTTTGGTTAAAAGTTGCTTAAAATTCCAGTCTGGAATGAACACTTGTAAAGTATGTAACAGGCAAACTACATTGTATCCATTTTCCATCCTTATTGAATGACTTCTTTAGGGTTTCTTTTTAGTCACAATATTCATGAGGTTTGACTTGTTCATTTGATTCCAAAATAGCATTGGAAAACTGATCTTTAATGATACTCTAAGGCATTCAAATTTGCTGGCAGTGCTAATATAGTGAGGATCGAATGGAAGTTCTCTGCCTTCCTGCACTTAATGGTGTTTTCTAAGCAGACTTAAAAAAAAAAAAGGGAAAAAAAAAAGAAAAGCTGCATTCTGGGGAAGGAAAAGCTTATATTTGACACTGTACCATGCTGCATGACAGTCCCTCTTTTACCCCTATTTCTGTAAAGCTTTCTGATGAATATTAGATTGATTTTACCTTTTGGGAACAAAGTGCCTCTGCATGAACGGCTGTAGAGTGCTTCAGCCCTGCCCCATATGAACATCTCTTCTGAAACACAATCTCTTGTAAAATATTGCAGTTGATCCTCTATATACTGTCCAAGGAAGAGGTCAAAACCTCTTAAATCTTATCTTTCTTTTTATGCTGCAATAAATCAATTTATTAATTTCATAAACATTTGACATTTTTTTATTTGCCTTTTTTCTTTCTTTTCCCTCTTTTCCCTCCCCCTCACATCTTCTCTGTCAATGTTCAAAGATGAAGAACATAAAGTTAGCAACATTTGGATGGGTGGTGGAGTGGAGAGTAAGATCATGCACAAGGGTGCATCGATAGTAGCAAGCTGTCTTTCCTTTCCCACAGTTTGCTTAAAAACTTGACCTGAGGTGTGTTTGTCTATTTCAACTGGCTTGAAAAACACACTTTCATGTTCTCAAGGCTCCAGTTATATCTGGGAATAATTCTGTACATTATGTGCGTGGAGGTACCTTGACTGAATCTTGGTTATGTTTAACCAAAAAACCCCACTCATCTCTTTGATTACTTTGTTACTGAAAGGAGGCTTATAGTTGAGGAAGATGGCAGTGCTTTCTGCCAAAGAGTAATTTTATATTTTCTGTTACAGGCAGTGATTCCCTTAGAGTTTAGACAGACTCTTTAAAACTGTTCTGTGGATAGAACAAACCAAGGAGAGGAAATAATGCATTCTTGCCCTTTAATACAATCTAACAAGAAGCTCTCTGCTGGCAATAGATTTCATTCATATAATCAATGCATGGAGCTGTGGAAGAATAAATTGATGTCTGATTACCAAATTCTACACAAGGAGAACACAAAGACATGAAGAGCTTGTTCTTCTAATTCATCTTGTGTTTTTGTGTGGGAAACCTGCTGTACTTGTTACCAGTACGTGATAGTTCAGAAGAGAGGAAAATTCTCTTGGTATGATGACTTATTGTTATCCATTAGTTAATTCAAAATGAGAAATTTTTAGAGGTCAATGAAGTGCCAGGGAAAATACGTTTTTTAAGGGTGTAATTGTGTTGACTGGTGGTTGTTTGCCACCAAATCTATGTTCAGCATTTTTTTATTCTATTCAATCCTGTTCCAATTTATTTTGTTTGTTTGGCCACACTGCTTTCCACAGAAAAGCTGTTTCCTTGTTGAAGAAAGGAATAATTTATACAGAACATCTGAAGCTCCAGGAGCTGCTGAAAAGACCCACTGTGAAAGTAAAAAAATCCCCATACCCTACGTAGCCAAGCAGCTTTTCCAGTATCCAAGTGTTTGATACATCTCAAAGCTTGATTAGTTTCTTCATGTAACGTCCATGGCCTTGTATTTTTGAAATGCTGTTGTAGGTGAAAGAAATTCTTAGCAATTGGTTTCTAAACATTTTTTAAAAACTAAAATTAGAGGCCTTCTGATATATTTGTAAGTTAGATTTCAAGGTGGTTTCAGGCTGGCGTATAATTTTCAAGAAATAAAGCAGTAACATTTTTCAAAACTTTTAAGTATTAGGGGGTTAGGAGAATTCAGATATCTAGCTTTGGTATTTAATTTAGAATTTGACCTACTGTAGTCTTTTTATGTTAATGGACAGTCTCATTCAAAAATTAATTCAGAACAGGCCTTTAGGTCTAAACCTAAGGTCTGCAAAGAGCCTGTCTTTCAACTCTTTGTATGCAGATGACTTACTTCTGACTTGTTTCTGCATCACTGTGAGGAAAACCTGGAGTCAGATTCCCTCAAATGGAGGGAAGGGGAAGAGGCAAAAGCACTACAAAACACTGTGGATATTGGTAGTGAAGTGGGTAGCAGAAACTACTCGGGGCAACCCTCACTCACAGCTGATGAATCCCAGACAAATGTAGGTTGGCAGGTACTTCTGGAGGGCCCAAGTCCAGCCTCATGTTCAACATGGTATAGGCCAGAGAAGGTGCTCTTCCAGGCAAGTTTTGAGTGTCCTTTTTGGATAGAGTTATGCAGCTTCCCTGCGAAAGTTTTGGGAACTCTCAGCTGTCTGGCAGGAGAAGGTTAACTACTACTAATAGTCAGATTTACGACAACAAAAACAAAGAACAGTGGGATTTACTCCACTGTATTTAGCCTTGAAGGGCTGCTTACAAGGAGAAGTTGTATTTTGATTCTGTTATCTGTTGCATTTTCTAGAGCAAGACCAAGTGATTACATGGAAGAGTAATTTTATCACAGAGGTTCCTCTGGATGCTGTAAAATAGCTGTTCTGCTGCTTTGCTTTTGTTATGTTTGTAGTCTTCTGTGCTTTTTGGTCAGCATTCTTAGCCTGGACTGATGGTTCTTGTCCTATTCCAAGTTATTTCCAGTAGTTAGTGCTGACTGGTAAGATTCCAATCTCCATACAGTTACCTTATTCTGCCTTAATCAATTCACATACACTCAGGTATGAAATTCAGTCACAGCTAGTGCATGGATTGCTCCTGATTTCTTGTCATGATAAATAACATAGGTTAAAACTTGCTGTCAGGATCCTCTGTTATGTGACTAGTGTGAAATGCTTGTCTAAACAAAGTTATAGAGCACTTCACAGCTGTTGTGTGTACTGGTAGAGTAGTGCTCTTGCTGTGTTCAGTAATAAAGCAGCAAAAGTCAGGCGCATGTGGCTGCACAAATCAACTACAGCACAGTTGTGTAGATAGATAAAACTTCTTACAGCGACGTGTCAACCCATAATGGAGCACTTCAAGGGCTCCGTAAATCTAAATGGGTTAGTGACTTTGATAAACCAGCAGGATGGTTATTTCAATTCAGATTTTTTAGGCTGAGTTGCCCAGTATTTTTGAATATTTGAGAGCCATCAGTGTCTGCCTCCTTTTGAAGCTCTACTTGAAGGGTAGTAAACTCTCTGGAACAGTAAATGCCAAGTGTTTCAAGTTGCTGCTTAATGGTAACAGCAGCAAAAAGTTTATCTTATTGTGCATGAAGAACTGTTAGAATTGCTGATTTATGTATCTGTATTACCTACATATATAAATATCTATATTGTCTACATACCTGTATCTGTCTACATGCTGCAGGTTTTTTTTTGTTTGGTTTTTTTTTATGGTTTTTTGGAATCTGTCATATGTGTGAGAGTCAGCTCTCAATGGAATTCTTGCAGCCTATTTGTGGAGTGGTTTGTATTAATAAAGTGGTTTATTACAGCAGTGTATTCAGCTTCTCTGTTTAACTGGCTGAAGTGTTCAAAGGAATTGGTGTGTTTTAACTTGCTTACTGGTAGGAACTGTCTGGTTTTCCTATTAAACAAAAATTTGCAGACTTAAAAGTTGCAGCTCTCTAGGTACCTACTAGGTATCCCTTTATAGCTAAGTAAATGTTGTCTTAAAAATAAAAATACTGTGGGGAAGGATTGAGAAGACACTTTTGAATTTTACTTTCTGGATGGCTATGTGTAAGATACTGGTAAAAAAAAGAAAAAAGCTTTAGTCCATCACTCCATCTTCCTATTTGGGCAGCCATTAACAATGGGAAGGTTTGGCTGGCTTTTTTTAATAGAAAATACAAATGCTAGAGGTTTGTCTCTCTTCAGTAGTATCTAACAAGTCTTAGGTTTCAATTTCTTTTCTTCTCCCTTGATAAACTTTATTCAAAGAATTGGTTCTTTCTGAGCGAACAAAGGTCCTGTGAAATAGGTGCTTGTAGCATTGATTACTCCATCAGCCCTGTTACTCAACTCTGAAACATTTTGAAGGTGAGATGGATTCTGTAGCTAGCTCCATATTCAGTTGCTGAAACTCTTTGCTGTCCTGTCTCCTGCTGTTCTTCATGGGCATTGTTGCCTCAAAATGTCACAAATCCCCTATCTCAGTCACTAGGGAAAAATATTTATGGAAAATTGCAGTGGCTTTGCAGAGGCTTCAGATTTATAGTCAATTTTAGACAATATTCCCAGGAACTGTAAATGGCATCCTTTCTGTTTGTTTGTTCTTGGCAGGCAGGGACAGGTAGCACCAGTATTAATCTAGCAGCATTTCAGCTGTAGGTACTGCAATTTGTGAATACCACAGAGCAGTTAGGACATGCACAGACTCATTGAGAAGACCTACAGCTGTAAGCCACAAATTCTTTAGCATAATGACATTTTGGCTAGAATTATTTTGTTACTCGGAAACAGCCCAAAGTAATGGTAATGTATTGTTCTTCGTAAAGTTCATTGTAATAATCCAGTTTGCCATTAAAATTGGAGTGTTTAAAAAGGTGTTAAAGAAAAAAAAAATCTAAAATGAATTGAAAATTGGTGGCACTATTTTTGGACTGAAAAATGTTCCAGTAATTTAGTAGTGTTTTATTCCAAATTAATTTGATTTTTTTTTTTTAAAAATCACGTGAGAAGAAGATTCTGAGGAATATGGCTCTAGAGATATTGATTTTGACACATCCAAGGCAAATCAGTAAGTTTGCTGACACCCTGGTGTTTCCACATGGAGGTAGGAGCCACTAGAAGCTTTTGGAGGCTCATTTTAAAGTACACTTTAGGGATGTTGTGCAGAGAGAAAAATGTAATAGGATTATACCACAGAAATCCGTTTGTTATCTCCTTGGACTGAATGTGGAAAGTGGATGGCAGGCAAGGCAAGCAAATGAAAAACTTCTAAAAAATATAACTGGGGAAGCAGCTGAAGGGAAGAGTTTTGGATGAAGCAGAGAAAGCAGACCAGGTGGAAAATGTCTTTTTCAAGACAGGCTGACAGAGGGATGAGTATTTTAGCAGAAAGAATGACAAAGGAGGATAGACTTAAAAGACAGAAGCAGTAGAGTTTAGTGAGAGTATTTGCAGAGGAAGAAAGAAAGGTGATGAAAGATGAGACAGCCTGAGGAATTGGGTAGTGCTGTCATGGAAGATGGCGGAGTTGCCTCCAGAGAGTGTGTAGATGGAAATATTTAAGAACTCAAATAAATATTACATGCTTAGGCAGCTGAGAAGACATCCCTGGGTTTTTTTTGGCACTACTGCCTCTGGGGAAAACTGCTAAAAAGTTCATACTGTGCATTCTCTAGATGAACTGTGGTGCAGAAAAATGCTGGTAAACTTTCAAGCTTCTGACCTGTAAGTGAGCACAGATACTCTTCTGAACCTATTCTTCAGAGCATTCAGTCAATGGGGAAGTGGGTTCTGCTGCCATTTTAACTGCATGTGCTGAAAATATTAACTCTATGACTATACAGTTCAGTAGCTAGAATTGAAACAATAATGACATCAGATCCAAGATAAACACGGTTTGTTTATACCACCAGAAGAACTGGAGTGACTTGAAGTTGCGGGGCTATCTGGTCCTATTTTGCTCGCTAGTTCCTTATATCCACAGATACTCCCACTCCTTGTAAACAGTCTTCCTTTGTGTCTGGTTTCACTTGTCTGTCGTGCATGAATCTTTTAGCTCTATGTTGTTCTGTGTGGAATTCAGTGGAAGTGTACAGTAAGGAACCAATACATATTTATCACCTTGCACAAAATCAGTTTTGTTATCTCCATTATTGAAATTATACATGAAACCATACATATACAAAGTTAGCGTTTGCAAGTTTTATTAGTATTTCTAAGCTAGATACTTTCTTACCAGAGGCTTTAAAATTCTAAGATAGACTTGGTCAACTCTTTAAAAACAGCCATGGACAGCTAAGTGATTTGCATACCTGTCTGGATGTTCTGTGGAGGAAAAATGAGAGGCAAATAAAGCTACAAAAAATTAAATCAGGAAAAATGGTTTTTGAATGTTATGAAATTAAAAATGATAGTTTTCAGAGAAAATTTTATACCCTTCTAAATTTAAGTGTGATAGTTTTTAAATAAAGAGATAAGTTGGGTATGATGAACTGATATATAAAGTTTATAATGCACACAATATTTGTTTAGGGCAGCGGCTTGCAATTTGTTTCAGATATTTAATTTTTTGAAAATCTCTACACTGTTGTGCCAAAAGTTTTGGATAGAAGTCCTTGTGAAAATATGCTTAATTAATAGCAACTCTACCAGAGCTTACATACTGCAAGGTAATCAGTTATTTTTTTCATCAATAAAAATAGGGGGAAGAAGTGAGCCTGCATCCCAGTCATGGATTTTGTTATCTTTTGAAGGTCCTGGAACCTGCAGCATCTGCCATTTTCAAATTCTGTAAAAATGTGCCTTTTGAATTTCTGGTACTTGATAAATTCCATTTGTGTATTTTCTACATATCCTCATGTAATGAAGATTGTATTTACAACACTGCAAAGCTGGAAGCTCTAATAAAGATTAAGGAGGTAGGAATGTGCATAATAGTGATTTTTAACTTTCCGTAACATAGGTAATTCAATTTGATGCAAGTTCAGTTGTAATATCAGTCTAATACAAATAGAATAGATTAATATTAGTAAATGTTGCATCAAGTAATAATGCCAAGGGAATGACTGAAGTTGCAAATTGGAAGTGTGGGCTGTTAATTACCGATTGTCTAGTTCCTGAGGTGAACATTAAGTATGCATTGAAAAAACATATTTGTAAGTCTATTCAAAGAGCAAAAATCACTAAAAATTGAGGCTGTTTCTTTTCAAATTAGGCAACTTACATTCTTAAATTTTCTTTGTGAAGTATTTATGAATGCCTCTTAAAGACAGGATTCAAAATTTTGCTTTTGTTCTAACGAGTTTATCTTGATAATGCCCTTAGGCACATAGTGTTATTCTTGGGATGTCCTGTGCAGGGCCAGGAGTTGGACTCAATGATCCTGATAGGTCCCTTCCAACTCAGCATCTTCTGTAATTCTGGTCTGTAAGGAAAAACCTGGATATTACATGCCCTTTTTATCTAAAGGATTCAAGTGACAGAGACTTTTTGATAATAGGAGTGATGATAAAAGATGATGATACGAACAGAAGGCTGGAGTCTATTCCAGGAAGGATATCTAAAGATCTGTTTTAGGGGCAAAACAATGCAAAATAAGCTGGAAGAATGTTACATCATGTAATTTTTTTAGTAGTGAAAGTGATGAGTTTGTATACTGTAGAAAGTGGTATATTTGGAGAATGTTTGATTTTTCTAAATTGCATCCAGAGGGCCATTATACATAAAAAAGAAACGAGTCTTTCCTGTGAGAATATTGAATACCTATGAATTCTTCTGCATAAATGTGATTACCAAGATTGCCATCCTAAAATAATGATAATTGTGTATGCAAATCCAGATGGCCTTTGGGATAAAGTTCAAACAGGTGACTTTTTCAAGATAGTTAAAATTTAGATTTAGTTTTCATCTATGTATCAAGTCACTACTTAAATGGAAAATTTCACTTTGCAGAGTTGCTGCAACAGATCTAGTACTGAGATGCTTCTTTCAGAAAATGAAGTGGTTTGTCTTTCAAAGACATTCCAGTGTAAATTGAATATTAGTTACTATGAGGTACATTCTATATGTGTCTATAAGTAAATTTGGAGAAGTATATTCAGAACTCTTCAATTTTCAAGTAAAATTTCCCACCTCAGTTCAATTTCCAAAGCATGCTCTACTAATCACTTGGCTTCCTAGGAACACCTGTAATTTAATATAGTTAGTATTGTATGGAGGTAAATTCCTGTTCCATCTTCCTTTGGTGTGTGTCTATGTCCATAAAACATTAAAGCCTTCTGAGTGTTATAAATGGCCATTCTGATAAGGATACTATTTATGACTTCTTCAAGAATAAATTATAATGTTTCTAAAATTAAGGGGAGACTGAATACTGGTGTGCTTGTAGATTAACTAAAATAAATGTTTGGCTGCTTTTTCAATTTTAAGCTTGGTTGTGTTTTATTTGGAGGGCCATTCAGCTCATTTAAGATTACAATAATGAAAACAAATCACAGTAAGCCTTGATATATGCAATCTCCTAAATTTACACTGAAAACTAAAGCAAAATTATCCAGGTGTTTTGAAGGTAATGAAGTTAGTGTATGGTCTCGTTCATATTAGTGTTATAATGAGAAGCTATATACATTCACAGAAGGAAAATAGCAGCAGTATAAATGTTTACAGCAATGCTATCACTTTCAATTTTGATTCTCTAGCTCGAATTTTTAGTTTTTTTCACCGAAGGAAATGAAGTCAATTGCTGATCTGTAACGGTTCTATTTCATTTGTAGGTAAGGTGTTGAGAAGACACAAGAAATTATCTTAGCATATAGGACTGTATTTTGATTTCACTGACTAGCAAAACAGTGATAGTTTTTAGCCTCTGGAGGGAAAAACATTTATATGAAAATAAATATTTTAGTTGTTGAACAATGTTTTTGTGACAGAATTTTTACTTTTTATGGTCATAGTTTTCAGAGTAACTTAAAACCTGCTTGTGTATTGCCGAGATAAACATCTTCAAGATAACCTATGTTTTAAAAGGCTGTTTGGTACCCTTTTTCCAAGGGAGAATACCAGCCAGTGAAAATAATAGGTTGCTTAAGGTCTTAAACAAAATGTGTCCAAAAAATGTTACATATTTCTGAAATATTAAGAAACAGCTTGGTCAGTAATGAAAATTTATGAGAGAAAATTTTGAGTTTACTGTTGCTGTCACGCCTCTAAACCCAGCAACTTTGTATACACTGTGTGTTACACACATTCACACCCCCTCCTTCCCCAGTACAGAAATGGAGTACACGTGTTCGCTTGTTTTTTAAACTCAAAGGACACCATACACATCTTTGCTAATTAGAAATGAGGGCATGGCATGGTGGAACATACCACAGTAGTACTGTATGCTGTACTATGCTGGCAATGTTGCTGGCACAATTCAAACCTCAGTAAAGTTTGCCAAAGGTTGTTGGTTGAGTGAACTTCTGATCCAGGCGCAGGGTAGGAATTATTACTGCCTTCTGATTTGTGTGCTTGTAAAAGAAAAGATTTGAAGAAAAATTATTTTAAAAAATTGGGACATACAACATCTGTGGTGTGGTTTCAGGATGGTTAGGACGCTGTGAATGAATTGCAAAGGGCTTCAAAATATTTGACCATTTATTCCTCATGCTAATTCTTCTGGGGAATTGATGATGTACCTTTAAAGTAGGATGGCTGCACTGAAGGGTATTTTAGGTGTAGCTGACAGGTGTGCAGGAATACTACCAAGAAAGGGGTTTCTGCTTCTGGCATCTGATGAAACAGGTCGTGGCAAACTGGGATATAGTGGCTCTTTCAAACACATGGGCAAGTATGTATATTTTAAATGGAATACACGTAATGTTAAGACAAATTCTGTTTCAAGATTCATGGTATCACATAGCTAATTAATTGCTTTAATTGCGGTTAAGATATGTAAAAATCTGTGACCTGATATTTGCAGAAACAGGTGACTTGGAGGAAGAAAATGGGATCAAGTATGTAGCAAAAGACTAGTTTTTGCATGGTAACTTTAAATGTCAAGTATTTTATCTAGCTGTCAAAGATTTTCCTCAGTGTAAAATCAATATTAAGTTTTGTCAAATTGTTAGATAGGAAATTGGAAACAAGAACAATGAATCAAAAACTTACTCTGCCCCAGAAATTATCTATTTTGACATCAACAGTAGCCTACTTAAGGTATTGCTTGACTTTATTCCCCTGAATGTGCATATGAAATAAGTGAGTCTCCATTAGTGGTTTATTTGGGTACTTTGTCAAAGCAGCTGGTTTTCATAGGAGCGTTGTAGGCATATTCTCCACACGTGTGTAGCTTGTGTTGCTCAACCAGAAAGAGTGGACAGATTTTAAATTCTTACCAAGGAGATAAAAGTAGGAGACATTATAAATACTGGTGTGTTACTGATTTAGGTCCTCTGGTTTTACTATTTCCTTACAAAATCATGTTTTCTTCATCCTTTATAGCAGTTCTGAATTCTGGATTATATTGTATGTAAAGCCTGTGTGTTGGCTTCATTTGTATAACAACATAAAAGTTCTTGGTTATAGACCTATCTTCCAGCTTGTAAAATATGTCTTCCCAAAAGATTAGATGTTAGGTGAGTTAACACATCTGGAATTGAACTACCTCTGCCATACTACCTTTATTCAGTTCATTTCACTTCACAAAGATGTGTGGTTTAGCTTCTTGCAGTAATGAGTAGTTATTTCATAGAGTTTCTGTAAGGATTAGTGAGGTACTTTTATTTAAGATGGCTGAAGGTAAAAGTGTTGAGTATGATCACATAATGGGAATAATACTTTTTTACTGTAATTAATATTCCAATCCATGAAGCAGAAATTTCTGCTCTTCCAATGCGTAGGTTTAGAGCAGCTGTCTCCAATGAGTACAAAGACAGAGGAAGCCTCCATACCTACCTGGTTGCTGGAGGATGTGCCTTAGTGATACCTGTTTGTCATTTGGTCCCAGGAGGACTGACATCTCTAGCATTCGCAGCAGGGCTGTGAATTAAAGTTCCTGACCACCCGCTCTCCGTAATTTTTATCTCTGTGTGGTTCCCAGTCTGTGTGCAGGATAAAACAGGACTTGAAGAACAAAAGTGGATTTTTGGGCCATGCAATCTTACTGTAAGAGGGGACTTTGCTGAAGACTCTCATAGCTGTACCAGTTTATGTAATGCTTTAAAAGCTAGAAAGCTGAAAAAAAAATTAATTATTGACCATTACTCAAGCATTCCAATTTGATTTACATATAAATATGACATTTGGTATCCAGTAAGAAATATTTTTGAAAACAATGGAGATGAAAGGTCCCATTCTGCCATGAATTACCTACATATTAAACCTTGTTAAAATCGTAAATTTCCTTTCTATATGAAACTGATATTTTAAAAAGATAACTTGGCTTTATTTAAACTAATTTTTTAGTGAATCTGGCTCAAAACATTTTTCTAATATTTTGTATTATTAAATGTGACCTAAGGTTAGAATGTTAGGATTGTTGTGTTGTTAGTTTTCATGGTTGATGTTCCTACTTAGAGTATATACAGCAATATTCCTATCCTTAAAAGGTTTTCCAGTATTTTATAAATGTATTTATTCTGTTTTAACAGGGTTTGAGTAGCTTACCTGTGAAAACCTGTATGTGTGTGAAGCTAAAGCTGTTTTATGGTAGGTAGTATTTATAAAATGAGATCATTCACTTTGGGTGCTGAAAGCTGTTTCAGTTTCATTTAGAAATCATAAGAGATTTTTTTCCTGGTTCTTCATAGCTCATCTGAATACCTCATGTGTAGAATTTTGCCTAGCATGGCAAATTGTGGTTTTGTCAAAAAATTATGTTTCAGGTATGAAAATCTTGCTGGTTAGAGGCTTCTTACAATCACTCCTCAAAATTTGAGAGAGAATGCCATCCACAGGCTAAAGAGGGGTGGTCTGGGCAGCATTTTCCTCCCCCTGGATAAAGCTCTCGTTTGATTGCCAGGCAGTCCCTTTCAGGGGGCAGGTTTTGCTGTTGCAAAACTGTTGCTGTTGCTGTTGTAAGGGTCTCCTCCTCTGGCATCACCTCTGCAGAGAGAGGTGAGCTGCAGTTCTGTAATCAGTGAAGGAAGACAGTCGCAAAGTACATCACACCCAAAAGATGTAAACGTAGGGAAATCAGCTTGAAATCACTACTACATCCTGTGAATTGTTGTTAATTAAAATAGCTCTACTTTCAAATGGCTTAAAGTTTACTTAATTGGTGACTTACACTACTCAGCTCTGGTGTGGCCACATCCGGAGTGCTGTGTCCAGTTTTGAGCTCCTCAGTAAAAAAGACACATGGAGCTCTCGGAGCAGGCCCAGCAGAGGGCAATGAAGATGATGAAGGGACAGGAGCATCTCTCTTATGAGGAAAGGCTGAGGGAGCTGGGCCTGTTCAGCCATGAAAAGAGACAACTGAGAGGGGACCTCATCAGTGTCTGTCGGTATCTGACGGGAGGGTGTCAGAGGGTGGAGCCAGGCTCTGCTTGCTGGTGCTGAGCAATAGGACAAGAGGCAATGGGCAGAAACTGATGCACGGGGAGTTCCAGCTGAATATGAGGAAGAACTTCTTCACTGCGTGGGTTTTTGAACACTGGAACAGGTTGCCCAGAGAGGTGGTGGAGTCTCCCTCACTGGAGATATTCAAGGACTGTCTGGACACAATCCTGTACCATGTGCTCTGGGATGACTCTGCTTGAGCAGGGAGGTTGGACCAGGTGACCCACTGTGCTTGCTTCCAGCATTACCCGTTCTGTGATTCTGTGACTTGCACAGTTTTCTGACAGAATGGTGTATTTTGGAAAGAGGAGGAAAACAGAAAGTGTCATCTTTCCCCATAAAAATGTGTGCTGGAAGATCAGTAGATTGTTCGTCTTGTACTTTAGTTCCTAAAATGTTGAGAAATCTTGCTGCTACTTGGGTTTCTAATAAGTTCTGCATAATATAATTATCTCAGCCCTCAGTTTTGAGAAGGTGGCAATCCATGGCTGGCAGGAATGGCACATTATCATCTCTCTAATCACATTTTCTTTAATTTTTTTTGTGAAGAATGTTTCTTGATTCATATTCACCAAGCTGTTTGTTGTTTCAAACATGAAAATTGTTTGTGGGTGGTATACTCTCTTATTGTGCATGTGTATCAGAAATCATCTGTCATCTGATTTAAACTTCAATTTAGTCAGCAGAGCATCTCAATTTGGAGAAAATTGGACTCCATTATGAAACACAATTGTGATAGGATTATGTTTTTATGGTAATGCATGTAATTTATTGCTCTTATTATCATGCAACAGATTGTAGAGTAATGTTTTGACTTACTCCTTTAAAAATGCTTTGGAACATGAACATTATAATATTACTCTTATGTGGATTATTTTCTTTTTTTTTCTTTAAAACTTTAAGGGGTCTTACATTAGCCTGACTTTCATGGTTAACATTATAAGGAATTTTCAAAAGGTATTTGTTAGCATGAGACAAGTAAACAAGGGATACAATATTTGAAGAAAAGATGGCGAAGGTGTTTAGTCAAGAGTGAAATGAAGATCTTTTAATTAAGTTACGGAGTTCCAGCTGGTTTTATTTACCATAATCTTGTATTTTGCCTCATGCACTTGGGTGGTATCATGTCTCTGAGCAGATTAAGTGCTAAAGTTGTGAATACACAGTTGTTAAATCAAACAACCTTCCTTTCCTGGGAGGAACTTCATAACACTTTCGCAAATATTGAGCTATAATAGCAATTCCAGTTTCATAAAAACTTCTAATTGAACCTACTAGCCAAATTCATGTAATCCCCGGGAAGCTGCATTCTATCATTTTGGATTTGCTCTTCTCTCTTGAAACACGAGGACTCATGCTGGTCAGCAAGTTCTTCTGTTCCAGAAGTGTAAGGTCTAAATCTCTTACGGTTATTTATTGGTTGACTGACAGCTTCCCTGCAAAATGGAAAACTTCTTTCCGTCCAGAAATGTCCTTGATAAGGGATGGCAATCCTATGAGACCTCTCTTCTGTTTGTAATTATCAATTTTAGTATATATGCCCAATCTATTCTATGATTAGAATACGAGAGATATTCACATACTCAAAATTGCATGTAGCTTAGGGGGTTTTTTTAAGAGGATAGGAACAATATGCATTACTTTCCTGACAGAAGAAAAAGAATATTGTGTTTTTGCCAACGCTTCTTACTTGGTATCACCGTGTCCTGAATACAATTATTCAGTTGACAGCTAGGAAGAACTGTGTGTGTGTAGGTCAAGCACATGCATTCAGAGTCACCCCATGTTTTCGTTTGGTTTTGTTTTATTACAATGGGATACAGTGCAGACTAGGTATCTTTCAAATCTAAAAACTTAATTTTCAGTGTGATTTGTAAGTGCTTTATTCTAAATATTATTACTAGAAGATAATGAGGGAATTTCAAATTATTAAAAAAAACCCTAAGAAATGTTTAAGTGAGGTTGAAACAGTGATTATTTGAGCCACTGACAAATTTACTTTTTCTTCTATGTGGAGCAGGGGGAGCTTCAGGAATTATGTACAGACAAAATTTAAATCTGATTTATGCAAATTCATTCTTAAAATGATATGTTAATTATTTTCCATCGTTGTTGGTCCTCTGGCACCCTCAGAGTTGTTGCTGATATTCATGTGCATTGTCCTAAAGTTGGTGGGTGAATGAATAAATTATGTGAAATGTTGTGTTCTTTAATCTTCATAGAGCAAAATCTGTGATGTTGGTGATAAAGCTATTAATTTATTTGGAGTTTTTTACATTATATGGAATAGTTCAAGCAACAGGTTTGCGGATGAGCTCTGCTCATCCTGAAGGGCAATGCTGCTTTGTCACCCTGCTTTGTTGTTACCTTGTGAAGGTGGGAGATCAGATAGGACGCTTGATAAATGTACATTTTGATGGTAACATTGTAGCTGAGAGCACCATCAGTAGGGGAGAACAGTTGTCAATTTTTTTTTAAGTTAGCCTTTTTATGACTTATTTGACAGACAACGTGGGAAGCTGCTGCTAAACTGTTTCTCGGAAAAGTTTTTGTTTTCTTCGTTCTAAAGACTAAACTTTAAATTCAGGTTTAATCACTCTCCCGATTGTTTTAAAATCTTCCTTCTTAATACATGCTTTTCAGAACACAGTCACAGAGAATACTTTTGGTAGGGATTCTGTATTGTTGTTGTCCTTCCCTTTGCAATCCACAAGTATGTCTGCATTTTTCAGCTTACCTCACAATTAACGTTACTGGTCTTTTTCTGCTTCTAGAACATTTATTCTCTGAAAAGTGCTTAGTGCTTCATTCTGTTCTTTGCTGTAATAAATGTTGTTTCTACAAGATAGCAAAGTAAATGGACACAAGGAGTGAGATCTTTACTGAGATAGCTAAAATTAATTTTAGAGTAACAGAGGTGAGCCACATAATGGGGTGCAATACATGCCTTTTTTACTGTAGTGAAGCATTTGGACAATATGATGTTGAAGCTGTTTTCTTGCTCAGTAATTTACCTAATTATGAAGTCTCTCCTTTTTTAACAAAAGGAAACTCAGATTTTCTCTGCCAATCTTTTTTGTATTAGCTTGCAATTAATTAAATTTATACAGGTTGTTTTATTCAGATTGTCTGCCTTTTTTATAAGTCCAATTATTTATCGCTTCATTGCTTTGCAAGTTTTTTCCTGCTGTAAGCATTTTTGTCAAACCGGATGTAACTACAGCTTTAATAATGTCTTTCAGTGTAATGGATTATAAAAGATTCTGAAGAAATTGGTGCAAGCAAAGTTATAATTCTTTGTGCTAGTTTTCTTTGCTTATCTAATGACAGCTCTTTCTGCAGAATAGACAAGCTTTTATGTGTCTCTACAGCTTTATAATGTGACTGCCTTACTATGAGCATATTTCTAGATAAATTCTCGATATTAGGGAACAGCCTTTGGTCTAGAATAAAGGGCTAAAGACTGCATAAATGGCAAGCCAATTTACTGAGGATTTTTGTTTGTCTACATCCTGCCTTTTTAACCCAAATGTGCATTTTTCTTGTCATAGGCATTTCGGTTTGGGGTTTTGAATTTAGTTTCTTTGGAGGCTTATCAGCTTTTGTGATGCCAAGACCTTAAAAAAAGAAAGGTATAGAAAAAAAACCCAAAGCAGCAGCAGCAACAACAAAAATAAAACAGGAACAAAGAAGGTTTTTCTGCCTGGAAAATTTGCAAACTAAATGAGAGACAGATCGATAAATACAGATAGGTGAGAATGAACAAAGACAAGATAACAAAATTGATATAAAAAAAGAGGGGGTCAAAAATTGGTTCAGTTACTTGTTGCAACGTCTTACATTCTCATATTCTTAGTGCGGTTTCATTTACTCAGTAAAGCATGTGGCATTAAATGAAATCTGTTTTCCATTTCCACCAGAGAGATCTGGTGTTTACAGGAAAAAATATCTCCCAAGGAAAGGACTGTGTCTTCAAACCTTTTGGTTTTCCTCCCAAGATCGTATCATTCACGGTTAGCTTGTACTCAAATCATTCTAATGCCACCTTCTTCTCAATTTCACTTGTTCTGAGGAGAATATGGATCAAGGTAAAAAGACATCAGTTTGATTATACAGAGTGTGATAATGAGGAGGAAGAAACCTGAACTGAGTATGAGGCATCTGTGAAAGTGGTTCTCAGCTAAGCATGTATTGAGTCATAGGAAATCAAAGTCTGTTGGAAAGGACTTCAGGGGTTATCCAGCCTAAACTTCGGGCAGAGCTGGGCTGTGGCCATCCCTAGGTCAGGTCTCTCAGGACTCTGGTCTTGGACACTTTTAAGGGTGTCGAGATTCCATAGCATCCATGGACAAAAAATGCTGCATTACTTTTCTAGGGAAATGCTGACTCACTAATGTTCAGCCTGAAGCTCTCAAATATCAGTTTGTGGCTGTTTCCCCTTGCTTACCTGTCTGCCACTACTGAGAATTTGGCTTCCTTGTCTTTGTGGTTCCCCTTCACATCAGCTTGCCCCTCTAGCCTGCCATCCACCAGACTCAACAAGGCCATCATCCTTAACCTCTCCTCATGAGTCAGGGGATCTGGTCCCCTGACCATTGTGACAGTCCTTTTCTGGACCTCTCCACACTGCTCTTGTGAGGCTGTAAAAACTGGCTGTACAGTATGCCAGGCTCATCGCTGCAGAGTGTAAGATGGGAGTAACCTGTTCTTTGGGCCCTCTTTTAGATGATGCTCAGGGTGTAGTTTGACTCATTCATGACAAGAGGGCACTGCTGGCTGCTGTTTAACTTGGTGTCCCTGGTAAGTGCTGAGACCTGTGTTGGCTGCTGGTCCATACTGCAGTTACACTTCTGAAAGTGTAAAACTTTGCCCTTGTCTGTGTTGAACTTCATGAGGTTCATGATGCTCAGTCCTCAGTTTTGGTGAGGTGTCTCTCAATCGAAGTTCTGCTGTTTATGTCAGTCATTTCTTCTGCTTCAGTGTCATCTACAGGTTTGCTAAGGATACAGTCCGGGTAGATCCGTAGAGTGTTGTACAGTGATTGTAAAGGATTTAGGGGACCAGCAAGAGGAAAAGGATGATAATTTTGGCATTAATAACATGAATATGACCCTGGTGGGACTTATTGAGGTCATCTTTTGAATGTACAGGAGAATGGTTGCTGCTAGTTTTTTCCAGACACTGAACTTGGAAAAACTAGCTGGGGTCTGCTTAAGACAGTATTTATTGTAGGGAAGAAGCTAAAGATCCTGATCTCTATCCATTGACTCTGGTTTGGTTTACTGTGTTTCAGAGAAACCTAAACTCGCTCTTGGGAAGTATTCCTTAGTGAGCTCTGTCCCAAAGAGCTCACTGATCTTCAGAGCAACTCATAAGTCCTGTTTTCTCTGATATGTGCTCTACCAGTCTAGCTAGCCATGTTCTTGCTATTCTGCTTCAGTTTTCTTTTTTTTTTCTTTTTTCTTTTTTTAACTCTTACCACCACATTTCCAGAAGCCTCATGAGTAACACAGTCCGTTAGGATGTGGCGGATGTGCTTAACATGGACTTAGTCTCCTCAAGTTCAGGAGGCTGTTAAACATTCTCTTGCAAGCTAGACAAGTTGTCCTGCCAAGTTGTTGTATGAAGAGAGGGTAGTGTCTTCTGTCTTTAGGGTTCTAATAGTTTTAAATATGGGAGTCTTACCCCTATTCAACAGTAAGGATTCCTGGGCTCATAAAGCAACTCACTGCACTCTTGAGGCAAGTGTCTAAAATTTGAAGATAAAACTGCACTCCTGCTCCTCTTGACATTGTAAATAAGTGTAATTGTAAGACCTTGTAAGTAAGTGTATTAATAATTATGTTGAAATAATTTTATTATTTCAGAAATCGGAATTCTGTTAAATCTTTCCAGACTTGATCAGGAAACTCCTTGAGTTAGCATTATGTTCTCTTGTGCTCTTCCATTAAAAAGTGTTAAAACTCACAGCTGACCTGAAATTTAGCAGTTATCATATAGGTAAGAATCTTGTCTTCAAGCTTAAATTTTAAACCTGTGAAAACTCAAGGGAAAAAGTAGTCATCTATACAACTTTTCAAAATTTCAGCCCAGTTTCTGAGGGGGCCTATTCTATGATTGTCAGAATAAGATAATTAAGTAACCAATAGATATTTGCACCATAATTGTTGAAATGAAAGAACTTTTTCTGTTGTGTATCATTGAAGCATTCTCCTCTCAGTGGAGGAGAAAAACCAAAAAGACATTTAGTATCTAGCTGTGTACCAGAAGCACAACTTTGCTTGCCAGAGCACTTGGGAAACAAGCCTGTGTTTGACAGCTCTTCTGGACAAAGGAGATGCCTTCAGAGTAGATGCTGATTGCAGTACATTTGTTATAAAAGATTGAAATTCTAGCATAAACTACCCAGATGATTACCTTCCTCAGAAAATTTAATTATTATTTTCTGTTCCTCTATAGTCTTAACTGTTTGTAAAGTAACCATTTACACTTTTCTTCTAGTGAGATACTGTCATTTGTTCTCTCTTTCTGATGCAGGGCATATGTGACAGAAGTTTCTCCTGCAGGCTCACTTGCTATCAGCTGGTTTAACAAAAATGTACTCTTCAAACTTTTCCTCTTTATAAAGCATATTGCTTGTTTGTCTAGGGTGGTGATTCAATGGCATTATAGTATAATTTGTTGTAGTGCCACAGCAGACAGTGAGAAGATGCAGGTTTTGAGTGTGTGCAGTTAATTAGATTAAATGTATTTCGACAGGCACCTAGTAATTAGACTTTAAAATTTGTTTTCTTTTTGCATTTAATTATGTTTTATTTCAGCCCTTTGCTGAGAAGCTTTTCATTAGCTGTTAGGAGTTTGTGTTACTGAATTTCACTGAATTTCATGAAGAGATATAAGTCAAGTCATTATGAGCTTGTATGTGCAGAGCTGTCAGTGTGTTTTTCTGAAATGATTTCCAAGCTTAGGATGCTACATGTTTATGAAGTGACTGGGTTTAAGAGACAGTTTAAGCACAGGGAATAAGCTCAGATTGCATGTGTAGCTAACCGTGCTGCTCTACTATGATTTATGCTGCCAGTGCTACTTGGCACATGACTTGTGTTGAAATAAACAAAGAAATATAGTAAGTGTTTTACTACATCCACCTTAAGTTATAGTAAACCCTTCCACTAAAGTATATACTTAAATGTATTTCCTCAGTTTGACAGAGTTGTTTCATAGAGGAGATCAATAATCTTCTGCCACTGCTGGTCCTTTTCCTTCCTCAGTACTTGTTTTGTGAAATTGGTACTGAAGCTGTTCGGTTACACTAATGGCATAATTTTTCCTATTTGATGCACTTTATTTAAAACCAAAACCCCCACTGGATGTAGGACTTCTTCGTCTTACCTGCTTTTCCTTAAGTCCTGGCATGTGAAGATTGTTTTTATTCTGAAAGAATTGATTTGTAAGATTGTTCTCACACAACATGTATCTTCCCATGTTGTTCCCCAGAGAGTGTTGTGAGGCATTCATCTTAACATCCTCTCTCAAGCTGTAGCATAGCTTTTGGGAATGTGGTTTTTCTTCTGTGAGTAGACACTGTGTAATATTTTACTATATTGATGGATAAATGAGAGAGACAAAATAAGGGGTATGTAGTGAAGCTCTTAATCTTTAACTCATTCCTTGAAATACCAAGTTTTCTTGCACACTTAACTCTATTGGCATTATTAAGCTCACCTATATGGTTATGCCTGGCTTTATGCTTTTGTGAACACTAAACATGAATGGAAATTTGATGACTAATGGATTAAAGGATAGATAAGGAGCTACATGCTGAACTGCCTCTTCACTGTAGCCAGCCCCCTGCCCATTTTCTCTCTTCACTACACTTTGGAGCACTGAAAAACCAGTGCTCATCAGACCAGTGCCTCAGGCTCTTGCATTGGATCAGCTGGCTTTATTGCTGTGATCCAAATCTTTTTATCATCTCTTTCATGTGGACTGATTTTTTAAAATTTGTTGGTCAGAAATCATGATAGTTAGAGTATATAATGAATTTAAGGTTTGAGGTATTGCAAAATCTTTCTACTGTAGCTGTTCTTAGGGCAAAACAAAACAAATGTGCCTGTAAATGCACAGTATTTCTTTTGAGTTACTGTGGGAGCTTAGGATTGGTAAAAAGCAGTGCTGACAGAGAAACAGCTCTTCTGGGGACTGAAAATAATGCTAGGCTTTACTTAAAATGTCTGAAAGTCTTTCCTGAGATTTTTGTAATGAGCTTGTCCTGAACAAGCTGAATCAGTGGAGCTGGAAGAATCCTCACCATGTTTCTTCTTCTGGGGAAGAGTGAACATAGAATATGTTGTCTGGGCCATAATGCCTGCATGGAGGGAAAAAACTGAATTGTACCTCTGACATTTTTAAAATATCCCAATACACAGATTTGAGTGTTAGTACTGCTCTTGATATTGGGGAGGTGGAGGGGTTGTTTGGTTTGGTTTGGTTTGGTTTTGTTGTTGTTTGTTGATTGGTTTGCTTTGTTTTGTTTTTATTTTCTTCTGGAATTCCAAATAAATTGGTAATGTGAAGTGCTCATTTTGGGAGTTTTGGTTCGTCGTTTCAGTGTTTTTCTTGCTGTTTTTTAGGGTTTTTTTCTCTGATAGTTATTCCTTTTTGTTACTCATATCCAGACAAAACACCAGTATAGCAATGAGAGATATCCTATGTGTACACATGGTAATAGCCTTACATTTGTTTCTTCATTATTTTTCACCGTTCTTGACTCTGTCACTCATTTGTAGGGGGAAACCTGAGCCAAGTAAAGGAAGTGCACAGAAAGCATACTTGATCGTACACTTACAAATCAGCAACTTCTTTGTAACAGACATGTTATGAACATCAGGATTGCATCTACATCAGGGTTTCGTGACATACTGTCCTTGCTGGCATATCTTAGTTCTGGTAGGAGAGAGGGAATTCAGATGTAGCCATTGAAAAACAGAACACAGTTGATGACATCTTAGTATTGTTGCATTTAGAGCATTTATTCAGTAAACCCTCGGTTTGTATAGGTCAACTCTGTTATTTTTATTTAACAATGCAAACAAGTAAAGTGTAACTATAAAAATAATAAAGCCATAGCAGACTACAGGAGACATTGTTATCTGACAGTAAATACCCACATGACTGTAAGGGTAAGGTAGGTGTGTGATTTAAGTTACGCCCTTAGATGTCAAATTTTACCAGTTTTTGTTGCAACAGGAATAGAAAGACATGACAAAATTACTAGAAAGCTGGCAACCACATGAGGCTGAATGTTCATTTGTCAAGCAGAATAGTCTTTGAAAGAATATACCAATGTAAGCAATTTTGCACTTGCTTTTCCTTCAATAAACAAAAATTCCGACCCCGAGCATTGAGACAGTTTGTCACTATTTCTATTCTCTGCATAAATGCAGCTTTACAGCCATATTTCTTAATTAGATTTTAGAACTTAGATCTTTGCCAGCCATTCTTTGTTTTCACATTCTGTGTTTGAGCAAAGCAAAGTACTGTCTGAATTTTAGCTGACAAATGTTTGCTAGAGTAAAACCACCAGAAGCTACTGTATGTCTTGATAGGTAACATTTAGGAATGTGATAAAATAGCAAGCAGTACGTTTCTAACAGATGCCTAGCTCTGGCTGGACTTGCATTTAGTATGTACCTTTGATTTCTGAGTTTCTACTCAGACTTTTTTCTTTGCCTGTTTTTATTTATTTAATTCACCAAGATGTATGATTCTTTTTACCTTAATCTGGGATTAACCTTAGCTTTTCAATGAATAAAGTTTTTGTTGTTGTTTTGTTGTTTCTGAGAGATGCTGTTAGCCTGTATCTCCATGACAGTTTCCTTTTAACTTTTAATCAAACCTTTCTTTAGAAGTGATGTCTGCTGGCACTGTTTTCAGTGTGGTCTGTTTCAGTGCGGGACATGATGTCTCTGGGATTTAATTCCTCTAGCAGTTCTATTTAATCTCTTTTTTTAATAGGCTGTCTCATTTCTGTGTCATTTTCCTTTTGGAAGTCACGTACAGTTGTGGAGGATTTTTTGGCTTTTGTAACTCCTGTAGGGATATTGAGTCTGAATGCATTATCAGTGTGCCTTTCAACAGAAAGAAGTTGAACAAGATCCTGCACACACTCTGGGACCATATTTCTAATGGTTTCCCCAACCAGCTCTCCATGAAATGATTACTGTAGTGCTAAAAGTTTCTTCTCTGGTTTGTGTCCCAGTGTGATGCTTGCCTGATACTCATGGGTATCTGCCATTACAATTGTATTTCCTTCCCTCATTGCCTCTTTGATTTCTCTTAGTGGATCGTTGGTGGTCAGTGGTACCAGTCCATGAAGGCAGTTGATAATACAAAGCTGCCTTGAGCTCTTGCATTTGAATCCAGGAACACTAAAATTTTCCTTCTTACAAAAATTTGGTCAAGGCAGAATACTCCACTGGACTCTTACTGCGGACAACTGAGAGCTGAGACTTTCTGCTTAGAAAACTTCATTCTATCTAATACCCTGTTGTCCTTCCATTGGAAGAGCAATGCATCAAGCTCCAAGCCTTTTATAACTGGTCCACAGGATCTGGCTTTTCACAGGAACAGGACATAATTACAGAATACTTCAAGTGTGTCCCTATTCCATCACAATTGTTTATCCCTTTTTCTGAACACGAACTCATGCTTTGGTGGGGAAAAAATGTACATGCTGCGGACATCTCCAGAGCTCTTCTCTAGTGTAATCATGTATTTGTTGGTTTTTGTCGTCATGCTGGAATAGTACAGATATCCAAAGGGTGTACGAGGTAAGACTGAATTGCATCACTAATTGAAATTAACAGGAATCCCTGGCTCTTTTTATTCAGCCATCTCCATCATTCAGCCATGCTCCAGTTACCTCTGCATGTATTTGTTCAGAGTATTGTCCATTCAGATTGCTGTAGTACAGCTAGTAATAATTGACTGGTATTTTAATGCTAATCTGTACTATTCAGCTTCTGGGTCCAATTGCTTATTGTTGAACGGATAGAGAATCAATGGTGATTTTTCTCCACCTCTCCCCTGGATTATATGTACTACATTGTAGCTATTTAAATATTAAGAAAAACTGCAAAGTTCCAAGAATACGATGCTATTATTGTGCAACAATAACACAGCTACCGACTCTTTAAATATAGAATTTTTGTGATGGAATAGAACACTTTTTTTTTTTTTGAAGCTGATACTTTTCATAGGTTTTGTTGTCTAGCCTCAGTTTAAAGTGATAGTATTTGTAGTAACAGCAAAAAAATTCAAATAATGTATTTTGCTAAGAAACTTGCGTCTTTCATATGTAGGTAGAACTTTATCTAAAACCAAAATCAGCTCTTTGGCAGAATTTTTTTTCCTGGTGGTATTCACAAGGTTAAGTCATAAAAATGTTTTCCCCGTCTAGCTTTGTAGATGTAGCTATGAAGTGCCAGTTAGTAAATAAATAATTCAGGAAGAAGTCTGTTGAATTAATTTTGCTTGGAATTAGACAGCTAATTCTACTTACTGTGCTGATAAGTTGTTGTATTGAATGGTAGAATTGTTTTGCTTTCTTCCATGGGGGAAAAGTAACCTTAAAATAAGACAGGGAATCACTGATTTTATGCATAAGATTTATGAGTCTTTGTTACATGATAAATGAAAAGAGTAATATTTGGCTTTTACGTGGGTCCTTAACTGTATCAGTAGTTTTGGTAACAATGAGGTTTATCTATTAAGTGATTATGATAACATAATCCAAGTGTAGGCCTAACCACAGATGTAAATACCCTAGTTGGAGTGAAAAGAACCAGGTGGGGCAGAGGGAGGAAGGTGAGTCTTACTGTTCTCATTCTTACACTGCTGCAAGACTGTAAACACCACATCAGGGCTAATCTTAGTGCCTTGAAACTATGTTCTATAAAACTGTATGATCAGTGCATTTATTCTGGTTCGATTCCCTGGCATCTAAAATGCTGAGTAGGCCAAATTTAGCCTTCTGTGTTCACCTGTGTGCATTTTAGTCTTTGTCTCCAAACTATGGTGCTCCAGCTCCCCCAAACATACAAGTGCGGAGGGGGTCCTGAATTTAGTGACTCTTTCTTGGTCGAGATGCCTGCCGTGCAGGCGTCCACTCTCAGAATTTTGTCAGCAGTCTACGTAATGTTAAATACATTTCTGTGTTTACATTTTTATTTGGTGTAATTGCATGGCTGAATTTTGACTTCATAGCTCTAGAGTATATTATTCCCAGAAGATTAAGAGAATTCTAGGTGTAAGGAATGCAACAAAGCAGCAGTAAGTTCTGTGTGGAACAGTGATGTTGCTTAACAAGATAGGCTTGTTTTTACAAAAATGTTATGAAACACTGAAATTTTGGCTATACAAATAGTTATGGAGTGGGAAAATTTGTTAAAAATGTAAGGGTATATAGTGAAACTTGTACAGGATGAACTTGTCATAGAATGATGAACAACTAATTCTTCCTATTATAGTTAGTTTTAGTACTGCTGCTATTATGGAATATCTGGTTGATGCACCTGAATATTGTACAGTCTAGAAGAAAAACTTCTAGAGCTAGAAGTTTTCAGAATAGAGCTGAAACTTCTATTTTTTGTAGTTAAAATCTTTACAGTTACTTTTATAATAACTAGATAATTTTATTTTCAAAAGGATATCACATAGTGTTATTGGACTGTTTCAAGTGCTAAAATTGTGCCTGAGTAGTATGAATTTGAGTATGATAAGTGTTCCTGCATCTTCCCAGGGCATGTGTCTTTTTCATAACTTTTTGAATACTGAGGAGTAAAATACAGATTTATTGCTTAATATATGAATTTTATATGGATAAGGAAGGATTTTGGTTATTTTCTTTTCAAATTTTTACTTCAGCAAAAAATTATAGAATGAATAATAGATATCAGAGGTGGAAAATAAACTTATTGAGCTGTCATTTGCATGTTCATGAGTATGGCATTAAAATATCATGTATATTTATCTGCTTTGTTACACTGTAAACTCCTAGCTGTTTCAGCTACATGCTTTTTACCAGGTATTTTTTATAGCCTAATAAATATCAACATCCTAATAAATATCAACATACGAAAGTTTTCCTTGGCATCCCATTTATTTTTGTTCTAACGTCAGATTATTATTTCTAGTAATTGTTATTTCCTGAGTAATACACCATGTTTCTTTGTATACATCATACGGGAGTAATCCTTTTCTTCTATAATCACCTTATTTCTCTTTGTTCTCTAAGATAGGGTTGCTTCTTTATGCTGCTTCTCAAAACTTTTCTGTTTTTCTGATAACTAAAGAACTAAGTTTTAGCTTCATTCATTAATTAGTGAAACTCTGAGAAGCAAAAGATACATACTGTATCTGTCCAGTAGTGAAATAGCATCGTTACTGATAGGGACCTTTGGGGGATCAGGTTGGACGTGTAGGTTATTTGGTGCTGGATTCACCCTGCTTGCATTTCAAGCTGTAGTTGTGAAATAGAAAGCTGTTGGTGGCAATATCCTACATGAGAAGGATTTTCTTTATGAATGTACTACTGATATAAAAAAAAATTTGGAAATTGTGGACTGACAGTAGTAAAAATTTGTCCATGAATCATTGTGCTAATCAGATACATGCAATGGTTTTGCATGCTGGTATAACAGCATTCGTGGAAGAGTAGAATTTTTCATTGGCAAAACTTGAACCTTTTAATAATTGTATGTGTCTTCTGGGAAATTTTTTCACTACTTGAAAAACAGCTGAGGTCTTCCCTAGCCTAGGGGCTTTGTAGAAGCCTGAATGTTAGGGCTAAAGGAACTTTGGATCATGAACTATCCATTTACTGCAAGCAAGCAGATTTTTTTTCTGAATGAGTCTGTCGTGGGTTAGCAAGCATAGTCTCGGAAGTGATGTTCTTGCAAAGGGGTGCTTACAGCTCTTCTGTGACCTGACAGAACCTATCAGCTGGCCAGTTTGAATATGGACAATTCTTTAAGCCACTTAAATTGTGACCGCCTCTGTGATCCACGCTTAAGAATAGACAAAGCCTGATCAGAGCTCCCTGTCTCGTTTCCAGTGCTGGGACAGGTGGCTGCAGGCCCTGTGTGGGGGCCAGTGGGCCTGGCCCAGGCCCTGCTCAGGCCAGGCCGGGCTGGGCCATGGCCATCCTGGAGCCAATGGGCCCTGTTCCACCCGTGGAACCCCCCCACAGCCCTGCTGTGGGCAGCCGGAGCAGCTCGGCTCCCCCTCTCCAGTGTGGCCAAGATTCAGCTGAAACTGCCCTGGTGTCCAGCAGAGATCATGTCACCAACAGCGATAAGTGACATTCCAGCTGCAAGGCCGAGGTGAGTTTAACCCTTTTAGTGCTATGAAGAGCTGAAAACCTGAGGGAAGAGAAAGAGGAGATGCTTAAAGCTGAAATTCTGTTGTAAAGCTATGATGCATCAGAGTACCCATTGTAATTTCATGAAGGCGTGGGGGGTGGAGCGTTCAACTTGTACTTGTGAGCAAAAGCACCTGCGCTGAGATAGGCAGATGCTGAAGCAGCTGTAATTTCATGAGAAGTTTGAACAGGGAGAGATGGAAGTAATGAGGACTCTTACTCCACATGGAAAGGGGAAGATCTCAGTTCCTAGAGATGCTCCCAGAGATAGTCCTAAAGATGAAGATGAGGAGGACCCTTTGCTCCCAGGGAAGGAGGAGGGCCTCTGTTCTTAGAGATGAAATGTTCCCAGAGATGGATGAAGAGAACTTTTATTTCTCAGCCTTCAATTTATACCCCAGTAATTCAAGAGTGGACCCTCGAAAAAAGTTGTGGGTAAAGCAGCAAGTCGTGGGAAGGGACTCACATGCGAGCAGAGAACCAACCCAGGCGGCTGTCTTGTTGTGATAATGTTTTCATAGCACGGGCAAGAGAGACTCCTCTTCTTAAATGGACTGAACAAGGTTATTATGGAAGTGGTAAACAGACTGAACATCTCAAGGGTTGTCTTTTTACATTGACAGTGGGAGAAGGGAGAAAGGGGGGGGGGGAAGGAGAAGTGTTCTGAAGGTGTGGTGGTTTTTTTCCCTTCTTTTATGTCTGTTAATAAACTCCTTTATATTCCTTCAAGTTTGGTGCCTGCTTTGCGTTTCTCCTAATTCTTATCTCACAGAAGGTAAATAGTAATGATTATTTTAGACCAAACCACTATACTAAATTGGTGCTTTTGCCCAGTTACAAACCAAACCCGCTACAGAGTCCTTTACCATAAACCTTTAAACCCTCAGCACGTTAATAACCCAAGCAACAAGTTCCCTCAGCAGGTTGCTCTCCTACCAATTTGACATGATGATTATGAAAACATATAACCACATAACCATATAGCTTCACTTTCTCTTATTCTGAAATATAAGGTCAAAGTCTATGTGACAAAACTGAAAATATTTCATAGCATAAAAATTATTTTTTTTCTTTAGTTGATAAGGGTGATGGCATATATGTGAGTGATCTGCCACCATGCTTTTAGAAAGCAAGTTTTTTTAAAAAAAACTCTGTGTAAGTCTTTTACTCTGCTGTGAACATTGTAATGCTCTATTAAAACCAAAAAGCATAACTGTTCCCTGAAACAGCGCACAAGATTTGCGATTACTTTGAGAACTATGGATTTTAAAGTTCTTGAAGAGTGCCTGTAATCAGCATAGCTGATGACTTCTTAATTAGACTAGTCCTGTGAGAATTTGGCTCCCCATACAGTATGTTTATGAATCTAATCAACCAGGCAGTGAAAAAAACAATTATAGATACTATCTTTTTTTTTAAAATCACAAAGGAGCAAGAATTGCAACACTGGAACTCTTGCTTCTGTGATAATTAAAACACGGATCTGAATGAATAGAAATAAAAAAGTAAATAAAATAAAATACTGCTGTGAAGAAGTCAATTCACCCCAAAATGAGGTCCTTGGCAGCTAATAGAAGTAAGACAAGGCCATAAGAAACTCTTGGACTGTGCCAAGACTGTGCCATAAAATCCAAGCTACCTGCTGGACTAGTGTGCATCAATTTCATTTTTTTCCTTTGGGGATTTCTCAAGGCACAACAAGTCATTTTTGAGAGTTTTTGGTTTTATCATGGCAGGTCAGTCAGTCTGTTGTCTATATTAAAAGAGGAAAACAAGTATTGTCTAATATCAATTAATGTCCGTGGATTTGTCTTGTTTCTTACTGACATATATGTGTTACAAATTTGTCATTAGTTGTCCTTTGTGTATAAAGTGGTTTATAGTGAAAATAGCTAGAAACAGTAGTTAGATTCAACATTAACCAGATCTGTTATTTCTTCCATTTAGTTTTTCAATAGGTTAGTTGTTCATTCACCATCCATTTATGACTGCCAAGATTTCGAGCTCTGTGCTTGCTGTTCCAACTGTGTTGGCAATTAAATGGTGTATTGTATTGTGTGAACACCTTGCTATAGTTGTTGTGGATGTCAGTCTGCCTGGTGGCTAACATCTGTCTGCGGTTCAATTATTGCTTTTTCTTTCCTTTGGGAAGAGGTTTGTGCATGGATTTTTTCTTGTCGTTGATAGAAAAGACTTGGGTTTTGGTTTTGCACTACGATTATGTGGAAAGGTTGAGTTCATTAAATGCCTGTGAGAGAGTTCTGATGAGTCTAGGTAGGTCAGGAGCTAGAGGCTTTTATAACTAGAAAACTTTGTTTGTGCACAAATAAATCTATCCCATGGGGCAGGCAATTCTACTTCACTTTTGGAGTGGAGTTGTTATTTTCTTTTATTCCAGACCTCTTTTACATCCTTGTGGCTCTATTTAACTAGACCACTCACTGGTTGCCTAAAGCTGTGCTCTGAAACCTGGCACTCAATACTGTGCCAGGTACAGAGCAGAGGGACAAAATTTACATTCTCACAGACATGATTACCTTATTGTAAATAGCTGTAATCCACCTATGAATCTTGCCTATGAGTGATTCTCAATTATACATATATGTGTGTATATATATGTGTGTTTTAATTACTGCATCAGTAGAAAGTTGAACAGTAGGAACTGATGTCAGAAGGCCACCTGGGACTTTCAAAGATGAAGGTATTTATTACTTTTTTCCCTGGTTTACATCTTCAGGTTTCCCTTTCCTTATTTAGCAGTGATTTTTGTGAGGGACTATTGGCAGTAGTGGGGCAGGTGTCCACCAGGCTTACTGGGTCTTGTGGGGAAGGCCCACCAGAACATCATTTTTAGGTGTATTATACTCTTTGCCATATTCAAAACAGTTTAATATCTTTTTCTTGATTACATGAAAAGAATTTGGATAAAATAAGGATATTCCTCCTAACAATTGGAGAGAGACTTTCAGAGTTTAACACAAGATATCTGGTATAATAAGATGTGTTGGAAAGTGGTTACTGTGAGAAAAAGTGTTTATGGTTAACAAAAAGACACCTGATGGCAGCTCTAAGAATTAGAGGTATTTTCTTAATTTGACAAGAACTACCAATATATCATGTTAGGCAAGATGCAGCCACAGGATCATGAAAACTACATCCATAAGGGCATGACTCCCTACCATGCTTGCTCTCTTGCCCTTTGACTGGACTCTGTCTTGGAGGGCAGGAGCATGCTTTTGTACACAGAGTGTGTAGGCTTTTCTGATTGGCATTCTGGGTAGCTTTGCTTTAATGATAACTATGTTAGTAGGTGGGTTTTTTTTTTTATTTGCTGGGTTTGGTTGTTGGTTTTATTTTCCTTTTCTGAAGGATCTAATCTTTATTTTTCTCTGAGGTTTTACATCTCAGCAGGGACCTGGAACATGATGATCATTTTCTTTCTCAATTCAGTTCTATTTCAAGTGAACTGTAATAGAGGGACAATTTTCAGCCTCTACAGATGACGTGGAAAATATGCTTGATGATGTATCTTGGGGATATTTACTTAAGTGCAGAACAGTGATTGAGTTTTGAGATGATGAGCTTTGAGTTGCAGAACTTGATGTCTGAAGTAATTAATGACAAAAAATGGGATCCTTAAGTGTATTTTAGCCAGCCTGTGCTAAATGAGTGCTTCAATGAGGCAGAGTGTATTGGAAAAACACGCGTAAGAAGCAGGGAACAAATGCAATTTAGATAGTGGGAAAGAATCTACAGAAATATATGTTTCTCATATGAGCTTTACCTCAAATCATTGCAAATTTGCACATCTCTAGAGATGTTTTCTACCTAATCACTTAAGAATCTTCATGGATGTGTGATGGTTGTTCTGTACAGTTTTTTTGCAGTTTATTACCTGCTCTGCATCCACTTCTGCTGAAAGAAATATAGCTAGAGCATTGTAGAAGAGGGCTGCTTTCCTTCAGATGCTAAGAAATATTTTTTGGTAGACATGATGGTGAGGAAGGAGTGACTGTTCCTTGCCAGCAAGCAACTCCCCATATTTGCCTGGGGAATGGCTTTTGTAGTCTAGGTGGAGCAGGTAGTCAGAGACTCATTCAGCTGCTAGAAAGGCTTAAAACAGGCAGTAAGGTGGGCTTTTCAGACACAGGCAGGCTTCTGTGGGTTCAGTTTTTAAAGATGGGTAGAAAGGTCTTCTGAAAAAGAAGTGCCTGGAGTTTGTTACAAACCATGCTTGCCAGAATTTCCGGCTTGGTCTGAGACCAGTACAAAGAAACTTGCAGTGCAGGGATGGGATAAGGTGACTATGTGCAAAATGTTTCATTCTGCTTACCCTTTGCAACCAAATTCCTTATTCCAAGATTTCATTCTTCATTTGAACTAATTTTCAAGAAAAAAGTGCTACATCAATTTATAAGAATTTATCGTACTTGATGACTTCAGCTTAAAGCAGCAGTGTGGGTAAATCCACTGAATGGATTTTGGATTCTGGCAAATTTGAGTGACCATTGCAGTGTGCAGCAACACACTTGCAGAAGAAGCAGAAGCAAATGCCAGCCATTGTTTAAATTAAAGAGCTTACCTTTTTTCCCTTTTTTTTTTTTTCTCCTTAAGATCTTAACAGCCTTTTTCAGTTCTAGTGAAGCTCCTTTGGTCTTCAAAAGTCAGCTACTGGAAAAAGTTTCGAAACAAACCGATGATTGTATTTTCATGTTTTCAGTGGCCAAATAGCATCTTGAGTTTATGAAGTTTAGAATACCTCAATGTAGCAGTGATTGAGATGCTGGTATTCCTTGAGTATTTACTAGGGAAAAGGTCTGAGAAGATACACCTTGCTTGTGCATAAGTAAAATAGAGCGGGGTTTGATTTTTCGTTAGGTTGGTTTGTTTTCTTTCTTTTCCTGAGAAAGGTGAAAATAAAAGTTTCAGCTAAAAATGCTTTTGTTCCTATGGCAGTTTCTTTATTAAGATTTTTCTTAGAACTAGCCATTCACTTCAGGAATTCAAGGTATACATGTTGTCTTAACATGTTGCACAGTTTTTCTAGAGTAGTTATGGTATTGTGGCTTGGTTTAATTAATGTAAAGGCAGTATAATAGTGTAATATATAATGTAAAGGGTACATAGTAGTGCACCTTTCTAGCAGAGAAAAGAAGTAATGCAGTGGAGATTTTGTGAATATAGGGTACTGAATTGTGGACTAAAAATGTTAAGTGAGAGAGGCTGGTACTGGTCAGACAGTGCCTTGAATGTTTCTTCTGTTTTGGAAATTGGATTGCCTGAGGCATGAACTTAAGTGTTTTGCTTCAACTTTAGGACAACAATTTCATCATATTTGCATCTTATATATGCAGGAACTCCAGCTGTACTTCCCTTAGCTTGTTACGTAAGACTTTGTCAGTTTAGCAGGAGGCACACTAGGATAGGCCGTCCCCTAAATGTGCCAATGCTACTTCTGGGTGGCACCATCATGGATAGCAAATCTTATTTCCTCTTTGCAGAAATCATAGCACAGAAGCTAAAGGCTATGTTATGACACCTCTCTGTCTTACTTCTAAGTCATCCCCAGTGTATTTTATTGTCATAAGGAAACAAGCACCAGATTCTCTGTGACCTAGTGAAGTTTGTGCACCCTGGTTGTCTATCCTTCACCCTGTGTTATACTTTCTTTTGGTTTCTGCAGATGTAGATTCATAAACAGTTCTAACTCAGCAATACGTCAAAAATACTTCCTTTCTTCTGCTTTTACTTCCTTCCTTGATTTTAGAAAAAGGATCATTTGAGCAGCCTCCTGGTAACTTGGTTTGGAAGACACCAAGGAAGGTTTAAATGAACTCAGCATAAAAAAAATAAGCTAGTGATGATTTTAATTGAGAAAAAATTCTAGCTGGATTCATAGGTGGGAAAAATTGTTTCCAGGGGAGGTAGAATGGCTCCCAGTTGCTGTGTTAGGAATGAAGGTCTGTAATAGGATACAGGATTTGGGGACAGAAAGGTATGTGTAGTACTTGTTCCTCATGACAGCTTGCTGAATATCACTTGACAACTAGGTACTATGAATTCTGAAATTCATGAACTTAGAGAACTGAGTTTTCTTCAATTAAATATTAATTTAAATGATAGATTAATATTCCATTCACAAAGTGTTGAAATAGAACATAAAAGAAGGTTATGGATGAGTTGACATAACATTTAAATTGTAAAACAGTCATCCCATAAGTAGGAAATGCAAAATGAGAGATACAGCTCACTTCATAGACAATTTCAAAATTTGAAAATTGTTTTCATATTTTGAGTGATATGCAATACCTGTTTTGTATAGTGAATGAGGATGGAAGGGATTGAGATTTATTAATGGCAAAATCTACGAGAACTGGGAAAACAGATGGTGCTTTGAAAAATTTACACAATGAAATCCTAGTGTTCACATTATGAAAAAATTATAGTGTAAGGCAATTGAAAAAAAAATCGCAGAATACTTATTCCTATAAATACTTTTGCCTAGTTCATTTGTTTATTTTAATATTTTTTTCACCACTAATTGAGCACTAATGTTGCTGATGAATATGAGAATAATTACTTTCAAAGCAACAGACATAATGAGAATGTAGTGATTCGGTTGCTCATGAAGTTGACTCTATGCAAGAACATAGTGGACCATAACAAAACGCTGTGTAGACACTTTAATTCTCAGTGTAGGTGAGAAGCTTCACCTGGGTTCCCTATTTTAAAATAACATGTGTTCATTCTTAAGAGAATCACGGAATAGTTGAAGTTGGAAGGGACCTCTGGAGATTGTCCAGCACAACTTCCCTGCTTGCAGCAGGGTGACATTTAGTAGGTTGCACAGGGCTGTATCAAGTCATTTTTTGAGCTTATACAAGGATGAAGACTCTGCAATCAGCCTTGGTGACATTTTCCAATGTTTGCCCAATCTGCCAATAAGAAAGGCTTTCCTGATGTTTAACTGCAATTTCCTGTATTTCAGTTTGTGTCCATTTCCCTCTGCCCTGTGACTGGGCACCATTGGCAAACACCAGTCTCTCTCTTCTTTTTATGTGTCCCATTAAGTATTTCTAAGTGTGGATAGGATCCCCCCGAGGCTTCTCTTCACCATGCTGAGTGCCCCCATCTCTCTCAGCTTCTCATCCAAAAGATGCTTTTGTCCCTTAATCATCTTTGTTGTCCTTCATGGAACTTCCTTCACTGTGCCCTCTTGTAATGGGGAGTTTGGGGCTGGAGTCAGCCCTCCAGATGTTTCTCACTAGTACTGAACAGAACAAAAGAGCACTGCTTTTGACCTCCTGGAGAGGTCAAGTTGCTGTGAGCCTCCTTTGCTCTGAGGGCACACTGCTGGCTCACGGTCAGCTTGTCTACCAGGACCCTCAGGTCCCACTTGGCAAAGATGCTTCCCGGTGATTTGGCCCCCAGCCCATACTGGTGCCTGAAGTTCCTCCACAGGTACAGGACTTTGCACTTCCCCTTTGTTGCATTTCATGTCTTTTGCTCTTTTCTCAGCCTGTCAAGGTTCCTCTTAATAGCAACACAACCCTCTGATGTATCAACTACTTCTAGTTTTGCATTGTCTGTGAACTTGCTGAAGGTGCACTCTGTCTCACCTTGCAAGTTATTGATGGAGGTGTTGAACAATATTGGCTCTCATATTGACACCTGGGCTGTGTCTTTGATGACTGGCCTACAGCTGGACTTGTGCTTCTGATCCACAATGCTTTGAGCTCAACACTGTGGACAGTTTTCATTGTTAATCACTGTTGATTTTAGATGGAGAACTTGATTAATACTAGATGTTTGTGTGAGCACAATTGAATACACATGGAATGTGATAGTCTGTGCACAGAGACCAAAATATTTTGCAGAAGGCAATAGTGTGTTGTTAACATAATTCACCTAAAAAGCTAATCGGCAAATACAGAAATCTGGCTTCCTGATTTCTGAGGCTCACGGGAAGCATGAACATCTGCTTCACCTGGCTCTAGATAATCCACTGATCTTCCAGTGTCCTCTTGTTTTCATGCCAGGTAAGGGTGGAAATTTTGGAAAGACAAAAACTTTCCTGGTTGCTCTGTCTACGTGGGGAAACCTGAGATCAGCAGGGTTAGTGCCATCAGAAGAGTAACTTAAAAAAATTTGGCCACATATAAGTGAGAAAGATGCCAAACATACCAAGTGGGGAAATAAATGCATTTATGGCAAGGTGCTGGGCTGTCACAGATGGCTTTTAGTCATTGTTATTCTAAGGTTAAAACCAGTGTGTAATCTTCAAGCATGTTCATATAAGAGTGCAGTTTTGAGAGATAAGGAACAGGGTGATGCTTCTTTGCATATGAAAGATCACAGGATGAATATGAAAATAACCTTCTCTCACATTTGATCCTTAGTGTTAACTGTTGAGCTCGAGATGCTCTGTGACAAAAAATTCTGATTTGCAAGTTTATGTATGCTAATAAGTGGATGGATATGATGTTTTCATAACTCCATTAGGTCCCTTTCCCTGTTAGCGTCATATTCATGTAATCCAGATGGATTCTTGTCATCTCATCATGTTCTCTTTTGATTTGGGGTGTAGGAAAGACAAAAGTTGAGTGGCATGTAAGGCATCTGATCTAACAGAATAGAACAAACTGAAAGGGATGTAGTTTATTCTGATTTGTTAAAAGAAAATATTTCAAGTTATTCAATCTTTACCTTATATTTTTTGTGACAATCACATATTTGGAAGTTAGGACAGTTTCTGTAATCATGTGTGTGCTTTTCATCTGTAGGAAAAGTAGGGAGAAGGGTTTTTCTTTGGAAACTTCTAGCAGGGTCCAAGGACCCAACACTGCATTTAGTAAATGTAGATTAATTTCTAGTTTCAAAAAGTTCTGCTTCTTGGATAGATGCAATGTGTACCTGAATTTTATATATCAGTCAACAGACAGTGATCTGTATTACATTAAAGGTTTCAAACACAGCACAAAATTCCCCTAAGCAGAGTTCTTTATATTCCCTAATCCTTAAGGGCTAAGCTGTGGGACCTCATCCAGAAGTCAAATATATCTACTTTTGTTTGTTTTGAGACTGTAGTTAAGTGACTTACCTGTTATGATCATGACACCTGACATACAGATTTTCATCACTATGGTTTGTCTAGGCCATGTGTCAAGCTCAGGAGAATGCTTTCTGATTGTGTATTTTGTGCTCATGGCAGCTGTGTTGAAACCATCTATGGATGGTCAATCTGTAGATGCTATAAGACTCTGGCTCTACTTACTAACTTGTGGTTTAGGAATTTTTAAGGATTTTTCTTTGATATTTTTGGAATTTGGAAAGAGGAGACCTGATTCCACTTGGGTCACCTTCCTTGTTTAAAACCATTTGAATCATAGTGAAAATTGCATGTCGAAATTTTTAGAATATATTTAATGAGTTGTGCTGTGATTCCAGTTCCTAGACCTTCATTCGCTCCCTATGCTCTCATTGAGGCTGAAAGTTTGCAGTTCAGCAAATGAAATATCCAGTCCTCAAAAAGGGGCATTTGTTTCAATGTGCCTTGGACCTGCCAGTCTTCTAGTGAAAAGTCATGGCAAAAATTCTGCACAAATCTTGAAATATTTTGCGAACATTGACCCTTTGGGGATTTATTGAATGTGAGGTCACCGCTCACAGTGTGGTCATGCAAAATGGTAACTATGGCAACTGCAGAATACTGGAATGGAGAGTAAGCAGAGGGGTTTGTGTGAAGGAAGTAATATCATTGGACATAGAAAACATCCTTACAGAGCCTCCTCAGATGAAGATGATAAATGGGCATTTTTGTTGTGTAAGGTTCTTTTGTTTTGTCATGCCAAGCAAAATTAGACTTCCAATGACTAGTCCTCTTCCTAGTTTATTTTAATTTGTACTTCAGGTTTTAAAGAGAGGCTTAGCTTGTATTCCCTCATAATTTAAAACTTAGGGCTTTAAAGGCATTAACACCTTAGAAGTAAATCCAGGGAAAACCAAAGCTATGAAAATACATGGCTTAAAATTTAGGTGTCTCTCTTAGTTTAATGAGAAAAAGAAGGAACAATAGGATTTTGACATTTTTTAATTTTGACAACAATTTTATGGAATAAATGTACATGAATGTTAAAGTTACTTAAACAGGCATGTTCATAGACAATGCTCTACAGTATTTTGATTTAAAGCCTGTGGGAACAGAAAATTATTGGTGTTTTTCAAGGCATTCTAAGTTGGGTTTCTTGCAAAAGCTCTCATTGGATTCTGCAACACTTGCAAGGCTATTGGGAGCACCTACACCTCTTTACACTGTATCAAATCTCCAGCTTTTCTGGTTTGTTGTTGGTGGTTTTTTTGTTTGGTTGCTTGTTGGTTTTGTTTTTGGTTTTTTTGTTTTTTTGTTTTTTTTTTTTTTGTAACTCTATTGTTCCGAATGCTATTCAGGGCTGGATTTGATTATTGTGATTTTTACCATCAGTGCTTCTTCCCATTACAAGCTTTTCCCATCCCGAAGACTGGGTGGAAAAAGAAAAGGACCTGTGTGTCTTGTTCTCTTCTAAGATTGCAGTTCGTGTCCTATCAATATGTATAGAAGTACTTTGTCCTATAGCCTGGTTGGATGAAATTGTACAGTCACTGCTAATGACAAAGGGTGTCTTGTCAAAATGTTCTGCTAAGAACATCCCTGCCTTCCTCAATATGCTTACAGTGTTTTGAAGTAAAGGTGAGCCTCTGTCAGTTCTTTTTTGAAAGGCAGAACCAAGAATACTTGGAAAGAAGCATTTTGTGCATCTTTCTTTGAGAGTCGAACTCTCAGAAACTGTTAGTGTGCTTTTACACTGTGACTTCTAAAATGTGCTGTCATTCTGGTTTACACAGGGCCAAGGTGATGATCACAGAATCCTTGGACCAGTCAAGTGTAGGGGCTATGATGACAGTCCTCGGCTGTAGTGACAGAGAAAGCATGACCTTTAATCGTCTCTTATGTCATCCTTGTCATTAAATATACATGGGGTGAAATCTTCACCCTACTGAAGGTTATGGTGGTTTTGCTGTTGACTTCAATGAAGTCAGGGCTTTACAGGTTGTGTACTAAAGGGAAAAAGGAGAGGGTTTAGATTCAGGTGACTCACATGATTTTTTTTTTTTTTAAGTTCTATTGAATGCAAATATGAGTTCATTTTGCAATTTTCGTGGTCTCTTAAAAATGATCCTGCAGTCTTTCTTTACCCTATATGATCACTGCCTTGCCATTCTGTCCTGTTGCTTGTTGCAAGAAGGGCAACAGCAGGATGAGGAGCTAGAAAGCAGAAATAAAATACCAGTATGGATTAATTTTCTCTTATAAGCAGATATCTTCCCTTCCCCCGGCCCATATATGCACACTTCTTGCCATGGCAGGTATTTTATCTTTGAATCGTGTTTGATTCTAATATAATGCAGAAGCAAATGGAATTTGAAAAATCAGCAGACATTGAACTAACAGTAAAATAGCTGAGGAGGCAATGAAAATTTTCTGTTAAGGAATATGGTATCCAGTACAAAGACTCAAGGAATTTGTTTCTAAATTAATGGTTAGTGGAATATATTCCTACTCTTTCAGATTCCAACTGCGGAACTTGCAGAAAATGTGCCTCCTCTAAGTTACCAAGTGTAAGTTCTTGTAATTAGGATTCAAGCTAACAGTGGTGATGTCATTAGCTTAGTTGATCTGTAACCCATGTCAGGACTGAGCTGGCATTTGAAGTTGTTTAGTGCTGTTGTGACTAAAACAACATCCAAATAGGACACAGGAGAGCTCTTATCCTAGTCTTCTGAAATATCTGCCATGTTTCAAAGTTGTCTGTATGGAATAAGAGTCCAAGATTTTCCATTTCCTGTTGACAAAATCCTTGTCCAATAGTGATCTGACAGATTATTTGTAGTCTGTCCATATTGTCACACAACAGATCCTGTAGCAAGAAAGGTGATTTTTATCTTTTGTGTGGCCTTATCCAAATCACAGTGCAAATCCTGGTCTGCCTTTCTAATATTTGCAGCCCAGTCTGCTGTCAGAAAGGGAGTGAGATGGCAAGGCTGAAAGCTCATCTGTTGTGCTGTTTCACTGCTGGCCAACCAGCAGCACTGACTGACTTAATGCAAATGAGAGCTAGTTTTGCTCAGAGATCTAGTTTGAGGTAGTAGTGTATAATTCCTGATGGTAACCTAGTTTTAAAATTAATTTTGAATTTATGTTTTGATGTCCTTTTAACCTTTTGGCTTCTTTCGCATTTTTTAAGAAAAATGTGATTTTTCTTAATCACATTTTTTTTTGATCTTTGGCTTTGATTATGGAAGTATTGAATCCTAGATTGAAACCAGCTAATGGATTTTGCAGAGAAAAGGCATAGTTACTATGGCTACACAGCACTCTGAAAGCTTAAAAGGACAAAGCAAAAATGAACACTGTCCTGGCTGCTTAGCCATTTGCAGAATAGATTGTAATAACTTAGTCTTTATAGCCTTACAGATTGTCAGAAAAAGCAGGATGTTAGTCCTGTAAGAATTTCTGTTTTATTTTGAGATTAAATAATAACTTTTGAAGTAGCATGTTTGAAAAATATTTTTCAAAACATGCTCTGCTTTTAGCCAGTTCATTTCACATGTATCACATTCAGTAGCATGTGATGAAATTTACTATTACTGGTCATTTCATCACTAATGTTTTTACTATGGTATTTTAAAATGAGTCAAAATCTAATCCTCGTATGGAGAGGTAAACACAAAGCACCTGTGGCTTGATGAAAACTTCAAGTAATGCACTTTTTATAGCCTTCTCTGTAATTTTGGCCGAAATGTTTTTAACTTTGATTTTCTTACAAAACAAGAAAACCAGCCTACACATTTAAGCGAAACCCTTTGTATACAGTGAAGAATAATAAAACACGCTCGTGGTTAGGCTCATTCAATTAAGGATTGACTTAGCAGTTTTTAGCATTAACCTATTGATGGGTGGAATCAGTGCTACCACCTGTCTTTGCTTGAAAAATAAAATGCATTAGAATCATAAATATATCACTCATAAATTCACAGGCTTATTTTAATGACCTATTAAAAATGCAGAATAAAGGGTTTTAGAGTGTAATGATAAAATGCATCTATTGTTCATCACAAATAGTTAGAAGTTCTGTCTATTGATAACTGTAGGCTGTGTACTTTGGCTGATGGGTAGTAAACCATAAGAAAGGTAGCAGGTGAGCTTACAGGTGCTTTTGTAAAGAGGTATTTAATGCGCTCTTATTTGCAGGCAGAGGGCTCTTGTGTTTGTATTTTGGATTTAACTCTCCAGCAATATTTGCATATATTCATAAAGTGGACTGACTTGCTGCATGCACAACAGACCAGCTGAGTTGTCCTCCTACTGCAGATCTGCCCTGTGCTCTGTAGAAATGCCATAATGCTTCATTAATCCATGGTGTCATTTATGTCTAAAACAGGTAAAGAAGCCTTTCTAACTAAAAATAGCAAAATCATTGTACAGAATTTCACCATAGAGACCAGAAATCTAGACCAAACTGTAAAACTTGTTTGGTCCAAATTCCAAGGTGAGCAGAAGAGAGTTCCTGGGAAAACCCAAGAATTATCCAAGGAAATTATATGGAAAAGTAGTTTTTGTTATTTAACCTCAGCTGGCAACTGAGTATCAGGCAGCCACTCATCCACTCCCTGCCTCTACCCTCCAGTGGGGAGGAGAATCAGAAAAAAAGTAAAGCCTATGGGTTAAGAGCTTATGGGTTTAATAATTGAAACAAAATAAAATATAATAATATTAGTAATTATAATAATAATATTAGTAATGAAAAAGAGGGAGAGGACTGATCCTATGATTCTGTGAATAAAACCCAAGAGAAACAAGTAATTCACGGTACAATTTCTTTCCCCCTGCTCACCAATGCCCATCCCATACCAAAGCTGTGACCAGCCCCTTCCAGCCAACCTCCCCCAGTTTATATACTGGGTGTGACATTCTATGGTGTGGAATATCCCTTTAGCCAGTTGGACCCAGCTGTCTCAGCTATGCTCCCTCATGGCTTCATATTCACCTCCTCACTGACAGAGCACGAGACAATGAAAAGTCCTTCATTTAGGGTAGGCACTTCTGGGCTACAGCCAAAACAGGAGCGTGTTATAAACATTATTCTCATATTGAATCCAAAACACAGCATTGTGCCAGTTACTAAGAATACTATTAACTTTATCCCAGCCATAACCAGGACAGGAGGGGATGCTGGTAGAAAATTATTATGGGAATTTAATCCTGTTGTTTATTATGGATCTGAGATTGCTAAATTGTAGTAGTTCTTAAAGTAGCTCTAGGTTATAAACTACTATAAACTAAAGTATGGTGGTGTCGGAGTGACCCAGAAGGTGTGATTATCTTTCAGATCTCTACAGGACTTATTCCTAGTTGATTTTGGTGGTTTTGGATAGACAAATCTAAAATAAAAGATATCAGACTTTGAAATTCAGTAGGCTAGTTTGCCTAAGTTTAAACATTTATTCTTTAATGTACAGCTTGAACAACGCTTTTGTTGCAATTTCACACAGAATCAGTGTGCTCAGGACTAGGGTGATATTTTCTGAAGAGTTTGGGATTTTTTGGGTGCTTACTTTAAGAGAGTTTTTCAGAAGAACTTCACTTAAAAATGTATATTTCTCCCATGTCTTAATTTAGGGAAAGGGGGTTCTCAAGATAGAATCTCAGGTAAAATAGGAGTTACTTTCATGAAATCAGTGTTATTACTCAATCTTGAATGAAAATGTATTGAGAAATTTTCCTCTTATTTACATTTCTCTGGTCATTATAAACACGAGGGTGTAAAAATTAGAGGGGCTAGTAATAATTTGTAGTTGATGATATCTATCAGAAGTTGTCCCACAGTAAGCAGCCATTGTGGCCTTTTCATTACAAAACTTACTTTTCAGCATATTATTTCCTTATTCTTTAAAACTTATGCACAATGTGTTTTGCTATATGCAACATAATGATTTTGAAATTTTAATCAAGTAAAAACTGCCATCAGGTTGACAGGGTTTTTTTAATAACATGTATCTCCCACCTCACCTTAGATGATTTAAATGTAATGCTGTTGAAAAATGAAATTCTTAAAGCAATAAAATAAAAAATAAATGCCTAAAGATAGTGGCTTACTCATGGGCATTTATTTCATTTATGTGGCTTTTTTTTTTTTTGCTTGAAGAAATACTCTGTTTATTATTTATTTAAATACAGCAGAAAAATATGCTGCTTGAAATTCAGAAGTGGATCAGTTAAAAGGGCTTTGACAGAAGACTGAGACTATGTGATATTTGATGTTGCCATGGGAAACTGCTTTGCAAGAACATTTGCAGAGCAGATGGACCAAGATAAATAAAACAGGTACAGGTATTGAATAGAGATTGTTTCCTGTGAAAAAACAGGAACTTAAATCTATATAACATAGTTCTTTGATTTGCCCTTTTTTTAATGGGTATGCTGTTTGATATGAGTAGTTCCATAGTGAAAGTTTTCTATAAATTTTGTTTCCAAGAAATCAAAGAAAATGTCAGGTTTATCTGTCTCATCTTCTGTATTATGCAGAACCTGTAGTGTCCTAACTTTATGCCATAATCCGCTGCCTTTTTGGGCTAGTCTCTGAAGTTACATTTAAGTACACAAACACTATGAAATGAAAAATCTTTGTATTTCAGATGTTATAATTTTGTTAGCGTCACATGCTCTTGACTACTGGCAGCTCTTCTATAACCTTATAAACCAGTTTTTTTCCTTGATTTAGAAAGTAAAAAAAGATAAGACACATACCCTGTTTAAGAGCTAGAATGTCTTTATAATCATGTTTGATTATAAAGAAGTTTGTTTCCATAGCAACATGAACACAAAAGATACTCATGTGACTATCGATATACAACATGCCTTTGTGTGAGTACTTGTGTACAGAAATACACTGTATTTCTGTTTAACGTGTATTCTTTGTTCTGCCTGGCAATGAATAAAATAGGCAGGTGCTGTTTACTTTTTCTCTAAGGAAATAGGTCATTAGAAAAATTTAAATATAATTTTTAGTCATATCTTTTCAAAATTTTCAAAATTCAAACTGGTAAAAAGAAAAAGTTTCTGGAAAAATAAAAGCTTAATCTGCTTCCTTGAAGATGTATGATTTCAACTGCTAAAGGATTTTTTTTCCTCTAAGAAATATGTTGACTATAAAATATTTCTTTGGATTGTCTACTGTCTAATTGTGCTTCTGTTCTTCATGACTTAGAAAACTTACTCCACAGGTTGATGTCTCCACATGAGTGGAACAATTCTTTGGGGGATGCTGTCATAAACCCGTGAATGCTCACATAAGTGTTGGTGTTTTCATTTAGTATAAAATGCCATGAAATTCTATTCCACTGAACACCATGCAGGTGATGCACATTTTTAGAGTGCATGTTAGCCAACTTTTTTTGAGGGGTCAGAGCAATGTTTGTTTGCTTTTTAAGTATATCTTTCCATTATGAAAGGAAATACATTAGATGGATTTGTTATGAATCCATTTTAAATATCAGGTGTGAATATCTGCCTGAAGTTCTATGTTTATATATGTTCTTCTTTCTCATGGGAAACTAGGAGCTTTAGAAGCAGGAATTATTGGGGAAAATTTTTATCTTTTACGATGACAGAATCACAGAATCGTTAGGCTTGAAAGCGACCTCTGGACGTCGTCTGGTCCAACCCCCCAGGTTACACAGGAACACATCCAGGTGGGTTTTGAGTATCTCCAGAGAGGGAGACAATTAATTGGATCCGAGTATCCAAATTTCTTCTGTTGCTTTTAATCTGTGGTTTTAGAATCTTGCCATTAACATCCAGGAGTCCAAAAGATGTGTTGGCATTCATTAGGGTCAGGGTTACTATATGTTTCTAGCTTTCAGCTATAACCTTTTCGTGCCTTTTAATCTAGGTGAAGCACAATAAAGTCGATTGGACATTTTTTTCCCATGCATTGTGGAGAAGAGATTTCATGGGTGATTAATTTAACCTCTTTTCAATTTATTTTAAGCAGTGACCAGTTAAATAAAACACTTTCCAGAATCATAGAATTGTTGAAGTTGGAAGGGACCTCTGGAGACTGGCTAGCCCTTTGGTCAGAGCATGGTCACAGGGTCACCCAGAACATGTTGCCCAGGACTATGCCCAGTGGGGTTTTGAATATCTGCGAGGATGAAGATATGTCTTGGGCAACCTGTGCCATTGGTTGACCACCCTCACAGAAAAAAAAAAAAAATCATTATGTTTAAATGGGATATCTTTTATTTAATTTGTGCCTGTTGTCTCTTGTCCTTTCACTTGATACCACTGAGAAAAGTTTTGCCTTCCTTATTCTGCCACTGACCAGGTATTTACAAGCATAGAACAGATCCTGCTGAGTCTTTTCTTCTCAAGGCCCCCATCTCTCACAGCTTCTTGTCACACAAAAAGTGCTCCAGTCCTTTACCTGCCCCCATAAACTTCAGCTGGCCTTGCTGCAGTAAGTCTTTGTCTCTCTTGGGCCCTGTTCTGGGCTGCCCAGTACAGCATTCAGGATGGCTCACCAGTGCTGAGCAGAGAGGAAGGATGGCCTTCCTCAGTATGCTGGTGATGCTCTTCCTCATGCAGAGTGGGTTGCTGTGGGCCTTCTTTGCTGTGAGGGCACATTGCTGGCTCGTGGCCAGCTTGTTGTCCCTTGGGTCCTTTTCTGCCAGCATGGGTGGGATTATTCCTGCCAAGTGCAGCACTTCACTTTTTCCCTGTATTGAACTTCATGAGGTTACTGTTGGCCCATTTTTGAGCCTGTCAAGGTCTTTCTGAATGGCAGGACAACCCTCTGATGTATCAACTACTCTGAGTGTTGTAGTATCTGGGCATTCTGTCACACCTCGCAAGTTATTGATGCGTTGCTGAGCAATATTGGCTCCTGTATTGACACCTGGTGTGTGCCTTTGATGACTGGCCTCCAGTGAACTTGGTGCTGCTGATCCTCAACATTTTTTGGCCAGCAGTTCAGTGAGTTTTCTGTTTGTCTTACCCTCCATTCATCTATTTTGTGTTTCATCAGTTTGTCAGGGAGAAGACAACTGGAGGCTGTGACAGAAACATTATTAAAGTCAAGAGAAGCAATGTTCAGTGTTCTGTCCTTGTCCACTTGTCCACTTGCGAAAGGCTATCAGATTGGTCAGGCGCGATTTCCCCTCCATATATTCATGCTTACCATGTCCAAACACCTTCTTATCCTTCCTGCATTTGGCAATGGTTTTCAGGTTTATTTTCTCCATTCCTTGCCTAGGAGTGGAGGTGAGGCTGGGGTTGAATTTCTTGAATGTATAGGTGATATTTATTCTCTTCCAGTCCTCAGGGTTTCCTCCGCTCACCTTGACCACTGTGATCCTTTTTAATCTTTCAGTGATTGAGTGCTCTCACAATGACAGCAGCCAGCCCTCAATACCTGTGGTGCATCTCATTATGGCCCACGCATTTGTGTGTGTCCAGTTTGTGTAAATGCTTCCTAACCTGACCCTCCTCCACAGAGAGGAAATCTACCTTGCTCCAGGCTTTCCCATGGTTTTCAGGGACCTGGGATAGCTGAGGGATAGTTTTATCAGTAAAGAGTGAGATGAAGACGGCATTCAGTGTATTGGCCTTCTTCATATCTTTAGTGGCAGTCTCCATCAGCAGGGAGACCATTTTCCATAGTCTTCCTTATGCTGCACAACACCAATGGAAACATTTACTGTTTCCCTTCACTTTTATGTGGGTTATCTACCTGAGTCTGTGATCCCAGAGAAGTTGTAATTCTCCAACTGCCTGCAGACCTTTTAATTCATCCTGTTTGCTCTGCTGTGTGCATTAGCAAACAGGCTCTTTGGAGAGGTACAAAAGCATTCTGTTTTGCCAGGAGAGATAGAATACCTTTACCCATAATTCTGCCTGGTAGGCATTTCCCTGTGTACATGTACACATTTGGGGTGGGACCCCTACAGCCCTGTTTTTTTGCTTACAAATTTCCTCCTGTTGACACTGTCCCATCTCTTTGCTTGCCAACTTGGTCCTTTACTTCCTCTCTTGATTGCTGGTCATGCTCTCCTACTCTTGTTATCCCTAGCTTGAATTCTCATTACTGGATTGGCCGGCCTGTTGGCAAAATGTTTTTCTCCACTTACATGGACAGCATTGCTGCTAAACCGTCCTCTGTCCTTGTAGAACATCCCATGATCATTTAAAATCTAGAACCCTGTAGCCCACACCACCTGCACAACAAATTCTTGGCTTGTAGGATCTGTCACTTCCTTCTTCACCCTTCTGCCTTTCTGGAGGGATTGAGGAGACAACTGTCTGAGCTCTCCATGCACTTGACTCCCCCCCACATAACCTAACAGCAGTGTAATCAGTGCTCAATGCTTTCGTTGTCTCCAGCGTTACCTTTGTGCTCATATGGGAGAGCAGCAGAGGGTCATAGTCTGCAGCAGCCTTTTGCAGTGTCCCAATCTGAGTCTCCAGCAGGCAGCAAACCTCCCTGGGCAGCAGCTGTGGGATTCAGTCCCCCCCAGCAGGGAGCTTTCTGCTGCAAGTACCCACCACAGGTGCCTGTGCAGCTCAGTTCGTTTGCTGGCTTGAGTCCCTCGCAGGACAGAGCTTGTATTTACAAGAGAACTATTTTATTTAAGTGTTTTATGTATTTTACTCTTTGTTTTGTGAGCAAACATGCGTAAAAACATTGCTGGAGAGCTAATTACATGTTTTGGCTTTTTATTTTTTTATTAAGCTTTGTTTATTTTTGAATGTTATACTGCCAATGCCATATGGGTTAGCTGGCTACACAAAGGCTTTTTGTGCTAGTGTGGCTGATAGAGGGAAAATCATATGTGGTTTTCCTGTGCTCAGGAAGATCAATGAGTAATCTCAAATCAGTCTGAAAGTCTACAGAAAGATTAACGTGTATCAGTATCTGGTACAGGACTCAATAAAAATTATTTAAGATTACCTTTCAAGTCCAGAATTTTTACTTTAGGTTATACCATTGATGCCTTAGGTTTTAACTTTTATGTTTTTCAAATCCTATACTGCTTAGTGTGTAACTCTGAAACATCATATAGCCTGTTAGCTACTGTGCTCTCATGCTGGTTAAACATAACAAACCATTTCTGGGCCTGAACTCAAGGACACCTTGTTGTCCCAGGCCCCAAAATATGTAAACTAAAGCCTCTAAGGGGGAGCAAACTTGTGGTAATTACATCACTACCTGAAATTATAGTTGGAGAATTAATCCTGATATGCAAATGGACCAAACTTATAAAAGTGTGAAGAACCCCTGACCCAGGGTCCTTCTTGGGTGGAGCCCCTTGGAGGCTTTTGACTGCCCAAGGTGTACCTTTGAAGGCCCTTCAAATAAATACCTGCTTTTATTCTCTTAATCTCTGTTTTCAGGGAGCCACTTCAAGGCATCACCAGCATAAAAAGTTTTCCCAAACCTTGCTTCATAACCTGTTTTAAATCAATGAAATAGATGCCATTTTAACATTATAACTGGTTTCACATGTGTCTTGTTTCTATTTGTTCTAGGAGATGAATGCCGGAAGTAATGTGAAAGGTCATATGAAGCTCTGTCATAGAATAAATTTTCTAAAAGAGTGCTTTACCTGTAAGTTTTTCTTTTCTGTTGTTAAATATTAAGTTATATCATACTGTAGGGGAAAGAAAAGGACTTTATTTTGGCATTTTGACTTGCAGCTTAATTGTGAAGAAAACCTTTCCAAGTGCACTGTGCAACACGTGGTATTATTCACTTTCCATATTTTGGTAAAGCCCAAACAAACATTTTTCCTCTAAATAAATAACTAAAACTAACATTTTCCCTAAAACTTATTAAGGTTTTGAATCCAACGAGCAAGATTTTCTTGCTGTTTCATTACAGATTATACATCCACTGTGATGTATGCTAAACTGCAATTGCTTATTTTTCAGAAATTCTTTTAAAAGTGAAAGGTAAAAATTATTTAAACTTGTATGAGAGTGTGAAACTAGCACTAAAAGCTCTTTGCAAAGATTTCATATGTGGGTGTCTGCTGTGACTGAGACACCTTTGGGATTCAGAGTTATTAAAGTATATGATAGTGCCCTTTACAATTGTGTCACTTGTGGCAAAGAATTTTCTTCAAGCTGAAGTGAACTCATTTAATTTTGTATCTGTCTTACAATAAATTCCCCTTAGGGATTTAAACTATTGCTCTCATCTTGAGTATAATTGTCTACATCAAAACACTTAAATTGGGAGATATAAATTTGCTCTCCTGGCAAAGTTGCAAGAAAAATATTAAAAGATCCATTTTACACAAGGAACCAAAACCATTAGGCTTGGTCTTGGCAGATTCACGTGGGTGGTGGCAGAGCTTTGAACAAAGTACAGAAGTTCTTAGTCCCTGTCAAGAGATACAATTTAAAAATATGTAAATATGCCAAAAAAGTGTATCCTGAAGGAGATTGGGAGTTTGCAAGCTACAATTTCGGCATTATGTTAATTTTTTTCCCTTTTGTATATAATTATCATTGTTCAACTAAGCATCACCTAGATAGCAAGTTCTTGAAAATTATAAGGGGGAAAGCACTATTGAAAAATCTTTCAAAACGGATAGTAGGTATTTAATCCTTTAAAAGTAATAATTTCAGAATTTTTTCATTATCTAGCACTCTATTTTAAAGCAGCAGCAACGCTTCTACATGGGCAGCATAGGTAATTTAGTTTGACATAAAATCTTCAACCAAATAAAAACTTGCAAACACTAGTCCTCCAGTATTCAAGCTCCTTACAAAGTTTCAGAAAATTTCCTGGTGGTTTTTTGATTTTCTTCTAAATGTGCTTCTTTGTCTCAGTATTTCTTTACTGCTCTGATGTAACATGAGACAAACATAAAGTAACTACCAATACAAGCGAATCTGTTAGAAATTAGAATCTTAATTCTGCACTTTGAGTTGTAAAGTACAGGCGTTATTGTCTTTATTATATTAATACTTACACGGTACTGGTGCAACTTCAGCAATTGTCCTGTGTTATCCTAAGTTTATTAAAATTACTCCAACATTGGAGCATTTCTTTTGGTTTTATCAAAGAATCTGGATGGGCTATTTCAGGATAATTCAAGGAGACTTACAATTAGCCAAGGAAGAGAGAAGAAAAAGTGCTGCTCTGATAATGCTGTCTTAATAACCAAATTAGTCAGATTTTCAGTATTATTCAACAGGTTTAATTACTTAGCACTAGTCAGGTGGATTTCCAGTATCGTAACAGTAGCCTTAAAAGAACACAAATGATAAGAGGTAAGATTGAGTTAGAATTGGGTAATTTATTTCAATTTTGTCTTCTCTTTCAATTAATTGCTTTGTTCATCTCTTCGTGTCTCCCTGAGAAATGCTAGTATTTGATTTGTGTGCACATGTATACGTATATGTGTGGGTGGGTGTGTATCCATTAGAGATATTTTTAGTCAGTGAAGATAAGACAACAGTTGGGACAAAAGTACAGAAGTGGCTTGGAAAAATCATAGGTGAGAACATGGAGAAAAGTCCTTGACAGGATGCAAACGTTGAGTGTTGTGTTGCATGCTGAGCAATAAAGTACATTTACAGCCTCCCAGGCAACAAATGCGTTATTTGGAATCCTGCAAAATGCTGATTTTAATACAGTGACTGCATTTGAGGACAAAATAGCAGAATTTTTTTTTTTCCCTGATCTAAACTGTTTGAAACATTGTCTATTACTATATAGTTATAGACAATTCTGGAGTCTGGTTAAAGAGCTGGCAATATCCAATAATATTTCTTCCTGTAGACTGCAATTGATTTTATAATTCACGTGTTCAACCATTACATTGGTATAAACAGAAAAAACAATGTAGGGAGGATAAAGGATGTTGTTGTTATTATTATTATTATTGTTATTTTATAAGCACAGGTTGCTTATAAAGCTTATAAAACAAGACAGAGAAATCTAACATTTTTGACCATTACATAGTTCCAACTTATTTGTCTTTTTGCTAGAAATAATTCCATACTCTTAATTTTGATATTGATCAGAAGCATTTCTGTTACACGTTTAATGTACCTGCTAGTATTCTGAATTAATTAATCGGTATTGTAAAACTGGCTGTCATGATACACAGACAAGCAGTAACATAACTCATTGAGATTTGTAGATTGTGGTGGCAATTACTTAATTATGATCAGTTCTTTGATGGTTGTATTTTTCTTCCCAAAGGAGTTTCCATGTATTATTTTTATTAATTAGTTGGTTAACAAATCATAGCATCATAGAATAGTTTGGGTTGGAAGGGACCTTAAAGATCATCTCGTTCCAACTCCCCTGCCATGGACAGGGACACCTTCCACTGGACCAGTTTGCTCAGAGCCCCATCCAACCTGGGCTTGAACACCTCCAGGGATGGGGCAGCCACAACTTCTCTGGGCATCCTGTTCCAGTGCCTTCTTACCCTCTGAATAAAGAATTTCTTCCTAACATCCAATCTAAATCTCCCCTCTTTTAGTTTAAAACTCTTCCCCCTTTTCTTATTATTATCCAGTTGTGTAAAAAGTTACTCTCCCTCTCTTTTATAAGCTCCCTTTAAGTACTGAAAGGCCACAAGTAAGAAAAGAAGAATATTTTTCTACCTTTCTTTTCTCCCCCACAACTGGATTGTTCTGTGTTCAGCTAATCACCATCAAAATAATATTTCAGTCCTGTGCTTATAAAAGATCAAAATTTTACCCATCATAATATGTTCTGTGTAAAATAAGGAGTAGCACAAAGTCTACTGCTATATGTTTATAGAAGAACCAGAAGTTCTAAATATGATAGCTGTTCACCTTGACAGAAACTTAAGAGTAGAAATGTTCTGTTTACACATTAGATTATTCCCCTTCAGGAAAGGCATGTTTGCTGCTGCACAGCAACAAGTGCTCCTCATTTTCTTTGAATAATTCCCTTGCTGGATCTTGGAGAACTTAGCTTTTTCTCCTATTCTTCTCATGCCCTCTGAAAAAAAAAAAAAAAAGATTTGAAATGCCTTCTCTTGATTCTCAACTACAGGGTTGGATCAATTATTTGGAGATCCTGATGAGCATCCTGTGCAAGTATGGCAAAAGGGAAGAGTAACTGGGTTAAAAACCAGAAACACACTACCAAAATCAGTAGTAAGGATTGAAGTAATATCTGTGGAAACTGGTGAACACTAACACAGATGTTTTTGTTGTAGAAAATTCCAAGACCCTAAGACCACATTAATTTTCAAAGAGTGTCATGCACAGCTCTAATTAAGGTTTCACTTATCACTGGGAATTGAATCTTACACTGCTCTCCCTATGCCTGCCTCTTGTCTTTCTGAACTGTACTTAGACTTGAACTTTAATATCATGTGTTGCCTGTTTTCATGTCAGCTTCTGTCAATATATTCAGCAGAATACAAGTCTTAATTGTAGCATTTCTGCTTACTGTAAGTATCTTCCTGATCATAAGTTTGTGCAAACCTAAATTGCAGAGTAAGGAGAATAGAATTATTGCAGAGGTCTTTCATGCTTTGCTTCATTACTTATTAGGTAGATTTTTTTTAAATAGGGGGTATACTGAGGAATATAAATAGATATATCCGAACTGATGACACTAAAAAATACAACAGCTGTCCCTGTTGTTGCTTGTTAATTTGCTGTGCTGAGGTGTAATTTCATGCTTTGTTAAAATCAGACATATTAACTGTGATTTGCTGATGGTGAAATAAGGAGACAGGCTCTGTGAAATTTCTGTGTTTTAAAAAATATATGGTACCTAATATTCACTGAAAGTAGTGGTCAGGGAAAAGTGTCCTCTAAGTTAAATATGTTGACACAGTAAAGAGCATCGATGAAACTAAACTGAAATATTTTATTCTTTACAGTCACTATGCAGTTAATATTTTCTCTAGGCATAAACTTCCTAAATCTCAGGTAGTGTCACAATGCATGTGTAGATATCAAAATGGTGCTAGTCAACAAGTGCACAGCATTCCTAATCCACCAGGCATGGCTTCATTAGCTGCTGAACATAAGGAAAACTGGAGGATTCTGTGAGGTGCCTTAAAAATTAAGAGCTTGATAGCTCCTCATGATGTAAGCAGTGCTAAATTTGAGAAAGTGCTGATGGGGAAAAAAAAAAGACAATAAAGAAAAGAAAAATAGTATTGCAAAGAATTCTCATGAATTGAAGATAAGATAGTCTGTTTCAATGAGTAAAATAAAATTGAGGTCCAGTGGGACAGAAGAAAGGGAATGATACAAGCAGTGAGTACCTCTGAACAATAGTTGTTATTTTTGATTAGTCTAATGTTTTTCAAATTCAGTAGAAGACAATTTCTTAGTTTATTTTAGTTGTGAAAATATACATTGATTCTATGTATTTTTGTCATTAATAAGTCTCTGGTTAATTATGTGTAGGTTTAGAGAATGTATGTATAAAAGTTATAAATGCTTTGATTCCCTCATTTAGCACGGTGTGGTTACAATATGTGCTTCCAAATAACACAAGATTTGGCTTCACAGCCTCTCTCGAGACTGAATTTGCATCTATTCCTCTTGACTGTCTTGACCATGCTACAGAAGTAGCTTGGGAGGAAAGGAATGAGCATTGTTATGTAGCCCATCATTTTTACTTCACCTGCTTGTTACACTTGTTGGATATTACTCCACAGTTAGTCCATTGACAGGAAAGGTTATCTGGGATTAAGAGCCAGTAAAAAAATCTTTTTTGCTGACTTCGTTTGCAGGTAATTGTTTGTCCTGAAAATAAGATTAATGCACTTTAGAGCAGGAGTCATAATAATATTAGAAAAAGTACAAAGAAAATTCTTTATAGTTTAATTCGTACCATTTAACAGTTACAGCAATTTTGGGTGAGATATGGTATTGTTATATGTCTGCATCTCATACTATCTGGCTTCAAGCAGAAAACTTTATTTCAGCTTCCCAGCAGCAAAAAAGTTCAGCTCCAGTACCAATAATTTACAGTGTGGAAGGATTGTATTGTCATAGAGGTGCAAGGGGGGCATCAGGACCTCCAGAGTGCCCACACAAGCACACTTCTCTCTGGGGAGCCTCCTTGGACCCACTGAAAGCTGAACACTCCTGAGAAACCTCACATTGGTAGAGGAGCAACTTCTGTTTTTTCCTTTGTGTTGCCTAGGAGTTGATGTGTCACTGAGCGTTGTGTCTCCCTCCTCCGAAGGCAGGTTTTAAGTGATTGTCTCAGGAAATGTCATTCTGCAGGATTACTCTTGCCGTAGACTACTGATACAGTGTGAAAGACTGTCATGATTGTGGCCTTCTTGTGCCTTCCACAGAGCTAGAGAGGATAATTATTGATTAGCGTAATGAACCAAAGATGGCCCAGTTTTTGTGGGCTGATTCATGCGAGAATGGTCTAAGGATTCACCATTTCCACTGCCACCTCAATAGTTTCCTGGAAAAAAAATGTGTAAGCTCTTGACTCTAAACTTCAATGGGAGAAGCAAATTCATACTTATGTAATTACTTTGATTGCAGTTTCTTGTTGTAGTCTATTTCAGGTAAACCTACACTGCATGAATCATAAGAAATTGCTAGCTAGAAAACAGTTAGAATGTCAAGAGGTGCTTTTGCTCCTCAGTTAACTAGTTTAGCATTAATGTCAGGTCTGTGTAGCTGTAAGATTAGGGTTGTTTTTATTTCTTCTTTTTTTAAGTCATCTGTGCATTGTGAGAGCATTGCCTTTCAACTGTGCAGTAATCTCTGATAGTTTGCTTGTATTCTTAGATTTTGTATGACTTTTGTATTCCTAAGGCTTCAAGATACCCTCTTTGTTTGTGACTGATAATTAGCAGGTTTATTTAACAGAAAACATCCTAAAGAGTGACATTAGAAATTATTGTCAAACAGACAGGAAGGCAGTAGAAATACTGATGTGTTTCCTGTGTATGTTTCTACTGTGATTAGTCAGTGAAAGAAGTCTATTCTAAAAGTAAAACTTGCAAAACAAGCAAACAAACAAAACTTGTCTGTGCTGCTATCTGCAGCTTTCTGTTGACTAGGAGCTGGGAAGTATCAGCAGCTTGTGGGTTTTTTTGCTTAACTAGCCCAGCAGTGTACATAGGCATAGAGCTGGGTAGAAGATCTTGAGAAAACAAGGTTTTCTGTGCTATTGCCACCTCCCATTACTAGCATTGCATAGGCGTTGCTGCAATCCTTGGCCTTTCCAGGTTCAATTGTCTTGTTATTAGTGGTAAAATCGGAAAAATAGTCCTGATAGGTGGTATTTTGTGTGTTTAAATAGCTAAAATACATAGTTGTAACTGTAGCTACAGCTAGAAATTCTTAGCAGGTACACCCTGCAGCATGCCTTGTTCGCCTTGTTCATCTTGTTCTGTGGTTGGAGACATGACTGGACTAGAGCTAGGTGTGATTCTTCCTGTGCAGGAAGGAGGGTTCCCTGCTGAAGCATCTGGCACCTGCATAAGTCAGAGAGGAATGATGGGTATTAATCTTGTATTCATTTGGAAGATACATTCCTGGAATGTTTTGCAGAAATAATTTAAGAATTCCTTAATTCCTTAAAAGTGGAAACTTCCTTTGATAAACTTGTTTGTGTAAATTGTCCAGAAACTTAATTCCTGAGGCTAAGTTATCGCTGACAGCACTAATTTTCTCTGTTAATTTCAGAGCATGAAATCTGCCCAGACATCTGGGCTTAGTAGAGGAGAGTTGTTGCTTTGGAGGGTAGGCTGCGCACACTTAAAAGTGGCTAAGGTTAGGGGGTATATATACACTCTTTCTATCCATCAAAGAAACAGGATTGCAACAACTTCCATTTTGAAATAAACTTGGCTTTCATATTGAAATGATCTGTTGAAGAGGTGGGAGTAGTGTGCATGTAAAAGAAGTAGATTAATTATCTATAATGACTCCGTTTGGCTCCATTGACACTATCGGGCAGGAAGATCCCGGAATGACCCTTACAGCCTCGGTTTCATAGGTGCTCCCATCAGGAGTGTCAATAATGGGCTGGCTTCCACCTACTCAAACATGAGCAGCCCCGAGAGGGGAGAGCTGCTGAGCCTTCTGCTGTGCTAGAGAAGGAGCACGGCTGTGACGCTGGAAGGTTGGAGATGAGGGGGTGCTCTGGAGGGCCTCTGCCCTCACGTGTACTGACTTGGCTGTGGCAGCATTTGTGTGTCCGACTGGAAGTGTCTTTGTGTGAGGTGATAAAATGACGATATTTCCTGAGAGCTGACAAAATGGAACTGCATTGCTCACAAAGAAAAATTGAAAGCTGATGTTCAGTTCTTGAGAAAGCAAAATGACAGCAATTCTTTTCTGACCATAGACTGAGACTTTTTTTGTTTTGGAAGAGATTGAGTGTATTTTATTTTAAATTACCTTTTTTCCCCCCTAAATAAATCACATTGTATTTTGATGGAGTTAAATACACAAAATAGAGAAGACCTATGCATAAGCAGAGTTATGAGACAAAAAGATATAAGAGGAAGCTATTAGTTTTTTTTTTTCCTGGAAGATTTCTCTGAATTGCAATGTTTTTAATAGTCCACATAAATAAATTTTCAAAGATGTCACCATGAATTAGAATTTTGTTGTATTTGAGATATGCATTTAAGTACAGCTATGCTGCTGCTACTACTACTACTACTACTATTTTTAGGTGGAATGATAGCATGTTGAACACTTTGAAACAGGCAAATGTGAACTCATCTGGAGAGATGTATTCATAACCAATAACAATTAAAAATTATCTTATTAGCTCTTATAAGTCTCATCTGAGACCTAAATTTGGATTTTGCTAATGTATCCTATAAACAATTCTATCAACAAAGCATCTAAATATATTCTGATTCTTAATGTAATTATGATTTTAGTTACAAGCTGTAACTGAATTATTTAGGCTAATTTGATGCTTTATGAGAATGCCAGCCTTTTGCAATTTATGAAATTTCTTCTGTACAATTTCATTTAATAGGCCCTTGCTTTCTGTCCTGACAAAGTTCTTCATCTACATTTTCTGTAGGTATTTAGTTACATTATTCACTTTTGTTCCTTGTCATTCATTTCCTCCAGCTGGATGGTCTGTCCTTTTCATCAGTGTTTCTGCAGGTGGAAGTTTTGTAGATTTCATGCTGTTTAAGTGAACCTGATGGGGTGGGAGTGTCACAATGAATGTTTATGACCTCGCAGCAATTGTTTCTGTGAAACTGGTGAAACTTTCCACAAAACAAATGGAGAACAAGTACAATAGCAGTTTTGGGTTTGTTTTTTTTTTTTTTCTCTCCTATTTTTTAATGTTGGTTATGCAAAGTTTTAATTTGATCCTATTAGTCTGCACCCATAATGTGCTTACTTTATGTTAGAATAAGTCATAGCAATAGCTTCCTTTGTTTGTTTCAAGAAAAGTACCCCAATACCCATGCTTAGTTGTTTTCACAATTGTGATCCCTGAATGGAAGAAAAGATGGTATTTACACACATAAATTGAGCACTGTTATTATTGCAAGGAGTGTGAGGTGAGGAGGGTTACAATGATTCTTTGAAATCAGAGAATTTTCATCCTTTTGTTGTTTCTAACAAATGTCATTTTATATTAATATAGCCTAAATGTTCTAATTTTATTAAGACTGGGTTTCTAATTTTCTAGACATGGCACACATATAAAGAAATATTTTTTTCCTGTAGGAGTGCCTAACGTCTAAATATACAAAGAACACGCGGGTTGAAAATGGAGTTTTACAGCAGTAGCTTTTTCTTTAAACATAGCTTACTTGTCCATCCTTTATCCCCTGTTTTCTGGTTGAAAGAAAATTTCTTGTCGAGAAGCTTACAAGGAAAGTTTTAATGAAGCGTTTGTTCACTTAGAAAATAATAATAGTAAAAGAAAGATTATTGGTTAAATGAAGAAATTGCACCCATAGCTGAGCAGACAAGCATAGAAGGCAGATGCTCGTACATGCGTCATGCTCGTAGTCATCCGCTGCGCTGAGTAAACTGGGCTATGCAATTCAGAGAAGGGCAGCTCTCAGCTTTTTGTTATGTACTGCCAGGGACTCGTGCTCAGGCAACAGTGGGAAATTTCAACGCTTTTCTAAAGCAAACAGTTCCAAAAATTGCAGCTGTAGGGTACTTGATCTAAAAACAGATTTGTACCTGCTATTAATTGGATCCAGGGTGGACTGCACAGTGTGCAGCAGAAAGGGCAAATTTTGCCTTTGCGTCACAAATGTAATGAAACTCTTGACCCAGTGCCACTAATAGCTGTGGCTTAGTTGACACAATCTTGTAGCTTTTTTAAGCTAGTAGGACAGCAACAGCTCAGGGCTGTGATAAGTATTTCATCCTTAGCTGAGTAATAGGAGAGAACAAAGCTTCTTCATTCATTGCTTTGTGTCTTATAGACACCAGCTTTTTATTCCTCCTGGTAAATGCATGTTACAGTATTGTTGTTATAGGTCTTATTCTTTTTTGTGTCACTTCAGTTTTCCTTACTGCCAGTTAGGGAGAATCATCTAGCGAGGGGTCATTTTTTAACTGCATTTTCTATCTGAAATGAGAATTTCAGTGAGATAAGAAAGCTCTGGGTTTTCGGTTAAGTTGGTTTAAGTTTACTATTATATCAGAAAAGTCCAGTGGGATGAGATTTAGGTGATAAAATACCGTGTCAGGCGGCTAAAGAATATTGGAGGGAGGGAGCAAGAGCCAAGTAGGAGGAAGTTCTACAGTCTATTTATGAGATAGAATAGTAGTATAAGATAAATGATTCTTAAAATACTAATATCTATGAAGTGTTTATCAATGGATGATGTTATAAAAAGTGATAATAGAACAAGATGTGCCTCAATAGTTTTTGTGAATATTTGAAGGTGCAGACTTTGTTCAAGGTGCTTTGAGACTCATCCTTCTGGGAAGCAAGGAAATGTTATCTTTGCAAACTGTCCTGAAGGAATTTTAAAAATCTCCCACAAATAATGTTTGTCTGAAATGGAGATTTTGCTAACTTCAAAAAATATTCAGTTTCTGCTTCAAAAATATTTTCTATTTCTAGATTTCTGTTATTTTGACTTGGAGCAGTTCATTACTGTCATGAAGCATGTTTGATATCTAGTGTGTCTATTTTATGGTAAGAATAAAGTTTTACTAAATTATCTTTGAAGAAAACAAAGAACAAATCAAGAAAATTTTTCAAATATATTCAGTGTAGGATAAATTCGTCGCTGGAGTGAAAAGGAGAGTTTTAAAATATGATTATAATGGATTTTCTAAGGAATTTGTTGCCAAATCACATTTGAAATTTAGCAGCACAAGGCTTTTAACTTATTCAGACTCTTCAGAAAATCCAAAACCTAATCCCAGTTAAAGTGGCAAAGTAAGTAGCACCCAGAGTAAAGGATCTTTAGGTGCAGAATTTAGAAATATTCTTAGGAAAAAGACAATTTTATTGTTTTTGAGGTATTTTTGTTCTTTTTTTTTTTGCTTTTCAGCTAACATTTTCTCTAATGTGCCTATTAAACTGGCATGGTGTAGTTGAATAGTCATAGTGTCCAAAGCCTTTATTGATTTTCCCCAGCACTGTGCATTTTCCCATTTTTTCAGTCATTTTGTACAGGGTTTTTCCTTGTTACTTAGAAGTATTTACTTCAAAGTTTGTGTTGGATTTCCCTATGCAGTTTCAAGTAGTTTGCCAGTGGTATAATCAACAGTTTTAAAATGTCACCAATGTATGGGCCTAGTTGCTAAACCCAGTATTTCTGTGCACTGGAGAAACAGATTTTCCATATCTATCAACTGAAATTTGTGTATATGGTTTGCTATCTGCGTATAGTGTCTGCTTGGAGACAGACGCTACCCTTGTGTTTTTGCCACACTGTGTACCTCAATGAGAATAAAGATTTATTCCGTGCTTGCAGTGTTAGTTACTAGAAAATGTCTGTAAGCTTATGCTCTAAATGGTCTTGAAATGTGTGGCTTTTTGTAGTTTCCCACTGGTAAGAAGTTTCTCAAGGGGGACAAAAACCCCAAACTGGTTAGAATTCAAATAGAAATAGTGATGTCCTGTTCTGTCATTTTCAGTTTGTGTATTTGCCTAGTGACAGCATCAATTTAAGGGTGGACCTTTGCTGGGTAAGAAACATGTGAAGCTTGTGCCAAGGCTGTGATTTTGCTCGTATCTTTAATGGTAGCTTTTAAATCCCAGAAGGAGGTAGATAGGAGTGGTTTCACATCTTGGAGGTGTTACAGTGTGATCCTAACTTTCAGAGCTGGGGTATCTGCTGCTCAGAATGGGAAATGAAGACTCTTCCTTTCATAAAGCTGAGCTTTATAAAATTGGGTTTTCTTTTGCAGAGTATAAATGGGATGTGAACTGTTGCTGGTGTTTGGAAGTTGCTCCTAGTGAGTCTTAAACTGTTGCACTATGAAAAAGTGTGTGATAATTGGTAACATGGTAAGATACTCAACAGTACAAAATAAACTTTTAATCAGTATGTGATGTGAAGAAACTGGGTATCTTTATAGCATAAGGGGAGTGAGAAGTGAACCTTATTTCAATCCTGAAGATTAATTTATTAGCTGTTTTTAACCAGGAGATTGACAAATCCGACCCTTTGTTAATTTAGGCTCTTAATAACCTCTTCGGACTCTTTTAAAAAGTGCAGGTTTTCAGTGAGAAAAACAAGAAAAAACTTACTTGTGTCTGAAAATATTCCTGGAAAAGATGACTTCAGAAAGTGTACTGGAGAGCAATTGTAACTTTTGTCCTGATTGTTTTTGATTGCTATGGGCAAATGATGAAAAATCATGCTCACCAAAGGTGAAATAGCTGTGTGGAGGAGGTGGGCACTCTGAAGTGCTTAGTGGAACTTAATACTAGTTACAGTATTGGATCTTCTTACGTTGGATTTTCTTCCAGTGCTTAAGTAGGAGTGTGATTACAGAACAAGTGCTTTTCAGAGTATCCTCACATTGCACAGGAGTTAACGCCAAAAAGTACTGGTATTGGTATTGGTGAGAATTCAGTTTTTTATTGAAGCCTGAAAGAAGAGTTAAATGAAATAGCACATTATATTTAATCTTATCTTCCAAAGCAAAGCATGCAGGCAGAGGTAAGATAAAAGTATGATCAAATCAATCTTGCAATGTTTAGAAAGCTGGTAATGGGGTAACACAAAGAAATATATAATTAAATCTGTGGAAGAGGTGTGTTAATTTGGAAGGAATATTTAAAACCCATAATCTTCAGAAATACATAGGGAGAGTTGCAATGATAAGCCTGGGAGTTTATGTTGGTGGGTGCTTTTCCTTTAGGAAATAATTTTACTGTCTTTCTTCTCCTGCATGCCTCCCTGCTGAATTACCACTGTTAGATGCTAAGCTCCATGGAAAGCAAGAGACAAAGTAACTTCCTGGAGACTCTTGATTCCCTGATCAATTAGCAACATGCAGAAACCTGAATAATTTTTATTTCAATATTGCTTTTCAAAAAATGTTCACAGGTTTGAAAGTAACCATTGGATCCTTCAGAGCAGGAACTCGAGGGATTTGTTTTCTGAACCTGGGTCTGCTACAATTTAAAATGAGAAAGCTGTATTGTGATAATAAACTCAAAGTTAGTGTAGCAATGTCCACCTAAGTGTAATAACTAATTACAGAATTAGGTAACCATCATAATACAAAACTGTATTTGATTAGAAATTAATATCTTTGTACTAGTTATGTGACTCTGCTTTTGGTACACTTTCACAATTTTAAGATTAAATTACGAAGTTAATCCCATATTTTTTTTGTCTAGTAGTTTAATAACATTTTGAAATTCTTGTTTTCTGGAGAAAATAAAGAGGGACAAAGGAAAGTCTTCTGTTTGTTTAGAAGAATGCTGTATCACACATTTCTAAACTTAATTATCTTTATTTAATCAGAAATACATTCCATGTTTGTTAAAGAAATAACTTTTTCTGACTTCATTAGCTTCTCAGGCATGTAGAGTTTCAGCCAGGGAATGTGCTTTGTTTTGAACTCAGTCAGTGACCCCTGTAAAAGTGTTTAATTAACTTTTGCCAATGTCAATATACTTCTATTATACTCAGCAGGCTGGATGAGCTCCCTCTGGTGGCTCATTTACATTGAGGTTCTGTTCCTTCCTTCATAGCTGTTTACTCAAGCGAACAAGGCTGCTGACCCCAGGTATCAGTCAGGCATCAGTTCCTTCTGGGCTTATACTTTAATTGAAAAACATCAATAATTTCCTTACAGAATGAAACAAAAGCATTTAAATTCACAGGAGGTTCAATTCGTTAGCAAAATAAATAAAGAGCTACTGGGTAACAAAGTAAGCAAATAAAGCCGAATTACTTCCTTCTAAGTCAAAATCACACAGTAGGTGGATGGCAGTAATTTAGCACTGGCACCCACTTACAAGAGTGCTTATTCTTAAACCTAAGAAATATTTGGATATTAAACCAAAATATTCGGACATTCACTGTGAAATTGTAAATGGCGTTCAGTATCAGCAAGGAGGAAGTAGGGCAGCAAGTAAGATTACAAACATGGGCTTCAGGAGAGAAAATTTTGGCCTCTTAAGGGATATTCTAGGAAGAACCCCATGGGAACAGGCCTTGCAGGGAAGAAGGGTCCAACAGACTTGGTTGATAGTCAAGAATCGCTTCCTCCAGGCTCAAGAAGGATGCATCCCAATGAGCAAGAAACTGGGCAAAGGCGGCAAGAGATCTGTGTGGATAAATAACTCCTGTCATTACTCAAACAGAAGCAGGAAACACACAAGTGATGGAAACAGGGTCAGGCCACTTAAGCGAATATAGAGAGGTTGTCAAAGTAGAAATTAGACAAGGAAGGTCAAGGCCCATCTGAAATTAATTCTGGCCAAGGATGTCAGGGAAAGTGAAAAGGACTTCTTCAAATACATCAGTAATAAAAGGAAAAATAATGTGGGCCTGTTACTACATGGAGGGGGGACCCTGGTAACAAAGGACACAGAGAAGGCTGAGTTACTGAATGCCGCCTTTGCATGGGTCTTCACTGGCAAGACCAGGCCTCAGGAATTGTCGACTCAGGTGACCAGGATAAAGCAATATTGTAAGAAAGATTTTCCTTCAGTCAAGGGGAATTGGGTTAGAGAACACCTAGTGGTGAAGACTTGACATCCACAAGTCCATGGGCCCTGATGGTATGCATCCATGAGTGCTTAGAGAACTGGACAGCATAGCTAGACTGCTCATGATTGTCTTTGAAAGGTCTTGGTGATAAGGAGATGGGCCTGAGGACTGGAAGAAAACAAATATCACCCCAAGGAACTACTGGCCAGTCAGCCTCACCTCAGGCTCTGATGTTGTGATGGAACGACTTATTCTGGAGGCCATCTCTACCCACGTGGAGGACAAGGAGGTGGTCAGGAGCAGTCAGCATGGATTCACCAGAGATAAATCAACAAAGATGATGAAGGGACTGGCACATCTCTCCTATGAGGAAAGGCTGAGGGAGCTGTGCCTGTTCAGCCTCAAAAAGAGACAACTGAGAGGGGAACTCATCAATGTCCATCAGTATCTGAAGGAGGGTGCCAAGAGGATAGACCAGGCTCTGCTTGGTGGTGCCAAGCAACAGGCAAGAGGCAACAGGAAGAAACCGATGCCCAGGAAATTCCACCTGAACATGAGGAAGGACTTCTTTACTGTGTGGGTGACTGGGCACTGGAACAGGTTGCCCAGAGAAGGTATAGAGTCTCCCTCACTGGAGATACTTAAGGACTGTCTGGACACATGTTGATGACTCTGCTTGAGCAGGGAGGTTGGACGATATAACCCCCTGTGGTCCCTTCCAACCTGACCCATTCTGTGATTCTGTAAAGAAAATTATTAAGAATGTGAAATCCATGTTTTTAAAGTGGTTTAATCCTGTAGATGAACTACAATATGAGTTAAAATGAATCTTGGTATCAGAATTCATTTAAAGTATTTCACAGCATTAAAGAGAAGCATAATCACACTTTTTATAGTCTTCTTAAAATTAAGAAGCCAGGGGAATTTGTGTGTCAAAACCACCAGCAAATTTAAAATGAATTCTCCACCTCTGTAATGTTAATTCCTACAGATACTTTCTAATTCTATGCTGTTATAATTTAATGGCATCCTTATCATACTGGCACTGAGCCATCTTCTCTCAGAAGCAGTGGAAGCTTTGAAGCCAAACAACGTGCAAATTGGACATAAGATTAAAAATTTGTTCAATATAGAAGATTTTTTTTTTATTAAGATATTGTCAATAAGCAGGTTACAGAATTTTTTTTTTTATTAAGGTATTGTCAATAAGCAGATTACAGAATAAAATATTCAAAAATTAGAGAAATTATAGTTTTTGGAATATGAATATTTAGGCAAAGATGAATTTTTTCTTGGAGAAGGAGAAAGGGGTCACAGCAGATGAGATTAGGAGGGAAATAGCAGTGTTTTATAAGACGATCAGATAGCCATGTGAAATAAAGGGGAAAATAGAGTATAATCAACAATAGACACCTGTAGGAAGTTGAGAAGAAATACCTTTTAAAAAGTGGTTTAAATGAATATTCATTTGCATGTTTAATGTCTTGCATTTTTTCATGTTCCTTAAAGATTCTAGCAGCTGAGATTCACAAAACAAATAATGCTTAGCAAGCATGAAAAACCTCTAAATTGAAAGTCTATAGACTTTCAATATTCACACAAATTGACCTGTTATTTTTTGATCACAAATTGTTCATCTGTCTGTTTTCTTTGTCAAATAACAATTGAAAGCATGGTTCATAGCATAATATTGTGCACCTGAATATGTGCATTAAAAATAAACAATCTAGGTCTTCCAATTTAATTATATATGGCTAGTAACAGAAGCGGGTAGGTTAGCAAATAATTTTCTTTTATGCAGGTTTTTTAGAACAGTTTCCTACTGTGTTCAAGTCCAGAATCTCTTTGATGTTAGTGATCAGTCTATGAAAAATAAAAAGTCTAGTATTTGAGGAAAGTACTGGTGTACTTTGTTCAGGACTAAGAAGAATTGGAAATAACTTACTTGGTGCGCCCTGGGACTATACTTACATTTTTTCAGCTGATGGTAACTAGCATTTTCCAGTCATCCTTTCATAAAGGAATACGTTGATCCCGACTGATCCTTAAATCAGTCTGTACTCCTGGCTGCTACTGAATTTCTTTTTCCTGTTCTACCAGTGCCATAACTGGGTTTCTTGTACTATTGAACTTCATTCTGTTTCTCATGCTCTCATCTTAGAAGATTGTCCAAGTCTTCCAGCATTATGCCCTGGTCCTCCTGTGTTGAGTGACAGCTTTGAAAGTTGGCCAAGAACTTGAGTCCCTTCTTACCAAACACTGGAACTCTTCAAGATTAATGGATTCGGTTTTGGAGCATTTAAACCAAAACTAAGCAGGTGGATTCCACTGCTTGCTAAATTTTGATGCTTCTATCATAAAGACTGTCAACCACCTTATGTTAGAGAGCTGTTTAGATAACTTTTTCATGTATGTCATTTAGAAGTGGGAAATAATACTTTGTGTGGCAATGTCTTTAGTTACCTCTTACTCTGAAGAGGCACATGGACAACACCATTTCAATTTTGTGTGCTGGTGGAAATAAGCAGCTAGACAGCATGGCATCAACTACAAATGCAGGAACATAATTTTATAGGGTAATGTTATGAAATGATACTGCCTTTACGTTGCCAAAGGCCAGCAACATTTGTAAGCAGAGGAGTGCTTGAGAGGTTAGTGTTCATCATGAAGGTAGATGTTCATCACACCTGAACTACAGAGGTAATAGGACCTCTTAGTACTTGTGGGCATACACACAAGTTGGGTACTGCAAATTAGAATAAAGACAGTGGGAGTCCTGTCTGTGTAGTGAGTAGCTGAGTGTTTCCGTAGTATAAATAATTTCTTCAGTGGACCCTTTAACAGCATAATTTCAGTTCTTTTTTAGTATAAATCGGTTAAGTACATAGTCTGCCCATTCTGCCAAAAAGTTAGTAATTGACTTTTTCTGATGGTTTTTATAAGTTTTAGTTACATTTGAACAAAAATTCTAAATTCTAAATGAGCTGTTCAAGTTACTGGCAGTTTGTATAACTTTGCAAGTCTTCCCTTGTTCCGTATTTCATGGGGACACTGTAGTGTGATGAGTGAATAGTATGCTTGGTTTAATTTAGATAAGGTAAACTTAGTGCAAACACCACACTGGAGGCATCCATGATGGTCTTTGTGTTCAGCAGTGAAAATCAGTTGGTTTTAGTTCTCTTATCTAGGAGATAATGAAGATAATTGTTTTTAATAGCTGGGGGCAACATTTTATCCAATTTATCACCATTCTGTCTTTCCATATCTCACTTTCATCAATCTAAGGTTAGGCTAGGTAAACTTTTTTTTGAGGTACCAGTCATATTTTAATTCCATCTCAGCTATTACATTTTGATTTTTAACTTTCTTTTTGACTTAGAACATTTCTAGAACATCTGAAAATCCAAGGTCATGGAATGGTACAAGATGTTCTACTTAGGTAATATATCTGTTCAGAATATGCAAGTGGCAAATAGATTCCTCTGTGTTTGCAGTCACTTCTGTTAGTCTCAGTGGAAGAGCAGATTACCCATGCTTAGTAATGCTGTTGATGAAATGATGTGTAATAGTGTACAATATTCAGTGAATGGCAACATAGAAAAATATCCAAAGACGTTAGTTTGAAATTTTGAGTTGATTGCTTCCTTAATACCTTTAATACACCTCTATTGCTCTAATGTACCATATTACATTATGTGGTACTTCTCAGCACTTCAGTCAACTGCAAAACTGAAGGAGGCAAGGCAAAAAGCTGCCAAATCCTCCCCGAGGATCTAGTAATGTGATGGCTGCATTCAAGTCTATAAGAGCTCCATGTGGCATTTAAAAAGCAACTTCTAATATGGTATCTCACAGCCATTCATTCTTATTTGTGAAGAATGCAAATTCTATTCAAGTTTTTAAAATAAGTTTTGAATTTTGATTCTGCTGAGGACTTACTTGAACATGAGTTCTGCTGAAAACTTGCATTCCTGATGCTCCTCCATTTGAAGCCAGCCCACAGTGCAAAATAGTATTTAGGACCTACTCATTCACATAGCAGAGAACAACAGGTTTTCCCATTCCCATCTGGAATACGCTGCTTTGGAATATTTGTGTTTGGCTAAAGATATCTTTCATATTTACCCTAATTCCATTACTAACTTTGTGCTTCTGTAGGCTTAAAGGTTGGGAGAAGATCTAAAGGAATTTTTCATTTATCCAAAAACTTCATTTGGTTCTGGTGTCAACTTCAGGATGCTGTGGAAGCCCAAGGGATTGGTTTACAACAGTCCTGTTTGTTCTGCATTAGACTACTGCTAGTTGCACTTTTAATTTAGGTTTTAGAAGCTTCTGCTAAAATGACTGTACTCATCCCAGTTGATCATTATCTAGCACTAGTATCCATCTGCTTCCACAGCTGCTGTAGAGTTCAGGCTTTTGTCTCTGTACCTAAGTTGTGATTACAAGAGAAAAAATCCCTGTAAGGTAGTAAAGGGAGCATAGCATGTACAGTGTTTGTAACTCTTCTGTTTAGTTTTTGAGGGAAGTGAAAGTCATTCCTTAAACTCAGGACTATAGGCTATAAGTCTGTACTTTTTGTATATTGTGTATTCGTAGAAAATGTGGTTTTTTTGACAAATAATGTGGAGTTCAAAAACCAAGTTGTAAGTATTTTATGTCCACAATGATTTTTTCTTTAACTTCATAGTTTTGGCTGAAAGATCCTATAATAGCTGCAATACCTCTTATCTAAAGATGATTTTATGTAAGTAAAAAAGACCTAGAATTACCTGTTTCTGATAGTGTTATTTATGCAGGTATACTTATTATTATGGTTTTTTCCAATTCAAGGGTCTTGTAAAAAATTTTCTGTAAGTGATGGCAGAGCTATTATATATAAGCAGAGCTATTATATATAAGCTGCCAGTGAACTGGCAGTACACTAGTACATTGTTTCCTTGCAGTTGTGTTACAAAAAAGTTGTATTACTGTCTTTCATTCTCTCATTGACACTTGCATCACCATGGTTGAACCACTAACCGTAGCTGATCAGATCCTCTTCATTATTCAAAGTAGTAGTCTCGTGTAAATGAGTATGGTGAGCAGATAATGTGCTCCTTATTAAATTAAACTAAAAATGTAGTGTGTGTATATAGGGTTATAATTCTGATCCCATTCTGCTGTCAGATTCTTATGGAAGTGCTGCCAGGGATGTTTTGTGCAGGTAATGTATGTGTCCTGAGTGTCAGAGAGGACACTTGGAGCCATGTGTGAAGGGAATAGATGAAAATATTTCATGTGTTGCACGCAAGAGCAGAAGCACACAGAGTAGTCCACAGCTCAGGAGCAGACCTACATTGTGAGACACCAGGAAATAATTCCTTTTGTCTTAGTTTCCTTCATGATCACCAAGATCTGATTGGCACTGTTCATAAAGTCTGTACTGAGGGGAATGTGTTGGGTGACTGAAAATAGAGTTGAGTTCCTTGGCTTATCCGAGTTGGGATTAGTAGAGTTTCAAGTAATAAGTGAGAGGAGGAAGGGGTGGTACTTCTCTTTTCTGTAGTTACTTGCTTCAAGAACTGTGAATGATATTAATGTAAATCAATTACTAATGCACGCCCAAAACATAGCTCTCTTCTCTGCCAATGTCATTTTCACCTGCTCCAGGTGACCAGTTCTCTTTTGTTATTGTTACCCTCCCGAGACTGCTATCATGCTGCTTGGCACAGCAGCTTCATACTTCACTGAGCAGCTGTCACGCTGTCCTTCAGGTGAGGCATTGCCCTGAAATTACAACTCTTTCAGTGGTACGTTTGCCAAAATTAGCGTTCTTTGAATGGAACACCACAGTCTGTTCACCATGGAGGATGAGTGGAAGTAGATACATTTTCTAACAAAGAAAATGGGTTGTGTGTATGTACGTAAAATCACTTTGTTTACAGCTTTGGGACTCTGGGAGCTAAAAATACATTGTAAATTGAGATCAATAATTTTGTTGCTTCATTAAGATGTGCTCTGATGTTGCACTGCTGGTGTGAGATCACAGGTGTACTAATGCCTATGCAAAAGTTTTATGTTTTATAATTCTATCATGTAAACTTGAAAAAGCAAAGACAGAAATGTAAACTAAAGTTTAATGAAGAATGATCCCAGCCACACCTCTGCTACTGACTTGTTTAGTGTGCATCTGGATATGTCCTGTATTTTCTAACAGCTTCCTTACCATGGAGCAGTGGTGTTCTCTATATTTCTAGGTATAGCAGTATGAGGCTTGATTGTTTTGCCACTTGTTTTAGCACTTAGGCTGAGAAGAGCCATGTTCCGCATATGTACAGGGAAGGCAATTGCACGTTAATTTGAAGTCTCCACATGGTGAAGAAATGTAATTAGTGAAATAGTTAAGCAGAATGCAAGCATGGAACTACCTAATGTTAAAATATAGCCCTTGTTTGGAGCAAGGGCTTTTTGTTACATACGTATTAATGTTATAGGTTCACTTTAGGGGAAAAAAGGGGCCACGCATCATTTTAAAAAGAGCTAAGCACATCACACCCTGTAAGGTCTTTATTCTAGCTAAAACAGACATAGAGATAGGATTTAAGAGATTGCTGGTTAACCCAGAAATCTCTGACTTAAATCTTAAGTTCATATGATTTCAAAAGCAGAGTTATTGGCGCAATATCAAAAGGCAGGTTGACTTTTTTAAGCTTAACTAGACATGAAAGCAGATTTACAGGAAGGTTCCATTTTAATACCACAAACCCTCTACTTTTCTATCAATATTTTTTGCAAAGAGGTGAGTGATTATCATGACAAAGCAGAGTCAGGTTTAGGAATTCTTAATCTGGTTGTGCCTCAGAGGAAGGAAAAGAGCTTTTCTGTAGCTTTAAAACTTTCTATTAAATTGAAAAGGAATTTCCTTTACATTATAGTCGAGTTTAAGATTAACAGTTAACCTTTACCAGCCTGGTATATGACATTTCTTGTCTTTGAATACTTCTGGAATAATTTTTTGATTTACCACTGTCTTGGTAGAGCTGGAACTTGTCTTTTTTTCTCTGTTTGTATTCAAAATTCAGGAAAATTTCCCTGTGTACATTGGAAGTTATTTAAACTTACATTCAAACTGATTTTGGAATATTAGAAATTAAAAATGGAATAAGCATTTTAAATATAACTAAAAATGTGTAAAAGGAACTGTGTAAATGCCAATAGACTTAATTTTATTCTTCGTAAATCTATTCCATGACTATGTATATGTACAATGTGTTATAAATATATAAATATAAAAATGTGCACATATACACGTGTGTCTTGCAGCATCTCTAAACTCCTAGCACAGATAGTTTCTTTGTTAATGCATTTATAAACTCTTCTATTATAGCCTGTCAATATACCTTAATTTAAATCAGTGATGTAAAACCGGGATGGCAACCTGAACCAGATGCCAATTTATCTCAGGCCAGTCCCTTGTAAGCTCTATTAACTCAGACTGAGAAATAGTAACTAAAGTAGCGGAGTAGTGAATCAACAGTATTTTAAATCCTCCCCACTGGCTTTGTAAGAGAATCCAGGCTCTTTATAATGCTATTATTTCTTGTCAGAATTCTAAGTTCCACTCTGTACAGCTGGAAATAAAGATGATATATTTCAGGGCTTGGGTAATATTTTTTTTTCTTTAATTGACAGCATATTAAAATGTTGTTGGTGCTTGGTGTGGGATTTTTTTTTTCTTTCATTCCTGTATTATTTATACGGTGCTAAGAATTTGACTTCTGATCTAATAATTTCATTACTATTTTTAATCAAGATTAGTTTTGCTGGCACTCCCAATACTTATCAAGAATAATAAATTTTTTAGAGAAGTATAAAAATTTCCTTTCTTCGTATTCATTTTTGTAATACAGCACCTGGGACTTTCTTCTATTGTTTTGAATTTTAAGGGGAGGGGAAATGCTGAGTTTTCCTGAGTGTTTTGCTTCACCTTAACTGCGGGCACTGAAGCTGCTGGGAGGGAGAAGCTCACATAAGTGACATTCTCAGAGTGTGTGTGACTATTATAAAGGCATGTGTGTGTCTGCCTCTGGCTCGTCCTGCTGAGCTGGCTTCTGGTGAAGTCTCGGGAAGAGACGAGCGCAGCAAAGGGTTAAGTTTTTACTATCAACCCCAGAAAGGCACATTTGCAATCCCTCCCAGTCTTGTCTTCCTTTTTACACCTCATTTGCTCACCGATACTCCTCACTTCAAGGCAGATCCTTTGACCTAAGCAGATTATTGTAGACGCATGAAGGACACAGCAAGCTATCCTGTGCTTTTAAAGGAGGAGATTTTGGCTCCAAAATAGGACACTAAGCTTTTCAGCCTTCTGCTGCTGTACCTAGCGAGCACGAGGCAGTGTCTGGAGGTGCTTAGTGGACTCCTGTGGAATCGGATGGGAAACAAAAGCAGAAGTGGCAGCTGCTGCAAATGGGGGAGCCTGTGCCGTTAGCGGGAAGCGATTGCTAATAAGGGCCTGTGAGACCTGGGTTTCCTTGGTTTCCATGACACTTATTAGGTAACACAGAAATTGAATTGTCTCCCACAGTGCTCTTGGGGGATAGTGGTATGACGGGGTGCTCCAGGGACACAGACTTGCAGCAACTCATCACTCTAAGCATGTGAAACTCCCTGGATTGTTGTGCCTTACTTCTTTGTTTGCTGTGTCTTGCTTGTGTTTGCAATTTGCTCTGCTTTGTTGATTTTTTTTTTTTTTCTTTTCATGGAAGACCCTGGCTACACCGTTTCTCAAATAATATTTTCCCCTTTTTATTTAGAGCTGAGCTTGGCAAAGAGAGGATATGAACAATTATACAGGTGGGCTACTCGGGGGGAGTGAAGATATAAGGCATCCAAACAGGTACTGGCAGCCTGCAGCTCTGTAAAAATGCCACTCCAGCAGATTTCTGTAGTTCCAGCGCGGGAGACTGCCAGCAATGGGAGAAGTTCAGTGGGCACAAACAAAGAGAAGAGCAAGGAAGTCGAGGTAAGAGGAAGGTTTCAATTTGCTACGACAGGGTGAGGGTGCCTTTGGTAGGCAGTGGGTCTGGCTGCGGAGCAGGATGCGGCGTTGCTGGAGCGTTGCAGAGGGCTCAGGGGTGCAGCTGTAGCACACTGCAGGGGATGCTGTGACAGCAGCACCTCAGCTTTACAGAGACAAGGACCCTGCTTCAAAAGTAAAATAAATAAATGCGGGAAGTTACGAATTGCGTTAGGGGGTTTTAACATTTTCATTTAAATGAGTGCAGCCTGCTAGTACTGGCAGTCATTGTTCCTTATAAGCTGTCAAGTAGCAGTTTCTTTATAATAGGTTGGATGAAAAAGTAGTTGGAGTAAAATCCCTGTCTTTTTTTAAAACCAACAAAAATAATGTACTAAAGCCTGTCTTTCTAATGTGCATGTACTATAGGCATGAGCTCTATACCTTAGTCTTTTTACCATTTAAAAGGCATCAGTGTTTCATTTTTTATCTCTTGACTGACTTTCTTTGATTAATAAACATACAAAAGTGTTGTTTCATCAGTAAATACTCTATCCTGTTGTCTCCCAGTTAAGAAGAACCTGTAGGTTCAGATTACATTAATGGTTAGTACAAAAAAAAAAATCTGTGCAATTTTAATGGTATTTTTAGATGCAGAAATCTCTTTTGTATGTATAGATTAAACATGTATTGTGCAAAACCAAAAATAAAAAGCATCCCTTCCAAACCCAAAATATAAGTCATCTGTTGATAGATATAGCAGTAAATGTATGTAACACAGACATCTGCTTTTTACAGACAAGTTTCTTGTCTCTGTGCTTTTCTTTTCCTCTTGCTGTATGGAAACCAAGGAATTATCAGGAAAACAAATATGATGTCTTTTAAGTATTGTCTGAGAGACTGTGACAAACTTCATCCCTGAAAGAAGTCTTTCTTCTTGTGGATTGTGTGACATAGTTTTCCGGAAATTGTTAAGTTCAACAGATGGTTGATATTTGTAACAGGTCTGTGTGACTGTGGAAAAGTATTTTTGGGGGTTTTTTTATTTTTAAATGTAAGATAATATTTTTGCTCAATATTTGGCTATGATTATTATTTGAGTATTCTGTTTTTTGTTTGAGCACTTTGGTATAAGTAGAGTCCTTCCCTGGAAGTAGTCTCCAGTTGTTAACTGGTAGCAGAGTCATGAGAGTTCATAATATTTTGGGATTGTGTCCTGAAATGGAAAATTTTGGTTTGGTTTTATTCTTCCATTAATTGGTTGAAGATTCAGGTGAAGACTATTCTTTGTTAGGGCTCAAGGTGTGAAAAGCAGAAATATGTTACCTGGCTTAAATTTTTCTCTGGCATTCTGTTTTTTAACTTGATCATTAGAGTTAACTGAAGAATACATGTAATGTTCACCCAGGAGTCAGATAAATGTGAGAGTTAATTTAGAGGGGTGGGGGAAGTGTGGAGATTCTGAATTGTGAGAATCATCTAATGCACTTTTCTGTTTGTTTTTTTTTTTCCTATGAGGGCTGGGTTGTGTCATTTCAGCAAGACTCCAGTGTCTCAGAAAACAGTTTCTTCTTGAATGTTGTGGAAGTTATATATCAGAAAAGAGCAAAATGACACGGATAACTAAGTTCATTAAAGTTCTCTTCTAAACTTCGTATAAAAAGTACCAAACACCAACCTTATAAAACTCCCAACAAAACTTCAAAGTACATGGTACTCAGTGAAATGTATTTGCCAAACTGCTCTCTGCTGGTCAGAGCCTAATCATTCTGATCGAATTTCTACTCATCCTATAAGGCTTATGGCTGGAATTTATACAGTGTAAAAACTCCCTGTTGCTATTGATGGAGATAGTAGCCCTAGAAGTAAAGATTGTTTTTCCCATAATGTCTACTTATGTAAATTATGATGATGTTCAGGTGTGTTTTGTGGATGTAATTTGGGAGTAGTGAACCAGCCTTTTTATTGTCTAGACAGAGGTTGCTCAGGCTTATGTAGATTGTGGTCTACCCCTGCAAATCCTGCAGTTTGGTTTTCACAAAGGGAAACTTCCTAGATGGTACTCAGTGTTTGTATCTTTGCTGGTGAGGATCTTCTGGGTTCTTGCTATTCTGATATTATTTCTGCAAGTACCTGCTTCCTCTGCCTTTCCATTAGCAACCTTTTTTAGGTGAAAGCTAAATAAAGTAGTTAAATGGGCTTCTAGCTGAGAGCATCAAGCTGGTTCAGGTTCAGGAACACATGAAAAAAGGAAATCTCTGAAAGGTCTTCCAGTTGCTAGGATAACAATTGTTAGGATTGAACGCCAAATCCTGTTATTGCTAAAGAATGTTATGCAATGTCCATACAACAGCATTAAAATTTATGAAGAAGAGTTCATCTTCTGTCTAATTGCAGAGCTCGATGCAGTGAACTGTTTCCAAGTTCATGGTGAATTAATAAATCTGCCTGACTTAGTCACATACAACCAAGGTTCTCAATGATGCAACTCATTCTATAATGCTTTTCTGTGATTTTTAGATGCTTGTACACATGCTTTACTGAAGGTTTTAATATGTGTCTATGCACACTTGTAGATGATTGCCAAACACTGATCTGTCATTAAGAATATTAAGTGCAGTAGCACTTAGGAGCCACAAGTGCCCGTAGTGGACTTCTGACCAATATTAGGAGTAGAGTTGTAGTAACAATGGCTGCAGGGAGTGTTTACAGGTAATCTTTCTATGCAGTGTCCTGTGTGGGAGTAAAAACTTTAGTGCAAGTCTATTCCTGCAAATTTTCAGTGATTTGCCTCAATAATTAGCGGAAGTTGTAGCTAACAATGGAATTTCCATCAAATTTAACTATAGAGCCTCTTTGAATATAGCCTAAAGATGAGGTGGGTTTTTTCCATAATGAAGCAATGAAGATGCTTAGGTGTTGAATAACCTGTTGCAGCAGCTGTACACTACATTTTGATACACAGGTATAATCTTCTGCTAGTTTGTTTCACTGATTTTAGCTTAACAGTCATTAATGCTACTAATTTTGCCCCAAACGTTTAAGTGTACAAGCTGTCTTTCTTACTCTTTTAGTAATGTGGTTGGAAAAGTTTGTTGCAGAAGACCAAAGTATAAAGTGCATTCTCAACATGATGTGGGCTTTTTTTATTAACTATTAAGTAGTTAATTCAGCTTTCTTCAATATTTGAGAAATATCACAAATTTATAGTGAAGTGTGGAATTGGGTTTCTGTGACAGAGAAAAACCCTTGGGTGTCTGTTTTCAGAAGAGTTTACTAATAGAACTGTTGTTCAAAGTGAATTAAGTCAGTAACCTAAAGATCAAATTATGTCATCAGGACTCCAAATTTATTAAGTTTTTTGAATAGGCTTCAGTGCCTTGAGAACAGCATCGTGTTAATATATGACCCCCATTTTATATGTGTATAATATTTCAACAGTTACCTTGAACTTCTCGTTGATTTTCTCTACTCTAATAAAAAAGGTGCAAGAAATGTATAAGATTCCTGAGGAACATGGTTAATGAAATGCCTGCTCTGGCTCATAATTTTATTATTTAGTTGTGAACATACACTGTGAAGTTCATAAAGTAGCCTCAGTTTGCATTGTCTTGTGTCTGTGTGGGCATGAATTATTACTCTAAAGCATGTTAAGTACAGAAAGAAAATTTCATACAGTGAGAAAATTGGACAGGGCAAGTGAGTGAAGGTCAGCAAAAATACTATCTAACACTAACCAAGGGTCATTGAATAAACTGCCATGACTACTGTGGAAAGCCAGACTTGAATGTTGTATAGTTAGAGTGGTAGGAGTAAGTTTGTAAAAGCCAAAAATTGTCATGATATGGCAGAGAAGATGTTCCTTGATGCCAAACTAAATGTGTAGATACTACACCTTTTCAGCTTAACCAGATTTCAGTACATGGTACTGGAAAATTTACATGTTATCTGAGTGTAAAAACTCGGAGTAGAAGATACCTTAGTAAAGAACGCAGTGGCAGATATCAGTCAATCTTGACTTGGTTACCTTGCAAGACTTTGATTAAAAGAAAAAAAACCCAACAAAATAGTCTTTGTAATATGGTTTTTCGGACACATTCATATGTTACTTGTTACAGTGATGAGTCTTGCTGTTGCCCCACCCAAAACCAAACCCAATATCCTAAAGATGTTACAAAATTTGATATTCTGTAGTTAAGAAGTAACAACATAGACATGTTATTGTTGCTTTATTTTTAGGTTTGATTCTTTGCTTATAACTGGTAAATGTTTTTTTTCTTATGCCTACTGTGTTTCTCTGGTCTTAATTTCTTTTATTGTTCTGGCAGGAGTGATGATGACTATTAGTTTCCTTCACAGAACTTCACAGAATGTAATAAGATGCAAGGAGGAATCCTCACTCCACTGTGTATTGTACTTTGGCATGAAATTTAGTTCTGCACCCTGCGCAGTTCTGCGCTGTGAAGGAAACTTTGGACCTCTTTGTTCTTCACCAGTGTTTTCATGTTCTGCCTTCTAAAAGTAGAAAGACAGAATGAGACCTGTAACTTTGGAGGCTTTAAATGTTACCTGGGAAATACTTGGCATTTATGAAGGAGTATAGTAAATTGAATTTGAACTTGATGGTTTTTCTGTATAGTTTGTACCTTAAAGAGAAAAAAACCCCCAAGAATGTGTTGCCTGAAATTATGTATGCTCATTTGCTGTGTAGAGCATGCATTTTTTTTGTGAGGAGATCTTTGAGTCAGAATTGAGACTGAAACCTAAGGGGCCTTCTGAATGCCACTTTTGAGTAGCTTCTAACATTTATTTTAAGCACCAGACTGGAGTAACTGCTAATGTTTACCTTAAGGCTTGTAAGTAGTTTAGGAAGTATTGACATGTTTTTTAAAGGAGGAAGCAGTCGCTAAATGTTTTGATAGGAATTAATTGTTTTACATTTATCTATGTTATCTCACTTGTTACTTACTTAATTTTAAATAGATGTAATGATAGATGAAATATTTTTAAGGACATACACTTCTTTATGTGCTACAAAGAAAGCCCTTATACATTTTTATTAAATGATTTTCATGGCAGTTGTGAAATACATACAGAGATACTTGATACTTGAAACATGTCTGTAATTGAGGCAAAAAGGTAAAGGCTTTGCATGTTGTTGTTGTTTTATTGCCTTACAACCTTTAAGTCAAGCAATATACTGGGTTTTGTTGTGGTTTTTTTTTTGGTCTGGTTGTTTTATTTTTGGGGTTTTGTGTGTGTGTGTGTTTTGTCTGGTTTTGGTTTGGTTTGGTTTTTGCTTTTACATAGGGAGACATAATATTTAGCATAGTTAAATTTGTTAGTGGCTTTGATCACTTCATCAAAGGTTGAAAATAGTGTAACTCCTAATATGTTACAATTTCACTTATACCAGTGATAATAAAATGGCTTAAGGCATGTAATGCAAGGAATAAAAGTCTTAGAATTGCAGGATATTGATGAAATAATTCATAAACCAGATAGGTGGTTTTGGTTTTGTGGCTGATTATCTCACACTCTAAAAATTTCTTAGGTATAACTTAACAGATAAATAGATATGGTCATTTATTACTAAAATACACTGGGATTATTCTTTTCTGCAGGAAGGGTAAGGATGTTTGTTTTCAATGACAGCTGCCTGAAAAGAGTCATGTAATTACAGTCTTTTTAGGAGGTATAATTTTTTCTTCGGCAAGAGGTGTGGGGGTGGGAGGATGGGGAGTGGAAGCTCCAGCATATGAATCAGGTTACTGATGTACTCTGACGTGTATTGCTTTCCCTTCATAGATTTTCTTAATGTAAAGCTCTTGTTGAGCGTGATGTCACATACAATTTACGACAAAATCTCTAATCCTGTTTATTGTCAATATTATGTAGTATTTCTCAAAAGGGAACTTATTCTTTTCTTGACATGACCAGTGTGGACTTCTGTGCTATATTTGCACGGAAATCCAACTGCATCTACAGCTATAAGACACTTCCTAGTGAAATTTTTCTGCATTTTTGTGGTGATAGATTGCTCCTGTGGTCAGTGGTTGAAGTGCTCCCAAAGTACACACATAAATCAGGCTGGGGCATGCTTAGTTATCTTTAAGATGCTTTAGAAAATTAAGTTCTTTATCAGTAAGTCTTCTGGTCCCTGTTTGGGAATTGTCATTATTTTGGTATGCTATATGATTCTTATGACAAGCAGTTTTATGACAGTGAGAGAAATGGGAAATATTACCTAATACATGCTAGGTGTATTATAATAATTTTGAAACATTGTTCCTTTTTTATATTTCTGTGAATAAAAATCATTACTGTGCTACCAGTAAGAAAAAAAGAGATTCCTTGCTATGCTTTTATTAGCATGCTTTGAGATAATGCAATTCTTTATAGGCTGCTTTTCCTGATAAGATTATACAAAGGCTACTTGTTGCATAGTATTTTTTGTGGTCAGGCTTTTAATGAAAAGTCCATAAAAGCATGTTTCTCCAATTTGGGTTGCTGTGTATTGACTATGCATCCAATACCAGTATTGATTTTAAAGTTGATCTTTTCACTGATTAAGGATTTGAAGCTTAAGATTCTATATCTCAGTAGCCTTCTGCCTCTTTATGTTTGTAGCCAGTGCTTACAATCTGCTGGTGCATGTCTTTTGTTGCTGCTGAAGTCTGACTACAAGTCTCGTGATGAAATCTTTTAAAATTCCTTTTATCTCTGGAATCCCCAGTTCTAATACATTGAATTGGGCTTGTGTGTGTATTTTTCCTCTCCTACTCTAAAATGCCTCTGAGTTTCAAATATTAGGTTTCAGATTTCATTTAATTTGGATTTCTCTCTAAAGGTAATCTGAGGTTTTACAGAGGAAGAATTTCCATATTAAAATTAATTGTAGAATTTTCTTGCTAAATGGTGTTTTAAAAAAATAAATGCAAAACCCCGAACACAAAAATTTTCCATTTTTAATTAATAGTTGTTTGTCTTGTCTTCAGCTATAAGCTTCCATGCTTTAGTTTCAGGACTTACTCGGGTCCTGAAATATATTGAAGCAGTGGCTGTAATTGAGGCAGTTTGCAGAATGCATTGTAGTCCCTAAACCTGGTAGCTGAACAGGGTACCAGGAACTGAATACAGTTCAGGAAGCTGAAAAACAGATGATTTTCTTGAGGTACCTTTCACACTGATTTCCATTATGAAGAGTGTTCTGTGAGCTGTTTGCCCTGGTGCAGATGCTTTTCTTCTGGGGGGTTGGCATGTTACAAATAAAGTTCAAATAAAAGTTACGGAAGGCAGAACTTTGTCATCAGCAAAGCCTGTTTCCCAAGACTCATTTTAAAGAAGTATTCTTGAATCTAGTCAGCATTTTAAAAAACACCTTCAGTAGTCACATATACCCCAGCATATCTTGTTCTGTTTAAAGACAACTCTCAGGCATTGAAATCTGGTTGTTGGCAACTATTCAATTAGTTAAGAAACAATATAATAGAGGGTCAAATTGCTTGAATATACTGCCAGCTTTGCAAAACTGATGCTAGCCTGTTAGGTTTCTCCAGCTTTGTCTGAATCTAGCTATCTGAACCAGAAATTTTAAAATCCTGTGTATTCAGGCATATAGAATTCTATAAGTTTATTATTTACAGTAATATTTAATTCTTCTTCATAACCATGAACAAAATAATGCTGAGTTTGGTATGATTTTTTTTTTCTAAGGCAGAGAAGATTTGCCCAACCTGAGGGTCTTTCTCAAAGACACTGTAAATGTTCCTCAATCTTACCATGAAAGGGAAAGATTATTTCCTGTATAGTGGAGACAACACTTCCAGCTCATATCCCCAGCTATGGAAGGGGAAGGGTTTTCATTATGCCTTGCTTCAGATAATTGTTACAAGCATATTAGAAATACAGTTCTAGTTTCTAAAGTGTGCACATGTGTAAACTACTCAAATTGCATAAGGCTTGTTGATTCTTCTCCTTTAAAATGAAGTGGTTATTGCAGATCTGCTGAATTCTGTACTTACAGATGTAGGCATTGTTCTACCACAACAGAGATCACTCAGGGTCTGTCACAGCCTGTGGCCTTCCCTCTGCTGCAAAGGCTTTGCTTGTCTCTTGAAACAATTTTCATAAAATACACACATTTCTTAGCTCCTATTTAGATGTACATTTGTAACTTTATTATTTTGAGGTTTTCTTCTTTATTGGTTTTTTTTTTATTTTCAATAAAAAGGCAAGATTTGTATTGGGGAGTGTAACTTGACAGTGTAACCTTACTTTCAATGGGAATACAGACATCAACTGTTTAACATTCTAGGGTGGGATGATTCAACTTTAATAAGGAGATGGAGGATGGCTCTCAGCCTACTTTGAAGTATTAGTAGATGTTTCAGCTCTTCTCCTAGACTTTGAATACATGAAATTCATGACTTCATTTCCCTATCAGTGCTGCCTTTTCAAATTGTGTCAGCAGGAACAATATATGTAGACTGGAAGCATTTCCTTGTTCAGAATATGTTTCTTAAGACTATCCATGTTGTGGAATGAAACTTTTCAGTCCTTAGCATGGCGGCTACACCTTCATTTATCTCAGTTATCAACCAGGTGTGTCCACCTATGTAGTCATAGGATTATGTGAATATAAAAGGTTGGAATTATTTTAATGTCAATGATAAGAAAACTGTCTCTTGGAGCAATTAGGTGTATGTTTGAACCCACTGACGTGATCTTAAGGAAACCTTTTTAGTTTATCACTAGATATATTTGAGATTACAGCTGTATTTTACAGTACCATCATGCTGAAACAGTTTAAAGTAGTTACAGTGATGTCTTATTGATTTTAAAGAAATCCTTGTCTTATTAGAGAGATTTGTTGTCTAGTGGCAGCCCAAATAGAAAGCTCCCACACTGTCATTTCTCTTAAAATATCGTGTTTGCAGATGCTTAAAGGGAGACTTTTCCATCCTGTGCTCTACCATTACTGCAGTAGCCTGTTGCACTGGCTTTGTTGCTCTGAGGAGGATAAAGGTGCAGCAAACCCTTTGTCCTCTTGGTACTCTCTATGCTTCTGGGCAAGAAATCAGAAACCTTCATTTCAGTATAGGATATAAATGACAAATACTTGGTGCAAGAACAAAACGAAGTGGGGGTAAGGGTCAGACAGCAATGCCATAATTAGTATTATTAGTTAGTATTAGTTAGTTAATATTTCTGAGTTTTAGCTATGTTTGCCTATTCCTTCCATTTACTTCAGACACTCTCTTTCTTTGGGAGGAAAACAAAATGCTTCTGATGGCTTGACTTCTCCAGTGGCAGGCAAGACATTACCACAGGGCAAGTGGTTAACTGATCAAACCTTGTGAAAATAGTGCACTGTGTTGGTGAAATACATGTTTGCCTTTTTGGCAGTGAACCCTGCAGTGATGGTGAGTAGGCACCAGGATGTCTGAGGATGCTGTATCACATACTGGATGCAGCTAGAGACTACGGTGGTTAGGCAGCGTACATGGCCCAAAGAGGAGTCAGTTTGGTAGCTGTGAAAACTGTGTGCCTGGAAGGACACTGTATCTGCAGTTTTCTAAGCACTTCCAGACTTTTTCTCTGAGTACAAGAGCTCAGACACAGGTGGGAATGTGAATTGGCTTCCCTGAACCATCTGGCAGTGCCGTCTCACTCTTACAGATGAGCAGTGACAGGAATGCCTGTTAAGACCCTCTAATGCTGCTGCAGTCTCCTCCAGTGAGGAAAGGAGGTCACAGCATGCACAGGGCAGTGCTGCTGTGAGCTCAGCCTATCCACATGCTGTGCCTGAAATCTGTTTCAAGTCTCATTAGTGAGGAATGCCCACTGTAGCCAGTGTCTGCAGGTAGTGTGGTTTGGCCCTCCTGAGTCACAGTGAAAGTACTGAATGCTGGTTTGCTGGTGGTACTCTTCACACGATCCATGGCCCACTGTTTAATGCATGAAAATAGAGTTATTTTTGATGGCATTTTTTCTGCTGTATTTCTTCACTCTCCCTCCATCATCTATGAATGCTGTTCTTTGACAATTTGATGGACTAAATTTGATGGCCACCTTGCAGTGCTCTGATTTTGGTTCTAATTCCAGATATAATTTTCTGTGCTTTCATTTTTCTCCTCTGAAGTTAGTATGGCACTGCTCCTTCTGCTTTCACAGAACATTATGAAATCCCCCGGTGAAGTCCATTTTCTAAGGGATGTGGATGTGTTGTGTTGTTTCCTGTGGGTGGATCCTGTAGGTAAAAAGTCTCCATGGAAACAATAAGCCCTTACACTTTGACTGTTCCCTTATAATCATGAAAGTTCTGTACATACGGTACAGTTTGGATCAGCTTACTTCTCATGCGGAGGCTCCATGTTTTTTTGCCATTTTAAGCTTTGTTTAAAGTACAAATGTTAGTCACTTATCTCTTGTGCAAACATTAAATGTGGTTGAGCATTTGGACTACTTATTTCACTGTCCCTTTAAAATTTCTGAATATTAACACATAAGAACTAAAATCATAAGTTATAAAAAATTGGAAGAATAATAGTAGAATTTGATGTCTTTTGATTGTGTGAATGTTTGGGGATTTTTTAAATTCAGTAATACAGTCTTTATTTTGTGTGGTTTATATGGCCATAAATCATGTTACTGCTCTTCTGTGCCTTTGGCAGATCAGTAGAAGGGCAGTTGAACATTTTCATAAATTTTTCCAAGGTTCTGGTATTCGAATCAGACTCACAGTCTACATTTCTGATAAAATAAAACACTCAGTAGACTGGTCATGATAGTGCTGTCAAGTCAAATGTGCAAAGAGTTAAAAAGAATCACCATTTAAAAAGATGGTGGGCTGAAAGATCATCATTCAGAATTGTCTGCTTCAAAACATTTCAAACTATGTTTTGCATATTTTCACAGATTGTGTTATCAAGTTTTTCTCTGCAATCTTAATTGCAAGGCAATGGCTTGTAAGAAAAATTTGGCATTCTTGCTTAATAAGACAACTTTAAGAATGTCCATTGCTTTTTTTTGCTTCCAGAGGCTTCATGGTTTCAGCATCTGCCACCAGCCAACCTGGACAGAAGATTTTGAGTTCATTTAAGATCTTAATATAGAGCTCTCCACTTTTGAATTGCTGCTGTCCAGGTGTTATAGGAGAAATATGACAGAATCACTTTTCTCTCTGAAGCTAATCTAACCTTTATTGTCAAACAGCTAAGCTTAACCAAATAGATTATGGCATGACTGGGAATAGCTACTCCGCTGCCACACTTCACAGTGTTGCCACACACAAGTGTCTGACCTGTTCTATAAAACTTTGAGGTATCGCTTTTGTGTCTGTTCTGAAAAAATGGTTAATCTCCAGCATTTTGCTAAACTCAACTTTTCCTGAATTAGGGGCAAATTTAAACATCTGATGACTGGGTTGTTGATTCCTATAATGTTTTTTGCTAAAATGATTACCCCAATCAGTACAGATGTCTCTGTATGGTAACAACGTACAGATAAGTTAAGTGCAGGTAAAGTGTGTCTGGCTGAAGTTAAACTAAGCTCTTCAATGTGACGTCTGTTTTGTTCTTGTTTTTTCCTTTGGAAGCCCTGCATTAAGACTTGATACTTCCTGGTGTGCACAAGCATATTCTGTTTGCCATTCACTTTCTGGCAGAATAGTGTTTGGCACTGAGTAGAATCAGACGGGTGGAACATTTAAGATACAAATGCTGAACTTCTACTACTACGGAAGTATTCCTGTGTTCGAAATAAAACCAACCAAACCCTGCTGATGTTCTAGCTCTTCTATGAAGTAATTAGTCAAAGTAGACCTAGCCTTGAAATAAAGCATTTTGTCTGCAAAATAGGTTTTATATCTCCTTACATTACTGATAATGAACGTTTTGGTGACACTGAAAATAATAAGGTAATATTATGTGTCATGTAAGTTTAAGTGGCATTATATGACATAATAGCACGTCTGAGTTCCCATGTCTGTAGTGCAAATACCTATTTCCAATTTTATGCTACTTCAGTGTAATGAGAGAGCAACTAAGTGGTATTTCTTTGGTCTTTACTCTGCCTGAATTGCTGCTAAAATATTTAATGGTGAACTACCATTTCAGGTGTAATTTGTAGAAACAGATTCACTTACTGTCCTTCCCATGATGATGAAGAAAAATAACACTTTTATCACTATTCATCTCTATGTTTTCTTACATTATTTGCTTTGCATGTGGGTCTGTGTGCTGGGGGCTTCTCAGTTGTTAATTGTGCTTTCTTTCATGGTCTAGATTGACTGCTGGAGCTATGTTCAATATATTATCTGAGTAATTAGCTGTTTTTTAAGCAAAAATTTTTTGAGGGGCTGTGGTGTTCGGGGTTTTTTTGTTTGTTTGTTTGTTTTGGTTGGTTTGGTTTTCATTTTTTTTTTCACATGATGGGCTTTGGCTGTTTTATGTCATTGGTACCTTTGTTGTACCTAATGGGCTTGATTATTTCTGTTTATTGAGTACTGTATGTAGGAATCATTTTGGTTAAAAAATTATTTCTATAAGGAATGTTAAATCTGTCCTATGCCAGGGGTATTTTTATATGGTGTATGGATTGTTTTTCTGTCTCTTCCAGCAATTTGTAGGGTCTTGTTTTTCATGGTATTCCCAAAGGGGTTTTTTTATGCCTCATGCAGCTACCTGTAATAAAATTTCTCTTAAATTGTAAAAAATGGAGGCCATCATATATGGGCTAAAAGCACCTCCAAGGTAATCATTGGTCTATATGAAAAGTATTTACTTGTGAGTGACAGAGAATCAAGTTTTGCAAAATTTGAACCTCAGTCAGAGACTTGCCCAAATTTACTCATTTTTTGATGAAAAAAGCTGGTATTGGAAAATGTGGAGAAAGGGTGGCAGTTTCAGGGTAAAGAACACATCTCTTTTATGCACAAAGCAACAGGGAACCTTTACCAGGTGCTCTCATAAAGATAGCTACGTTTGGTATGATGTTAGGGCCACCAAAAACCGCATTATAAAAGATTGGCCTTCACTTCTGCACCTGAAAATACGTGTCTGAATAGCAATTATTTGTCATGCATGTAAAATTGTGGATATAAAAACAGCAGAGCATGTCACTAGGAAAATCAATTCTAAACACTTTGTGTTCTGAGTAGATGCTCCATAAAATTTATCTTACACAAAAGGAAATAAATGCATGGGCTGTAAAGAAGTGTGCAGCAGAAATGCCAACTGTAATTGTGTGGATTTTTTTTCTGTGTAAGAACAAAAGGTTCAAAGGAAAAAAGCTATCAAAAAATCCCCACTTTGCAGAGCTGAGCAGCTGGTAGAAGGTGCCTCTTGACAAAGCTGATCCTGTTATTACTATGAATTTGTACAACTTTTGTGACTGTTGGAGAGCAGCACTCTGCAACTGGAAGATGCCAGGTGTATGTGCCTACAAGTCTCCAGAGTCTGACTTCTGTGAGCAGAAGGCTCTGGTAAGCATCAGAGAATATAGTAGTTCCCTGACATAATTACTTTTTCCCAGTGTAAAGGGCATCTGAAGCTATTTCTGCAATTGCATTTAAACTTCTTTTGGGTTTTGTTTGTTTTAATAGGAAACTTTATTGAAGAAAGACTGGAATTATGCATAAAAATTGAAGCAATAACTCATTAAATAATTAAAGATAGATTGAAAACTCCCATTTCAAACAGAAAAAAGTATTGAAGCTCGTGATCAAGCATTTAGAATATCTGTATTATTTTTATGTAGCATATGTGGAATTGATGAGTGGGAAATTGTTTTCAAATATTTCTAAACACCAGTAATGTTTGTTCATTCTCCTTATGTATCGTCCATGACTGCATAAAGTCAATACCTCTCTTCCTATATGACATTTAGAAATGAAGCTTAATGATACCTGTTATGTTCTTAGCTTTCAGATTTGGAGTAGTTGTTCAATGCAGAGTTGTCTTAGAGCATGAGGTGTTTGCAGAATTTTCAGTTAATACTAAATACCACTTGATCAGTGTCAGATATGTTTTAATTTGCACAACTTTAAATAACAAACATATAGACTTGAAACAGGGAGAGAATGCTAGGGATTCTTGATTGTAATATTTGATGGTCCAGTAGTTCCCACCTCTCAGTAATATAGTTAAAATGTGGTGATGGCAAAATGTATTTAACCTGAGTGATTTTTGAAGTATGTATTGTTGCATTCTGAGGTCCCCCAGAGTGCAAATTTTAATTGTTATTTCTTAGAGATATTAATGTGGATTTAATGTGGGAAAGTTCTGCACATAAAATAGATCCTTCTAGAGAGAAAAAACCATGTATTTTCCCAGGGGAATATAGGGAATGCAAGAACAGGGGCGCACCATGGCATTAAAATATTTGGTAAGAAAATATAAACTATATCACAAAACAAAATGTTAGAATGGGTTGACAGCAATTGCTGTTGTAAGAGTTCTTCTCTATGAAATTGGCAGGTACTGTAAGGACACTGATCCAGGCTCCTACCCCTCTGCCCCACTCGAGGGGCACCATAGGCTGGGGGCAGAGGGCAGCTGCTCCGAAGGGTCCATGTGCTCAGTCCTAGCTTACAGCTAGCTTTTTTGAGTAGCCAGGTGCTCCACATCAGCCATCTGCATGGTTTTTGGCACCCATAGAGGGCTTCTCATTGACAGGTACCTTTTTGCACTTTTTATTGGTTCCTGACTTGGGTGGTCAAATTAAGATGCCAATTGCTTCATTGTTGTATGGCCCCAAACTAATCTCTCTGATTTTTCCCATGGATCTGAAGGCAATCAGTGGTTGTTTCCTGGGTTACTATGACTCTCTAGCCTCTCACCATGAAGATGTTAAAACAACATAAAGTTTTAGGACTGCTTTATTTTCTTTTCCTTGCACAGCTAACCTGTGAAACAAAATAGACCCTCTCATATGGCAGAGATTTGGGTCAGCCTTCCCCATGCTGTTTACATGTGTTATCAGTGACAATTGTATTTGTTTTTCAAATTGCCATCTAATTGGTTCATACCTATGGTTCAGAGCTTGTTTTATCTGAGTGATGCCTTCAAGTAAGCTTCACCTCATGACACACTCGTATGTGTGTATGTACATGTCTTTTTTCAGGAAGCTTGCTAAAATAACAAATTGGCAGTATTCATAATTAATGTTGTTCAACACTTTTCATTATGAAGGTGTTTTTGTTGCTAACAGTCTTGCTGAACTTTAACTCTTTGGCCCAATTGCTCTATGCTGTCTCTCAGTTGGAGAGATTCAGAAGAGATGAAACAGGTATGTCCCTGAATAAAACTAGGAAAATTACTTGCTTTGATCATGTTAAAGATTTAGCATAAAAGTATAATTGAGGTTCCTAGTCTTTGCTTACCTTTTGTTGATAGTATTTGCTATGTAAATCTGCTAAAGCAACAGTGAAAAATTACTGCAATGAAAAAAAATTAAGTTACTTGTTTCCCTCTGAAAGCATTTATTAAAAACTCTTTTCAAAATACCTTGAGAATACAGTCTAATTATGATTAACTTTTAATGTTTTTTTTTTAGTTTCATCATACAGTGGCAAAAAATTTCATTCTGAAATGAAATATAATATGATTTTTGAAGTTTCCTAAATAGGAAATAGGCAAGACAAATTTACATAGTAAACAGCTCAAGGTGTATTTTCTTTACTTTTTTTTTTCAGTAGGATTCCTTCAACTTCTGACATTATCTGTCTTTTTGATTCTTTTGTCAAATATTCAAATTCGGTGGTTGCCTTTTTGCCATAATTTAACACTGAAATAAGTTGTGTGTGACATGTAGGCGACTGACAGCTGTTTAGATAATACTGTTGTTTAAATTGTTGCATGAGCCACAAGCCGTTGAGTAATTTATGTGCTATCCCTTTAATTTCCTTCCATTTAGTTGTAGTAAGTCACATACCAAAATTTGGTCTTTATTTAAAAGTTTGTCTCATAATTTCCTGGCTTACTTTCGGTGTATTGGCTGTTCTGACAGTGCAGATAGTGCTGTTAAGTCAAAATGGTGGTATTTACTGTGTGGAGTATATATTACTGATTAATAAAGCGACACCCATCTACCTGTAATTGGTTTCTATCTGATTTCCCTATCCTTTCTCTCTTTTTGCCTGTTAGAAAAGGCTGTAGCAGAAGGCTAAAAGCAAGCTAACATTTGGTGTTATACACATTTTATTTCTTTTTTCTTTTTCCTTAGGAAAATCAGATGAAGATGTAGTAAATCAAGTCCATTAAAATTCCAAGTGTGCAGATCATTGCAGGGAGTGCAGGTTTTGTTTTTGCTTCAGCAGACACCCTGTTATTTTACACAAAAGAGTACAGTATTTTATATTCTTGGGAAGTCATTTGGAAATACTGTATGAGTTTTAAATTTGTTTCAGTATCACTAGTTGTAAAACTCCTGTCTTGCTCTCCACAGTTTGTTATTCAAAGACTTTAAACATCATCTGCCTCTAAAGTGCAGAAGACCATGATGCCATTTAAGAGTGAACAATAAAAACATAGTTGGACAGGTAAACCAGCAGAATTTACAGCCCTAATAAACTGCAACACATCTGAGAGGATACAGATTTTTATTTTCTTGCACTAGGAATGTAATTCTGTAATCCTTACAGCAGTTCCTTACCATGAATCAGAATTGCTCTAAATTAAGACAGAATACAGTTTTGGTAGTTTTGAGTGCCTTTTAATATTATTTGCTAAATACTAAACTGATAGCTCTCTAGAAAGGACTTTAAACTAGACAGTAATAAACCTTCTGTTTATCCTAGATCTCTGCACAAAGAGTATCGTTTCTGAGATTCCTTTTTCCATATATCCAGTGACAAATGTGATAATGTTGATCCTACAAACATTTTCACTGTATTCCTTTTTTCATAATCACTGTACATAACTACAATGACACAAAGATTAATATAAACATTAATTTCCTCTATATTTCTGATAAATAGAAACATAGAGGAAATTAATGAAGAATGAGGAAAAAAGCAGTGCAACAACAATAAAAAAATAATTTAGGGAAAGTGGATCCACTACTGCAGGCCAATTTTACGATTTTATATATCTTCATTTTAGTAAGATCTGTTATTTCTTCTTACATGTGAATGTGTATTTATATGAAGACAATCCAAAGCCTTCATACTAAGCAGAGGCTTAGTGAATTTGTTGCTTGTACCAGTTCTCTATAAGGATTTTTATTTTCTATTAAAAATTCAAATGCTCTTATGCATCAAGGTGTAAGTCATGCCACGTTACTACTAAAACATTGTTAGTTAATTAATGTCCTAATTAAAGGGATTAAAACCATACAAGTTCACTGTTTGTTAAAGGAATTTGTTTCAGCTGATAAAAGTAATGGTTTCAAGTTCAAGAATACTATGTTTCCTCAGAAAAGGTTGAAGTCCTGTTACAAAATAATTGTTAAAAAAGATGTATCATAATTAGCTCTTTTGAAAAGTGGTGAATCTTTAAAAAATGTACAAGATTCCTTTCTTTTTCCCTACACATAAAGTTTATTGATCAACATCTTTGGGAATCAATAGCAGCACAATGCCTTAATTCCCCTGTTGATTAACAGCATGATTTTAGTGAAGCAGATGAAGGGAATCTTCAGTAATTCCTCAAGTATCAGTGTAAGCAATAAATAGAAATCACGAAAAAAAAATCGTAATTTTTGTTGTTGCTGCTGTTTGGGTTTAGTGTTTCATTTGGTTTGGTAGTTTTAGTACACAGTAATTTCTTTTCTAATTAACACCCCATCTTCAGTAAATACTAATTAAAACATAGCAAGTGCCGTATTACTGTTACATTAAATATAGCAAGTATGACAGATTTTTTGTTAACAGCTTTGTTATTGTGCCTTGAGCATTCCTGCTTATAAAGTGCACTTTTACCCATGTTCCATCCTTCATGGGACTGTACTCATTATTCATTGTTGCTTCTAATGTACCTGTGAAAGCAGCTCATTTTTTCTGCTCCAAATTAAGTGCATGGATCCCTGGCTGTTTATGATGGTGTGAACATGGAGTCAACATGGAATGAAGTAAAAGAGCAGAAAAATGCTTGCCCAGCCAATACAGAATGCAGCTTCTGCAGCCTCACCAGGATCACCAAATTCCAGACTTGGAAAATCTGAAGTTTGGGCCAGGGTTGTGACAGTTATTTTGCCATGTTATATCCAGGATGTGATGTGGTCCCAAAATCTAGACCCAAGTTAAGGTAATATAATAATACAAAAATAAGACGAGTAAATAGGACTTGCAGTAATGAAGAATAAAGGGTGTAATTTGAATGTGTGTTGCTAAGTTAACTCACTGCATCTAATTTTCAAGAACTGATGAGGGTTAAGTTCAAATGAGCCAAATATTTTGGTGCCAAAACACCTTTAAGTTCTGTGACAGGCATTTAGGTACTAAATGCCTTTCAAAATTGGAGGTTTTGGCATAGTGATGGTTGTTTGGAGATGCTTCTATTATTATGTAAAGGCATGACTTATGGTTGTGTTTTCTTTCCCTTTTTAGAAAGTAATGAACTGAATTCAGCAGACAAGTTCTCCAAGCCTAACAGTGCTCAAGATATACCTCTCTTCATGTTTGCTAGAATTTAACAACCAGAAAGTGTGAACAGAGTGAATAATTAGGGAAAGAGTAATGCTTAAAAGGGTATTACTTTCTCCATTTCTAGGTTACTCTGAAATACATTTGCTTCTTTGTTGAAAAAGTAGTTATGAATGTGGATTGTATATTGAAGGGATTCTTTTATAAGCAGAAAAACCAGCAAGAATCTGCTCTAATTGGTCTGGAGTAGTATATTTCCAAGAAATTAGATTAGATATAATTATCTTGGGAGGTTAGGCAACCCTCTTATCCCCATTAGTGTACTTACATAATATATGTTTTAATACCATCTCACAGTAATGCTACTGGTAAACCATAGGAGATATGCAGATTGCCAGTGTTGCCTTTTCTTTCTCAAAGGCACAGAAGAGATATCACTATTCCTGGAGATATGGTTTTCTTTCTTGTCCTCTTTTTGATACAGCTTATTATGGGCATTTGTAATTTTCCAACGTGCTTGGCCTTGGGTGTTGGGTTGTTCTAAAGGAAAGAAAAAAGTGATTGTGAACTGCTGAGTGTTTTTCCATTCCTTAGAAGAGGGTTGTGCTGCTGTTGATATCCGGTTGATTTGATGGTAGAAATCAACAGTAGGAGGAGAAGATTCCTGATTTTACATGCTTTTTTTTCACTAGTGAAGGAAGGTGAGCTTCTGTGCAAAACCTGATATGCATGGGAGTGGTATTGAATGTGTAAAGTTCCATGCTAATTGAAAATTTCTGTATGATGTTACCATTGTAATGATATAAACATTGTTATTGATGTAAACATATTAGTAAAAGAGCCCATTAGGTTTATGGATTCAAGCAACCCCTCATTAAATCCTATGAGCACAGCTTTTTAGTTGTTTTGAGAAGGAAAACATTTTCTCCATGTCCCCATGAGTGCAACACTGTCAGTAATGTGTGAACTTCTTGAAATGTCTTTCAGTGGCTCAGTGGAAGATTTTTCTTCTATTTTTATTTCTCTGTGGTTGAACACTGTCAGTTTTAGTGATCTGACAAACATGAGGACTTTGCAAGTGTTGTCTCCTTTTGTTTCAGCTTTCTTGCTAGGATATAACCTATTTAGAAGCTTCTACTTCTGTTTCATTTTTTTTTCTTTTTTTGTCTTGGGTTTTGTTTTTGTTTCTTTTCATGTTTGAATCATGAATAAAATTTCTTGTATAAATTACAGTATAGGAACCACTACCCAACACTGAAATAAAAAAAAAAAAAAGGCATTCAAGTTTAGAAATTCTTTATTTCTTGTATGCATTTTAGATTGAATATTTTCCTGTAAGGTATACACTTACTGATATGGCCAATAGCCAAAATAGTGATAAAGAGGCTATTAGGATGAATAATATTGACCTGAGGAGGGATGACTAATAAAATCTGTTTTGTTTTAAAAAGCAGCAACAAGAAAGCCCACAATAACAAAAAAACCCAAACATTAACAGAAAAACCTACTTTTTTTTGTTGGCACATTTTGCTAATTCCACTCCACCTTTGGGTATCTATTTGAAAAGCAATTCTTGGACATGCAGCCTTCTGTGATGGGTACTTCCAGTAGGTACTTACTCAGCTTAGAGAAGGTTTTCTCCCCCACTGAGCTCTGTGTGAGCTGAAGTTATTTCGAGCAGTCTGGATTGGCACAAGGTAAATCATTAATATTAATGCCTTTACAACTTTTGCATTTGCAGCTTCATGGATCCTTCTGGGGAGAAGTGCTGAAATCCAGAAAGTCTTGATTTTAGTGTGATCATCTTGAGCTTTGCATTCGTTAGAGATTGCATGTGCTTATTAAGGAAGCAGGCAAATTCTTGCAGAGTTGGACTGAACTTGTAAAACCATCTTGCTTTCTGAACTTCTCTGATAGGTCATAGTATGGACATCTCTTAGTGATAGGAATAGCTGTAGGTGGTACTAGAAATTACAGGAGAATTGTTTCATGCCACTAACTTTGCTAAGAGCTGTCTTCTTATATACACAGAACTGTACAAGAGTTAACCAAGGATTATGCAAGTCAACAAAAATAATCGTCAAATGGGATTGCATATTTTTTCAGTTTGTCTCATTTCAGTCTAAGGCCTGCAGGACCTTTTGTTTGGCAAACCCCTGGATTTTGCATTGAATTCCAAGTTGTGGGTTTATAAAAAAACACTTCTTTTTTTCAAAACAGATGTCCAGATATTAGTGGATCAAGTTTTCTGTATTTGGAGCTACTGCATTTAATGCATTAGAATACAATACTCTGTGTTTGTGTGTATGTAGTTGAAGCTCTCAGAAGGCATTCCAACACTTGGGACAGTGCTGCAAAGATTTTATGTGAACATTGCTTACCTTGATATCAGTATTTGCTTTGCTTTTAAAACATATTTAAAAAAAAAATCAGAAACAGTATAGGATGTGATCTTAAGGAAATAAATAATTCACCAGTGCATCTGGTTTTTGAGGGTTTGGAGTTTTTTAAAGGGCAGGATGGACTTGTCAAATATGTTAGGCAATTTAAGTAATACTTCTGGTAGTTTTCAATAATGGTAAGATAGTAAGAATAAGCATAGAATCACAGAATGGCCTGGGTTGGAAGGGACCTTAAAGATCATCTTGTTTCAACACACCCAACAGCTTCCACTAGACCAGGTTGCTCGGAGCCCCATCCAACCTTGGCTTAAACACCTCCAGAGATGGAGACTCCACAACTTCTCTGGGCAATGTGTTCCAGTGCCTCACCATCCTCACAGGAAAGAATTTCTTCCTAATATGTAATTAAACCCAGTCTCTTTCACTCCCTTTTGTCCTGTCACTGTAAATAGTCTCTCTCCATCTCCTTTGTAGATCCTTTTCAGGTACTGGAAGGCTGCAATTAGGTAACCCTGAAGCCTTCTCTTTTCCAGGCTGAACAGTTCCAATTCTCTTAGACTTTCCTTGTACAATTTCTGATGGACTAGATTTTAGAAGAGGAGAAGATATTATCTGAAAGGCTAACATGATCCAAAGAATTTTGGAATAACTTTTTTAAGAATTTATTTGCAGCTTGAGGTTTTGCTTTTTGTTTGAATGAATAAGCTATGTAGCAGTCACGTTGGTGATAATTTTATCTATATTTTTTGTCATCTTTAATTCCCTGCCATTGACATTCATCACTGTGTGAAAGCAACATAGAATTATCCTGTCTTAAATAGAGAACATACAAAACAACCTACAGAAATATGTGAAAATGTTATTCTAAATAGTTAAAACAGTTTAAAGTACTTGCTGTGCCTCTCAGCCAATTGCTCAGCTTTTCCGATGAGGCCAGTATGGATAGGAGCAACTTTACAGGTGCACAAGTCAACTGCAGAGCTCTCCTACAATTGTTCCTACATGTATAGGGATGACTGCATTGATATATTTTCCAGTCTGTACTTGACTTTGACCTTACCTATCACCTGTGATGCAATCATCTATCACACAATAATTTATTGTTATTTCACAAATCTCTCATTTCTGCCCCAAGTGTTGTTTAATTGGACCAAGTTTTGCAATTAAACCCAAGCTACTTGATTTTTATCCATGTCTAATTACTTTTTATTGCACAGTAAAAACAGGAGATGATGCAAAGAAATAGACTGGATTCTGGTTTTAGTGTGCAATTAATATTTCTTTCTGAAATTCCACATGCTTTCATCTGTGAGAAAAAGAGTGGAATTGCAAAGGTATGAAGAGAGAGCATTCTGTAATGTGCTGGGTATTTTTGGATAATAAATTAAAAGACAGGAGTTTCTTTTCAAAGCCTAGGCTGATTTGTCAACATCTACATTTGGAAAATTTATGCAATATTCAACATTTCTTAGCAAACACTGAAAAAGAAGTGCTGAACCTGCAGCACCATTTTTATTGGCTCTAATCAGAAACAAATTGCAGTATAACTAAACTTTGTACTGTGTTTACTCTGTGATATGTAACTAGCAACTTGCCATCTGAATGCTTTCAGTAGTGAACTATCTCAAGGGGAGGAAGTATGAGATTTTTTAAAAGTCACTTTCACTATGGGATTGGCTTGCTGCTGTCAGCATGCCAAATTTGAAACCAGATTGAAAGTCGTGAGTGTGTTACAGATCCTATTTTCAGCAATCTTTATCTACTGCTGAGGAAACATGAAATAAATCCTGCATGGAGAGTGATAGAGGAACACCTTGGAAGGCATCCACTGAATTGAACACTAAGCAAAAAAGCACACACATCTACATTTTTGGACAAGTGTTGTAGCTTCCTTCCTCAGTTTAGTATTTCTCCATTCCTTACAAAATGTTTGGTAACATTTTAGCCATTTGCAAATCCCTGAAGTACTAAAGTGCATTTATAATTCTAGTATTTATAAAATTTGCTTTACAGAAGTGAGTATACTATTGCTAAATGTGTCTGGGAAACAGGTTTCTCATAAGCCCTGGTTATTTTTTTCTTCAAACTGTTGTCTGTCCCTGTGCACCAACAGAAATGTTACATCTTCTTTCCTTTTGTCATTGTGCTGCGCCCACCCAGCAGACTAGGTTTCTTCCTTACTAACATATATATGGACACAATCATGACTGTAAGGAAGAACAGAGACGGCTTACGCAAAAGGGAGAAACAAGTCTAATCATATATACTATTCCTGACCATTCCTCATTCTTTTACAGCTGGGCCTGTTGGCAAAGTATTTATTTTCCTGGCCAGATTTCAACTTGTTCTTCATTTCTAATCTAAGTTTGTCCTTAGCAAAGACGTGCTTTTCTGCAGAATCTCACCCTCCCTCCATTGGCTTTGAATTTGTTAAAAAATATACCTCAAGAAACTGTATTTCCTTACTTTAGGGGTTAAAACTTGAGTGAAAGGATTTCAAGAGAATGATGGGTAGATATTGAGTATCAGCTCAAAAGCTACATACTTCCAAAAAAATCCACTACCTTAAGAAAAGAGAGACATTTATAATTAAAGGTTTTCTGAATCACAGCTTTAGCTGATAATTTTGTTGTGCTACTGTCTGAATTATCACACAAGAGGCGTTATATTTTAGGTTGTTTGTTGATTTCTGATCTTTCATGTTTCAGAGACTTTGTATCAGCAATAGGGTGTCCAGCAGGACATGCAAGGGGGGGGGGGGGGGGGGTTCTGCGGGTGGAACAGGGCCCATGGGCTCCAGGATGGCCCTGGTCTGGTCCGGCCTGGCCTGAGCAGGGCCTGGGCCGGGCCCACTGGCCCCGCATGGGGCCCGCAGCCACCTGTCCCAGCACCAGAAACAAGACAGAGCGGTGGGGGGGTTTCCTATTCTTAAGTGTGGATCACAGAGGCGGTCACAACTTTAAGTGGCTTGAAGAATTGTCCATATTCAAACTGGCCAGCTGATAGGTTCTGTTAGGTCACAGAGGAAGGTGTAAGCACCCCTTTGCAAGAACATCACTTCCGGGACTATGCTTGCTAACCCATGACAATCAGTCAAATGCCCTACTCATGCAGTCCTTGAAATTCAGGAAATGACAGATTTCACTGAGTCAGTTCTTGAAACAAATAATATAATTTTGCTTAATTAGGTGAAATATAATATTGAAATATGAGATTTCTATTTTTTTCAAATTCTTAGAAATCCTTAAATAATTAAGCCCATATGTTTCTCAGTGCTGCGCAAAACTGTTCAGAGGGAACAAAGCCAGTTAAAAATTCAGGGATCTAGTGCAACTAGATAGCTGAGGAAGATGCATAATATTAAGGGCTGTCACCAAGTTTTCCACCTAGAATTAGGGATTGACAGGATTTGAAAGCCACAAAACCCTGAATTTTTACTGGTGAATGGAGGATTCGTGACGACTTGCGTCAGATCTTTCAATGACACATTGTATGCTGGCAAGGGCAAACCTTTCGGCACATAAAACTCCAGGTCTATCAGCCCCCTTAAGATCTGTAAATTATGTGTAGCACTGCTTTAGCCTATGGTTATGGTAGGATTGAAAAGATATGAATGTTCTGAGGCAGGTTTTATTCTCCTTCCAGGTAGTATAAAATACCATGTGTTGCAGAGGTGAAAAACAAAGCCACATATCTATGAAAGACCTCACAAATTAAGTTTATGGATGTCACAAGTTTAAAATGAGTGCTTAACATTAATGAAAAAGTCATAAAAGAATAAATGTCAATATATTTTTTTCCAATAAAAGAGCCAAAGAGGGAGAATACTTCAGGGTGGAAATTTTCCTTCCTAATTCTCATTCCATCCAGTCCCAGTAAAGGTTGTTCATTGCATAAATCCTGAAGAAGTGATTATTAGGAGCATATTCCCTTAAAAGTTGTACAGGACTTTAAACAGGTAGGCACCTGTATTTCACAAGAATCAGAACAGTAAGAGAAGCTTAATTCTGAGCTGTCAACGAAATGATTTCTGTGAATTTTTAAAACTAATGTCTGTTAACTTATGAAGCAATCAGTTTTTCATTGAAATAAAAACACAGATACAGGAATGCTTGGGCATCCTTTCACAAAATCTTCTGGTGCCTCAAGTTTCAGACATGTTTTTCTCAGCTTATTGCTGTTGGTCACATGATCTCTGCCGGACAGCGGTGCAGCTTCAGCTGAATCTTGGCCGCAGTGGCGAGGGGGAGCCGAGCCGCTCTGGCTGCCCACAGCAGGGCTGGGGGGGGTGGGGGGGGGGGGGTGGTTCCGCTCACATGTTCTTGCTGTGGCTTTGCTAACAAGCCTTTGCAGGCTGTGGCTTCTGAGAAGGGCAGTACTCCTGTGGCTTTTCAGAAGCCAGCTTTTATGTGGTTTTGGTTAATGACCATTACACACCTAAACTGCTTCCAGGCCTTGAACCCATATGTCTGCAGTCATATTGTATTTCAGCAAAGTAAGTTTTTGGAGCCAGGCTGTCTCTGTCACCAACTCTGTGAGTGTGTCAGAGGAACAAGTAATTTGTAACCTGTATGGTGAGGGATATGTGGGTAATGGAGAGTTTTCTGAGTGTTAATTGATGCTGTACTAAAACCTATGAGGAAATCAAAATTCATCTTTTGAAGAAGGACCTGGACTGTTGGGGAGGATGAAAGTTTGGTAAGAAAGTTTCACAGATATGTAGGCTTGGCAGAAAGATCTCTGAATGTAAAAACTGAGGATGAGGTAGAAATGGAAGCAAGTTTTGCTATAGAGTAAAAGATGTTTTGCTGAAACACTGACCGCTGAGTAACTGAGAAGGCAAAGGTTGGAGATGAGTTGGAAGGAGATTTTTATGAATAGGACAAAGGTATGTGACTACAAACAAAGACACGTTTTTCACCAAGTAAGTCTCAAGAAGAGCATAAGTAAATAGAAAACATGTCTTTACCAAAAAGAGAGATATGGCAGGCAAACAAGAAATGTCGAAGTAGGAAGAAAAAGAGAGGTCTGAGAATTTTCCATTGTAAGCTTAAATTGTAACTTACTTACTCTTGTGATTGGATAATAATGACTATAATATGGTGATGGTAGTAGTTATGATAGGCTATAGGCAAATGTAAAGGTGTTGTGTATGGTGCTTAGTGGTTGTTATGTGTTAAGATACTCTGCAAAGAAAAGTATATAATGCTTTGTAACTTGAACAGAAAGAGGCTTCAGGTGTGCCTACAGCTGGAGCTGGCAGCTGTAGGGCTGGCTCTGGATACCCACTCCCTGAAATGCTGTAACTTCGCCTATGCAATAAACAGCTTTCAAGAGAGTCACCTGAAGTCCAGACATCCTTCGTGAAACTTTCTCCTATACTGGACAGTATAGTAAACATGGTTTCATGTTGTGGGGTTTTTTTCTGCTCTCTTTTAAGTGATTATTTTCCACTTTGAATATGATGTAATGCAAGGAAAGGCAGCATGTGACCCTATCAATGAAGTTATAGTTCGTGCATAATAGTCCGTTACAATTTTGGTGTTTTTCTCTACTTATTATTTGCTTTGTCAGCTTCAGCAACTTTCCTCAAGCAAGAATTCCTAGTGTTCAAAATTGGAAAACCCTAGTGTAAAACCTTGAACATGTCTTCTCTTCACAACAGAAATAGCTCAGCTCATATATTCCTGTTTCAGCCTACTGTTGCTCAGCTGAGACACATTTTTGTCTGACACAGAACTTTGCATAATGCCTATGATTACTTACTTTAAATATCTTTTTCAGGAAGGTATGACCTAAAGTTCTTTGAGAGTCCAGGTAGATAGTGATTTCTATTCTTTGTTCGTTATACTGTTGACTTTCCGCCAAGAACTGTAAGGGGTCAAAGAAGCAGGATTTACCTTATTAGTATTCTGCCCATAGTTTTCTGTTACCTCATGGTTATCTGTTTCATTTTAGATTTAGCTCATTCTGAAGGTGCCTGGCTTAATTTTTCTGAAGACCATTAATGCTGTTTTTTCTAAAGGTAGTCACAGCATGAGTTGCTTAGGCAACCTTCACTTCTTGTGTGAAGCCGAAGAGTTGAGGCCAGGTTTCTTCTCTGCATGAGTAATAACTGATCAAAACCCTATAATGCAATAGGCAATATTTAAGAATAACTTAAAATTTACTTGCAGCTTTTGTTCATTGTAAATATAGTTATGCCTCACTATTAGCAAGCAGTACTGTCAAGCAAACTATTTTAAATGTTCAAAGTGAAGCCAATCTTCTGTTAACCTGAGATTGCCCATTATAAAACAAATGATAAGCAGAGTTTATTGATATTTTAATATCAATAAACTTGTGGAAAAGTATATTTTGCAATATAAATATTTAGGTATACTGTATCTTCAGATTTAGGTTAAGTGTATGTCTGAAATTTAGATCTGTGACAACAATAGCTCTGTGCTGATTCATTATGCCGTGTTTTTATTTTAGTTACTTTGTTAGCATTATGTAGTTCAGCAGTTCTGGATATAAAGTTCAAGAAGGGTTTGGACAATGCTCTCAGGCACATGGTGTGACTTGGGGATGTTCCTGTGTGGGAGTTGGACTTGATGATCCTTGTGGGTCTCTTCCACCTCAGCATAGTCTGTGATTCTGTGATATGATTAGTGTGAAATCTACTGGAAAAGTTTTTAGTGATAACAATGTATTACTGCTGTAAGTAGCTCAGAAGTGTTTGAAAGATCCTAATAGATTTCCCTCCAAGAAGTATTGTTTTTTAGCTAAACAGACACAAACTAGAAGAATAGAGAAATGGCAGAAAAAGTCAGTGGGGCAGAGTTGCTGGGAATAAGGATCTATTATCTTGCGTGTACCTATCAAGTAGTCTGGTTTTACCAGTCTCTGAATATGAAAAGTGTACATTGTACTACTCCAGCATGGGAGCACTTCAGTGGCAAACAAAAAAAGAATGTGTAATTTTCATGCTTTTGATACCATACCTCTTCATAGTTGCACTGAGCTTACATGAAGCAAAACATTTTAGTTCCCTGTATTGTTTCTTTTCCAGGACTTCTTTGTTACTCTTGTAAATTTAAGGACTGTATGGTTCTTTCTGTAAAACTGTATGGAAATCCTTCCATAGTGAAGCTTCTGCTCTGCTGAAAAGCAATTTCGAGCTGGCATCTTCATTCTACATTGCAGTTGTGGGCTTTTACTTGCTGGGAAAAAAACTTTTTGGATGGAATTTTGCAGAGACAATAACAGAAGGATGTATTTTTTTTCTGTCTTATGATAGAACTTACATTTAAATGTCATTTTTAAAGAGAAGCAGAAATTGAAACTATGTTTTACTTGATATTGTGATCTAAAATATATTCTTAACAAAAAAATATTTTTTTATTACAGTGCAGGAAACATAAGACATAAAAAATGCATAATGTTTGTATTAACAACAACTGGTAATTCTCTATGCAAACTCGAATCCCATGGGTTATCAGTTAAGACTTAAGTAAATACTTGTGCATGGAATCAATATATTTTGTGTCTGAGAATAGTCTGCCCCATCCTGACCCACCATATTGTAGTGCTTTGTGTTGGCAGAGATAAATGGATTGTCATTGTAAACATGCCAGTGCATCTCCTCTGATGGTCCGGGAACATCCTGATGCTTCAAAATGTGACATAGCTTTAGCATGGACATGAGATTAACAAGACTGTCCTTCACCAATTGCATGTTGGGCTGTAAGACTGCTAAGGTGCTTTGCTTTATTACATGCTCTGTGCATGCTTCATTTTTCCAGTTTTCTCATCACAGATGAGTGTGTCTGACCCCATTGTTTGAGTATCTTGTTTGCACTTTGCTATTTGTCTTTTGCTTATTCCTACCAACTTCCACACAATTATCAGGGGCCTGACCTGGATTTGCTATATCCCAGATATTGCCTAAGCTGAGAGGGAGGTTGGGCTCTTCATTTTGTTCTTGGAGTCTCTTAAAATTAGTACTTCAGTAGCAACAACAGCCTGTATGTAATAATTTTCACCAGTGCATTTCTTTTCCCCTCAAGAACTTGTTGAAATGCTCCCTAGTTTTGTGGGTGGCTGACCTGCGGTTAAATATGGGTTTTACTTTCAAAGTTAGTTTTTCTCTGCTTAGCTTTCTAATTAAGTGTTAAAGTTGAATATAGGCCAGCTACCTACATGTGCTTTTGCATTCATCTCTGTTTTCCATCATTTTGTGTTTCCTGGAGCATGCTTATTTTGTCTGTGGAGCTATATATAGAGGAAGGGTCCTTAATACAATCTCCATCTGTTGAGCTAGTGCTTGCTAAGTGTGTGTTCTTGATCCACTCATGCGTTTGAGGAAGAGAATGGAATGGCTTTGGGAAGTCCAGCTATCTTGTTGAACTTTGTAGCATGTTATCTGTTTCAAAATTGTGAACAAGTCCTGTGATAATGTACTGAAAATTATTTGTTCAAGTTGTATGATTTTGTAGATGAGCTTTTCTAAATGCTAACTTAATTTTATAAGTGTATTGGTTCTACCACCTTGCCAGAATTTTATTGGTGAAATTTTTATTTATTAACTCTTTCAACAAATATTTCTAGTTTAATTTATTTTTCTGAAGATAATGAAAAACTTAACACTGGAATGGAAGGTTGCTTGCTTGTTTACTTCGAATGAGAAAGCTTCATGTAAAAACACTGTGATTAGAGACATACATATATATGAAAATAAATGGTGTAACAGAGAGCTAAGTGTCAAAAAACTACAAACCTTAAGAGAACCTTAAAGAAGCAAAGATGTCTGAATTCAGTGTAAACCATCTAAATGTCTAAATGAATAAAATTTGAGCTTCAGAGAAGCTAAAGAAAGAAGGTATAGCCTATGTACCAGCTCAAGAAACTATTTTATATTGGAGAAGTGTTTAGGTTTTAATAAATATTTTAGTGATTTCAACAAAAAGTATACACTGATTAGTGCTGAATGCAGAAGAAGCCAGAATCGGGAAATGAAAAGGGAGAAATTCCTAGAAAATGGGAAGAATAATAATGTGTTGGGAAAAAAAAGCTGAAAAAACAGCCAGCTGGGCAAGTACTTATGCACAAGACAGATTCCGTGTTAGTGAATTACATCAGGTCCATGGAAGACTTTGATTCCAGATCTTGTTGATTCAAAAACATGGTTACCCTTGAGGAGGCATTTAGTACAGGTCACAGAATCATAGAACCCCTCATCCAAGCTGGCCGTCAAGCACTCCCAGGGATAGGACATCACAACCTCTCTGGGCATCCAGTTCCAGTGCCTCACCATTCCCACAGCAGAGGAGTTTTTTCTAATATCTAATCTAAACCTACACTCCTTCAGCTTCAGCCCATTACCCTTTGTCATATCAGTACATGGCTTTTTAAAAAGTCCCTCTCTAGCTCTCTTGTAGGCTCCTATTAGGTCGTGGAAGGTTCTCCAGGATCTCCTTTGAGGCTTCTCCAGGCTGAACAGCCCCAATGCTCTGAGCCTGTCTTCATAGGAGAGGTGCTACAGCCCTGTGATCAACTTAGCTTGCTCTAGCAGGCCTACATCTCTCTTGTGGTGGAGGCCCCCGAGCTGGATGCAGCCCTCCAGGTGGGTGTCACAAGAGCAGAGCAGAGGGGCAGAATCCCCTCCCTCAGCCTGCTGCCCATGCTGATTTGGTTGTAGACCAGGATGTGGTTGCTTTCTAGGCTGCCAGCACATGTTACCAGGTCATGTTGAGCTTTTTGTCCACCAGCATCCCCAAGTCCTTTTCCTCAGGGCTTCTCTCAATCCATTCTCTGCTCAGCCTGTGTTTTCCCTTGGGATTGTCCCAACACAGGTGCTGGACCTTGTACCTGGCTTTGTTGAATATATGAGGTTTACACAGAGCTACCTCAAGCCTGACAAGGTCCCTCTGGATGGCATCCCTTTCCTCCAGTGTGTTGACAGGACTACATACCTTGGTGATGTTGGCAAACTCGCTGAGGTTGCCTCAATCCCAGTGTCCATGTCTGGACTATGTGTTGCAATTGCGTTGTCATCGGTGGTGTAAGGTATCTTAGGAAAGCTAAGGCTTGTCTCTGTTATGCCCCAGCTGTAGAAGGGACAAATAATTGAAAGTTTTCACGAGGGCAAGGCTTATGGTTTAGCTGCGGAGCTGCTCTTCAGTACAGCAGCTAAACAGGTTTTGGAACAGGGCCTTTGTATGGGGCTGGAGGAACGGGTGTTGCACAGCTGTGCTAGGCTGTGTTGCACAGCTGCACAGGCATCTCTGTGCCATGCTGTGCTGCATTCTCTTGTCTCAGTTTCAGCACCAGGGTTCAGCATAGCCTCGTAGAAAGCAGTACAAGTGGTGGCAAAGTCAGGGGAGGGTTGTCAGAGGTAGAGATCAAACCTTCTGGATGGCACAGGATCAGACTCAGTTGCCTGAGCTGCTGCACCACAGCCACCGCAGAGTTAGAAATCTTTGTGTTCACCCTGTCACTGAAGAGAGCCAGGGAGCAATGCTGTGCCATCAAGCATTGTGTTTGTTTTCTGCTGTACACTCAAGATTTCAGTTTTATAACTTTATGTTTTGTCAGTATCCTTGCCAATGTCATCTTCCTTCAAGGTTCTTTGGAAAGACTTGCGAGAGGATGAATACTTATATTGTGCTTAGTGTTATTTTTAAATAGAAGAGACGAAGTGATGCTGTGTCCAGTTTTACCCTTTAATTAGCAAACACAACAAATACTACATCTTTAATTTTTTAGAAATGATTTGTGAGGAATGGCATATTATAACTGTGATGTGCATATGGTCTCTGTGAATCTTAGCTTGCTGACAGCTGTGTGAGTTGTGGTTTTAACTGCATATACTGCATTGCTTTCATCTCACAGAGAAGCCAACCCCAATTTTCTCTATGGAAAATAATTAGTAAACTATTATGGTCTGGCATTATAATAAATTAGGTTCAGGCTTAACTTGAAACTATTGGAAGACACTCTTAAGAATCCCACTAATTTTAGTTTAGAATGCCGTGCTGGTATTCACCCAATCTTCTTGTACCTCTCTAGCTTTATTAGTTATTCAGCAAAACTTTTCTGGTTTTTTCCCAACTACGAACATAAAAACTAGAAGGACTACATAATCCTTCAACTGTTTTTTTCCTACTAAATTTCAAGTTATTTTTTGACAGCAACCAGAGCAAAAAGAATAATTGCTTACAATAATTTTGCCACCATTATTATTGTCTAATGGGAACCCATTTTAAAAAAGCATTATTTCAGCTATTTGAGTCATACTTTTGTTTCCATGCATTCACTTCTAAGGCCTACTTTTGTATTTGTTTTCTGGAAGTTTTGATTTAAAATTATCAGAGTAACATTATTCAAATGCTTATTCACATAATTATTAGCTTTTAGGTTAACATAATCTTTACTTATGTAAGGGACTAGTTATTTAAGGTGTTACCAGTAGCTGCAGCGTTAGGCCAGTAGGCCAGTAATTATTTATAACTTAAATCCGTTCATCCTGAAAAACCCTGAATAGGCCATCTGCCATGGTTTTCTACTAGCACAAGTCAGATCGTAAGTCATGATCTTCACAATTTCTACTAGAAGGGGGCGGTATGAAAAAGAGGTACTTGCAATAGTATATTTCAGTTCGTTTAGTGTTGAACAGCTATTTAATGGGCTTATTTAATCATTATTAAAAACGATTCCAAATTTTCTCCTTTGGTAAATCTGTCCCAAGTTTTCATTACATATTTCACTCTTCTGTCAACTTATTAGGTGGTATACCCTTGATGACAACAAAAGTCTTCCTCAAAATATTTAGCAGAATTTTCTTTATTATGATGCATACAACTTAACTTCAGTAAGGGTTCTAAATATCTTCCAACAGAATATCAGGTTTCACCTTCTAATTAATTAGAATTCAGGTCTGTAGTTTTTATAAGAAAATAGCTGCACCTCAGTTTCCAGAGATGACCCTGAATTTTCTACCAACTAGCATTCAAATTAACTATTTCATGATATTGATCAATCACAGATTATCTACAGATTTGTATTGATGGATATGGCTGTAATTTTCACTAATCACAGAATGGTTTGGGTTGGAAGGGACCTTAAATATCATCTAGATCCAACCCAACTGCCATAGGCAGGGACACTTTCCACTAGACCAGGTTTCTCAGAGCCCCATCCAACCTGGTCTTGATCACTTCCAGGGCTGGGGCATCTGCAGCTTATCTGGGCAACCTGTCCCAGTGCCTCAACACCCTTACAGTAAAGATGTCCTCCTAATATCTAATTTAAACCTACTCTCATTCAGTTTGAAGCTATTCCGCCTTGTCCTGTAACTACATGTACTTGTAAAGAAGCCCTCTCCATTTTTCTTGTAGGCTCCTTTCAGGTACTGTAAGGCTGCAATTAGGTAACTCTAACCAGGAGTAAATTACTTGCAAACACTGATTATTAAAAATAAGCATTAGCTACTTGCAGCCAAAAACCAGTTCAGCAGTTATGTTTTATAAAATTATAAACTGGAATATGAGGGCAAATGACTAATGCTAATGATGGTAATGACGACTGATGCTACTCACCCTAAAAGAGGTTCTGAAAACTATCTGAAATGAGGTAAGAAAAAATTAAGAAACCAGCAAAGATAAAGTAGCAGTCGCCTGTCCTGCCCTGGAGTTGTAACAGATTGTGAGCGATGATAACCAAGCAAAAGGATAAGCCCTTCTTTCCAGCAGTGATTACCGCCGTCTAGTGTGGGTTCTACATGACTGACCTATCAGGAGCAGTATCTGAACTGCTCCCAAGCAAGGGCTTTCTTTGTTTAGGGTTGTCAGTGGAAGATGGTTTATGACTGCCCAGGACTTTGTATTTGACAGAATTTCTGTTAAAAATGCTTCTCTGACAAAAGGGAGATACTTCTTTTGATGGACCAAGCATGGTCTTAAGCACATTTTGGCATGTGTTTCTGGTACTTCAATTAAATCTGATTTTCTCTTTGTTCTTAAAAGCTAATTTAAATTCCATATTAATTACCTATCCTTTGATACAGCGGTGTTTAATGGTTAAATTCTGTCCTTAAGGTATTTAACCTTTATTGGGCTTTTAAAAAAAAGTTACTTCTGTCTTTGTCTTCTTATTTCAATAGTGAGCTCTGCCTGATTCAAAGTGGATTTGATTTTACAATAAAAATATACTCTTCTTCTTCTGTAAATAAACCACGTATGAATGGGAAGAAACATAAGGAAATAACTTTTAATTTTACATAAGCAGAACAAAGTCCATTAAAGAGTTACTGTAACTTCTTATGCCCCGTTCATTTGGATAATTGCATGCATAACTTCATAAGGTAGTTAATGCTTTAGCTTCACGTGGATTTTTTGCATGTTAACGTTTTCTGCTATTTCTATAGCTTCCCTGAAGAGTTTTCATCTGCCAAGTCCTGGGTATGGTTTATCAGGTGCATTTACCAGTCATGTCTTTATTTTAAGCTGCTTGTCAGTCCTGTATGGCTAAATATATGTAAACTCACAAAGCAAAAACATGTACTTTGTTCTTTTTCTCAACTCCATGATCATATCAAGGCTGTTCGCCTTTCTACCTGGGAGTCTGATGCATCTGGAATTTACATGGAGAGATCCTGAGGGAGGGGTCATTGCTCACCTGTAGCAGGAGCACATACAGTTGCACTGCTTTTTGAAGGTCTGAGGAAAATTCAGTGGAGACGTCTAACCTTTGATGAGCAAAGCATTCCTGAGAAGAGAAGCTGTGATATTAACAGCAATAACCTTTTAGAAAGCAAAGTCATATTTGAGGATGGAATAGAGGTTGCTTATGAAAATAGTTCAAAAACTGTGCATCAGTAAATACAGATTTTTATATGGTATCTACATGTATAAAAGTTGGGGGGTTTTAAACATTAAATCAATTGCCATAAATGTACGTTTCTCAACATTTTCTTCTTGAAGTCTTCACAAATGCAAAATGGCATAATTACAATGCTAAAAATTTACCATGGGGAAAAAACCCTATTGGGGGTTTTCTGAAGAGCCTTGAGTGATTTAAAATTGCTTTCTGCTGTACAAAAGAGATACTCTTCCTTGTGGGGGAAAAAACCAAGTGTGACTATGAAGGCAAACATACCCACAAATTTTAAATCTCTAGTAGCCCAAAAGACTAATTTCTTTGAAAACTTTTATAGATTTCTTGTCATGCTTTGGGCATAGTAGTTAAGGAGTGGTAAACAAAGCAATATTAGGTGCAATAATTTTTGCACCAGTCATCTTAAATTTATTTATTTTCAGTGATTGAATTGTTTGAAGTGATAAGTGAAATTTGCATCTTTAGTTGCAACAAAAAAGAATCAAAGTCTTAAAGGACTAAGGACAACTTAAAATACATATTAGCAGTATAAGAGAAAAGAACAAATCAACAAAGGCTGGATTTACTTGGAAATAATTATATAGTTAATTATGGTCCAGGACCATCAAAGTAATTCCTGAAAATTGATTAGATAATATAGGTATTGATTTAGGAATATGTCATAGTTGAAAGTTTGCAAACTTAAGCAAGCTATAAGTTCTAGAAAACTTGGTTATAATATAACGTCTGCTGCTTTAGAGAGGGGCGCTGATTCTGCGATGGTGTTTTGAAAGGGCTGCATAGCTAAGTTAAATGGCAACTCTGTTTTGTCTTTACAGGTAGGGAAAGGCATTTAGATGTGCATAATTGGGCTTACTCTTCCAGTAGTGCTCTGGAAGCACTTCTGAAAACAGTCATTAATAAACATGACATGTTTGAATTCAGAATATTGCATACACTTAATGCAGAGGTGTTTGATTGTGTATGTCCAGTAGCTATACAAGAAAGCTGGTACCATTATAGCCTTGATTGGTACCATCATTTTAGGTGTCAACTTAATAATTTTTGGGCATGTGTGCTTGTTTTCTGTTGGTCTCTGCATTGTTTTTAATGAGGCTAGAACATTGGCTATTTTATTAGCTATTATATAGGTATTTTAGTTGATTGCTGCAGGTATCAGTCAGGAAGGTAAGACTTCTCTAGCTTGATGGCCTTTCATGCTATTTTAATTCCATGCTGGACTCACAAAATTATTCCTGTGTTTGGAGGGGCAGAAGGAACTCAGCACTTCTGATGATAAAAAATTTTACACGTAGTTATCACATTTGTATGTGGAAAGTAATTTTTTCCCCCGACTTGAAAGAACCACAGCACTGAGATATTACTGGACTTTTACAGCTGTTTACACAATCACATGTATTTTAATATGAATTTATTTATTTATTTTTAATATAGAAGTCATTTTAAAACCTGAGGTTGAGCTTCTTATTTGTAGAAAGTTTTAGTGTCATTATGTTATGCTATGGCTACACTGAATTGTCCTTGTGAAACACAACAGCCACAGGATAATGACTGGCTGGTTAAGAAAAGCCAGTTGCTCACTTGTGACACAGAAATAGCAGAAGCTATCAGAGATTTCTACTGCATCCAACCCATCAATTCATGGTTTTATTCAAATTAGAATAATTGATTAGAAGTCACAGCTTGATAAGGCTCAGACAAGAGATACACAATGAATAACAGTATTTCTCTTAGCGGAGCTCAGTATTGAAGCCTATTTGTATTTCAGTATTCCTGTAGCTCTGCTCCTGGAATATTTTGATGGTCTGCCAAATCCTGCAGCGTATTTAGTTGGCTAGACAAATACCATCACTTTGACTGCTGTTGGGAATCTTTGAACATGAAGAACAAAACTTAGCTTAGATAAAGAACAGTGTGCTTTTTGTGTTCAATTTCCTGCTGTTCTGTGATAGCAGCTAGATTCTGGTAAGGACTGAAAAAGCGTAACCTTCTCATGTACTTCATCTTAATGCAGCCTTTGTTGAGGCCTTTGGTACCTGAATCCAATTATGATTCAGAATTAAGATTATAGATTATTTTCTTTTCATCTCTAAATTAATGAACTCTTTTTTAGAGATATGATGCTTTTATTTCATACAACTGGCTAGTTTTTAATACATCATTCTTAACTAAACCCCTTTTTTTTTAGCATTGCTATTGTGCAAGATGAACAAAAATTCTGTGTCCCTTTGCTTGGCTAAATTATAAGTAAAAATTTTCTCCCCTGAAAAAAATATGAAGTAATTCTTCTATTTTTTTAAACAAATCTATAGAGGATGAATTAAGATTGTTTTCAGGAAATTTATTTGTGGTGGTGGTTCTTCAGATGTATGAACAAGAGCAAAGTTTTTCTTCCAGTTATGACCAGGACAATGGTAGTCATTTTGATTGCTCAGGGCAAAAAAAGAAGAATTTCAAAAGTTCCAAAGGGTTCTGCACACCAAGAAGACCAGAATAGGACTGTAACTATATTCAGATGATTCCTTGTCTTCACAGGTACAGGCAGTATAGAAAGGATTGATTGATAACTTACTCAGCATGTTTTTGTATCTCATGTTAGATTTCAAGAGACCAAAAAATTGTAAGAATCGGTTAATCTGTAGTGTCACTCATCTAATCATCTCCAGTGCAGTAAAACTCAGGCTAATTTCCACTTATTCCTATCAGTTCCATGAGGTTGTGTGGGGGATAGAGCTTTGTGCATTTCATACTTTGAAAACTATTTATTAATGGTTAAGCATGGAAATGGTAGAGCTGTAGTTATTCAGGAAGGGCTTGTGGTTTTTCAGACTCAGAACCTGGTGTCTTGGTTTGAAAGATAGTTGTCTGCTAAGAAAGGCAGGAGCCCCCCTTGGAATGGCAGATGCGACACCCCTTCCTTCTGAGTTACAATTTTGAAATCAAGGGGCTTTTAGGCAAAGATGTGGAAAATAGGAATCACAGTTCTTTACTATTATATATATAACCAGTCAAACAAACAGCAATAACTCTGGCAGTAACAGCAAACACAAACCCAATGCCAGCCTTCTCGGCGGTCGGGCCCTTTCCCCTCGGGTGCAGTTCCGCTCGCAGCCGGCAGGGGCGCTGGCGGCTCCCGGTGAGCAGGGCAGGTGCGATGGTTCCCCCGCGGCTGCAGGGGGCGCTCCGGAGCGAGCTCGGGGAGCACGCGGCGCCGGTGCCCTGGGATCCCGGGAAGGGATGGGACAAAGGCTTCACAAACCCCTGGGCAGCTGATCCCGGTGTCCGGCCGGACCCTCAGGAACAGCAGGCTGAAACAGCAGGCTGAAACAGCAGGCTGGAACAGCGGGGATGGGCACAAATCCCAGATGGCAGACGAGCTGTATCCAAACAGGGAACCCCTCCCCGGGGGTCTGGGCAGGCAGGATGAGCAGGGCTACAACGTAGCGAAGGCTCGAAGCAATGGCAGGGGCAGGGCAGCCACGGCCCAGCTCGGAGCAGGGCAGGGAAGGCAGGCTTGGGATCCCGGGGTTTTTCTCCGGCAGAAGGAAAAGCTAGCTCTTTGTTTTTCTTAAGTATCCAGCCATTTGTCCCCCTAGCAACACGTATGGGGAAAATTCCTTTAACAAAAAAAAAAACAAACAAAACAGGAGAGCTCCTAAAACCCCAACATCTGGGAAGATGAAATCTCCTGTAAATATATGCGTATTTTGTGTCCTGCATGGAGATGTATTGCAGAAAAAATAAACCTGTGTTACAAGTGAATAATATCCAATGATGCTACGTGGTGCCATGGAAGGTCTTTGGCTTTATTGTATTTATGTTCCAGTTTTATTCAGTCTAGTGCTACCCTTGTTTGGAGTACTAGGCACTCAATCTGGCAGGTTAATCTTTCTGTTTATTATGTCTCATGATGCTACAGAATAACACATGTTAAATTACAATATGTTATAAACAACAAGATTAGAAATTGCTTCAGATATTGAGGAGAATAAAATTGCACAAAGTTGTTTCTGTAATTAATTAACAAAGTTTTGCACTGAATTTTGCACCCCATTCAATTTCAATTGGGAAAAAGCAGATTGTGAAATTTTAAACATATTTATGAAGGTTTCTTACACTTCATAGCACACTTTACTAGTGCTACATTTCCAGAATGTGGTAGTATTACATAAAAGGTATTTTGTTATTGTTACAAACTAGAAGAAAATTCAGAGATAATTTGCAGTTGGCACATAGCATTTATTGCTGGTGTGTGTACATTACTTTTTTCTATTTATAACACATCCTAGTGTAGCACTTCAAGATGAGCCAGGTATTCTGGAGTGTCTGGGTGTGGGTACATACAGGTTTGTGTGTTTTCACACTGTTTATTTGCATCTAGTATCTGCTACTCTGTTAGGGCCATTTCTACTTGTTTCAGTCAATGTGGGGGTTTATAACCAAATGTTATATGGTTTTTGTGATGATGCTAGTCTCAGAGGTATTCTATAATAAAATCCCTTTAAAATAACACTTTTTAAATTAAAGTTACAACTTGAGAAAGATTTAACGTGGAGAGAAGGCACTATATTTGCTGACACTGAAATAGTACTAATGCATGTAAGGTTTGCTGAAAGTGCTCAGATCTTTTCTAACCTTCAGGGTTTAACACTTTGGGATAAAGATGTATATGTTTATTAGCTTGTTCAGATACAACTTTAAAAGCTGTTTTTAAAGGCATGCATCCAGAGACATGCACAATGAATTCAAAGTGTCAATGTTTCAGGGAATCTAAATTATTTTCAGAATTTCAGAAATTGAGAAGGGATAAGTGGAAGGAGAAAATGTTGGGCTGGTGCCAAGCGATAGCTCGTAATCCTCACAGACTTCCAAACAGCACAAGAACACCCGAGGTCTCAGGTGATGCTTCACATAACTCTACTTTGGTGAGTGGAAAGTTGCATTTCTTGACGGTGGCATGCTCAGATGAACTTGAGAGGTGTTAAATTTATTTTTGAAATTGTGCTGTTTGCCATTGCTTGCATTTCTTCTGTGTGTGAACCCTTTGGTATTACAGATGTTTATTCTTTCCATTTGCTTTTTTTCGTCTTTTATGTTATGCATGGTTCATTCTGACTTGCATGCTGTGTCTATAAATCAGTATTGATGTTTTGTGAACAGTAGAGTGTTTGAGCAGGAGATGATCGAATGTGGATCACTTACATTCTTTGTGATCTTAATTGGTGCAATGGCATTTGGTCCCTGATGAATACATCTGGGTGTTATCTAAAGGCACCTGATTTGCTCTTTGTTCCTGCCAGTAACAGGAACAAAGTATCATGTCTAAACTTGTGTTAGACAGCTGGATTTTAAAATTATCTTCATATATTAAATGTGCTGTTGCAAGAGATGGTTGAGTTTCTGCATGCAAAGCTGTTGATAGTAAGTGTCTAGGCATTATAAAGTCCACAGTTTACACGGTGGAATTAAATTGTATCATATGGGATTGAATTAAGTTACTCATTGATAAGAATTTTAATCCTCCAGTTTGATTCATTGGAATAAAGCCATTTACATCAATAGACCTGGCCAGGTGAGTAAGAATTGGTACTTGTATGTAAAGGCTTCCGACTGCCCTGACTCTAAGAGCAAAAACTGTCTCCCTGTCTGCTTGTTTTAATTCAACTGACATTTTCAGACTACAGAAAGACTGAATATTTGAAACATATTGAGTTCAATATGCCTGCTCCAATTTCATTAATGAGTGTTAAATAGACACTATATTTCCCTATCCTAAGAAACATGAGTGATCAGGAAATACTGCCCTGCAGTTGTTGAAACATGGACAGGATGACATCTAAGCTGAACGGTGAATACTTGTTCCTAACCACTGAGGAAATGTGGTAGTCCAAATGAAGAGACAGGGGTCTGCTTGAAAGCTGTTGAAATTTTGGTGAAATAAAGCCCCTACTTAATGTGGCAAAATTATAATGTTCTGGGGTAAATGATATAGAATGTAATTTTCTGCTACAGAAGAGAACACAAAAAGGCAGCATTAAAAGCTGCAAATTTATAGTTTATTATATATCTTAGATTATTGTTATAGCTCACTTTCATCTAGAATACTTTGCTTTCAGAGAAATAAAAGAAAATTAAAAGTCAATGAGTCTATGAAACAAAGATGTCATGTATATTATCCCCACATTTGATTACTATTGCTATTTTATTTTTAAATTTTTTTAATTGATTTTACTATTTAGGTATTAATAGTAATAAGAGGTAGCTATTAAGGAATTAAGTGTAAATTTGCGTACTTTTATTTCTGCTTTACTGATAGTCAACATTTAATTTGGTTTGATGTGTATGAGATAAGCATTCCAATCTACCAGATGGGTTTTAGAAATGAACTGGAAATACAATTCAGAACTGGTGAACCCACAGACTTAGCATCTTTTAACCTTATTAATATTAAAACTTGTTCAAAAATAAGTTTGCGTGTAGACTGCTGCTTAGTTGATGAAGTGTGTAGGAAAGCCAGAGAAATAAACGACTGGGGAAGATACTGTGTGTCATTTAATATCGTGACTGGCTGTAGAACAATAATCTTCACAACAGGAAATAAAACAATAATGTCTCGAGGCCTGTCAAGCTTTTCATTTTCTTTGCTTCCTGCTCTTTCAGCCATGACTTTTTCTATCCCTCACTTCCGAAGAAAAGGATATTCAGCTTTTGTTGACAATGTGTTTCCAACTTGCAGGCTGTTGACCAAAAATCCTTATTTCACTTGTGAACATTTTAAATCTGAAATTTTGTTTCAAATCAATTTTGATTTTGCTTAGTAGTCTCTGCCTTTCTATATCAAAAAAATTTTCTGTCTGGTCTTGATTGAAGACACAGACTTCAGCACTGGAAAGTGAAAAGCAATGAAACAATAGAAAGTAAAGAATATGGCATATTATTTGTTCAAAGTGTACAAAGACACTTCTGATGAGCTATTCAAGCCCCTTCTGTCTGAATTACACTTCATTTTTCAGTGCATTGCAGCTCCTCTGTGGATCTGATTCCCTTAGTATGAGTTTATTTGGTCAGTCTTGTTTCCACAGTTATGGGATGAAGACACCGCTCTTTGCTTCCTTATACTGTAGGTGACAAGTCTGGGTTTGGAAGGAAGCAAAGGGGAATGTAGACTACATCTTTTTTTGACCTCTGCCATATGCCTTTTGTGTACACTTCTGATTCAGCAGGATGTCTTCTTTATTTGAGAACTTCAGCTAAAGTATTAAAGGGTACTTTACATTTAAAACTAAACCCCAAAGTGGGCATTTCACAATGCCACTTTTCCAAAGGAAAATGATCTGAAAATTGCCAGCAAGTCTCATTAATTTTTCACGGAGTTGTAGAATACCAGGATGGAAGGAATCTCAGGGATCATCTGGTCCAACCTTTCCTGGCATAAGCACCATATAGACAAGATGGCACGGCACCCTGTCCTGCTCAATCTTAAAAGTGTTCAGTGTTGGGGAATCCAGCACCTTTCCTTCGGAGATTGTTTCAATGGCTCCTTGTTCTCATTGCAAAACATTTTCCTCTTGTGTCTAATCAGAGTGTGTCCAGAGTGTGCTCAACTTGTACGCGTTACTACTTGTCTTTTCCTTGTAACTCCTTGTAAAAAGGGAATCTTCATCTTCTTTGTAGCCACCCTTGAAATACTGGAACATGGTGATAAGGTGTCCCCTAAGCTTTCCTTCCTCGAGGCTGAGCAAACCCAGTTCTCTCAGCCTTTCCTCATGTGGCAGACTTCCCAGTCCATTTTTATGGAAAGAAGTATTTTTCTCTCTTTTTGAAAAAAGGAAGGAAGCTTATGGAGCAGGAAGCAGGTTATGATCATTAAGAAATTGCTTTTTTCATTAAGCAAGTAAATGGAATACAGAACAGTAGTGGAGTAAAAATTACAAAAGAAGTAAGATCATGAAAACATTGGAATGTATTTAAAGAGTTTAATAAAATCAGTTGCACCGTTTAATTTTATTTGATGTTAAGATGTTCTAGCTTCATCGAAATCAAATAAACTCTGAAATATTTTAGGAAAACTCTACTAAGGATTCTCAGAAACATTTTTCTGTTATTGTTGTCAACCTAATTATAATAGTATCCCCAAGCTTTATCACCTTAGTCTACTTTATTTGAAGATTAAAACCTTTGTATTCAGTTTTAGGTGACACTCTAGCTTCTTGGTTCTGAGTACCTTAAAAATTTTGAATCATTCTATCATCAAAGTAGGCATAAGTTCTCAAAAAATATTGTTTAAGATTGCAGTTTAGTGGCTTTGGGAATTTGCATTGATAATTTTAGATTCATAGTGAGTAAACCTTGTTATACTCAAAACAATTTCATATAGTCAATTGTAGTGGTGTAGTGGAACAAAAAGCTGGAATTAACTTTGCTTCTCTGATAGCTAGAAATCATCTCTTTTTCAAGCCAAATTTATTATCAGTTTGTTTCTGTATACATGGTTTCTGAACTTTGAAGGTTCATCCTTTCTAATGTTCATCATATTTTGAGATACCTGTAATACAACTTTCCCTTTTGTCATAGTTTCCGTGTTCCCATGAGCATATTAAAAGGTCTTGTATATTCCTGCTCCAGTTGGAACAGGAGTGACCAGTTGTGCACAGTATTCCAGATCAAACTTTCTCTTCCTGACAACTGTAACACTATTGCCTGTCCAGTAACACATTTATCATACTATGTAGGTTTAGAATCACTTTATTGATCCCTTTTTGTAGCTGCTGTTTTAGTTTTGAGACCAAACCTCTAGACTGTGTTAGGTTTTGATACATGAAGACTGTAACAATTCCAATTTTTAATGCTCTTCTATCCTTTTCCATTCACCAGGCAATATGCAAATTCATATCTTTTTGATTTTTCCCTTTCTCTGTTACTTTCTAGAGTTGAGGAAGGAATAGTTTTTTCCTTTACTTGAAAAGAATCTAGATCTTGAAAGCTCATAATTTTATGCAGTAGTATTTGCAGGTTTTTTATCTTCTGAAAAGATAATGGATATAATTGAAAATAAGAAATTTAGAATTATTTCTTCATTAATCACTCTGTGCTGACAGTATCTATTTATACAGTGATTCTATGAGCATGTGTATATGTGGTGAGTTCAAATGATTTTGATGGGAATACATAAATATGTATTAACATTGATTAAGCAATTTGCCTAGAAGCAGTTCTGTTTCTGACTATCATTGCACAGTGTCTAGTGCTTCTCTGGGTCCTAATTCAAAACTTGAGCATTATTATAATCTGTGTTCCCAATTGTTATGTACAGCCCCTTCTGCACAGGGCATGGACTGGTCCTTGACTCAATACAACATGTTAAACACGTGAAGCTAATGGCACAAGAGCACGTACTTAGTGCTGAGTTCTAGTCATTAGTATAAACCACTTTTCCCCATTTTATTCCCAACCAGAAGTACAGGTGAATATATGTGAAAGTATAGTAAGGTGAGTAACTAGATAATTTGTGTTTCTACACGCAAATGCAATGTAGAAGTCATGGCAAGTGATCAAGCATCTAATTTCACTCTAAGGAGGGATTTTTTTTTTTTTTTTTTTTTTTAATGCAAGCAGTCAATACTATCTGCTTCCCCAAGAGAAAGTAAAATATGATTATGAATGATCTGTTGGACATAGGTAGATCACAGGCTGCCACATCTGATTTTTGACTAACTAATAGTTGGTTTCTTCTGAATTATCTCCTTATTTGTGTAACTATTAAGTGGATTTTATGAATGAGGCTGCAGAACCAGCTAGGAAATCCACAATACCTTACCTACAAAATTCTTTATAGGCACTGGTTTTAAAAATATAGTAGTCAAGCAATGTGTAGCTGTGAGTGAAAATGTGGAAGTGAGGGATTATACAGAGAAATGTAATTCTAAAAGGCACAGAATTATTCACCAGTATAATAAATTTCATGATTTCCTGAAGTATCTCTTCATGTTAAAGTTATGGAAACTGTTCCTTGTACTGTAGGTGTTCCACATCCTTTTGCACAATGCAGCATGCTGCCCAGCAGGGCAATTGTTTTAACTACGTATTGCTTTCCAAATTACAGGATCAGCCTAAGCTGCCAGTGGCCTCAGGAGCCATGCTACCCCAGGCCAATCTTGTTGATTTCCTTATATTTAAAGCCAATTAGCAGTTGTAACCTTGGTTACCATTGCCCTCTACCTTCTCAACATGAATGTGTTAATAAGGATGTAAAGTTGTTAAGAGGTCATTTATGTTCCTTTTCTATGCATACATAAACAATCAGAGCAGGGTAGATGTAGGCCAAAGCTTTTGGGTAAGTCTCCCCCAGTGTCATTAATTTAAGAGTGAGGCAGATATGGTGAAGTTTTTACTTGTTTGACCAGTGATTTCAGTTAGACTTCCCCTGTGGCAGGCTTAAAATGACAGTCCTCACTTAAAGAATTTGCATTTTGCTTTTTCTGACCAAAAATGGAGGCTACACAGAAATTTAATATTACTTTGGATTTGTATACACAAAAATAACTTAAATGTAGGAGGAAAAAAAAAAGCTTATCTGAATGCTGGCTTCAATAAGGGAATAAGGTTTTATTGTTGTCATTATTATTATTAATAATATTATTGTTATTTTAAACTGTCATGTTTTATTTAGCTTTATAACCCAAATGATATTTAAGTTTTTTAGCTGTTAGGTTTCTTCATTTATTATCAGTGAAATTTGCAAGAAAAAAATTTTTTCTAGATAAAATTACTACAAGACATTGAAATAAAATATGTGTTAAATTTCTGTGTAACAGGAATAGTTTGAATAGGTTGTATTCAACCCTTTATTTTCCCCAGAATATTTTGTGCATCTTGTGTCTCACAGCAACATGTGCTCACAAGATTGGTTCAAATCTATTTCATATAAATTGTTCGCAATTTGTTTCTTTTTTGTATAATTGAAGATCTCATTAATCTTTCACTTAGGGAAAAGGAGCATCATTTCGATGTAGAATTTAACACCTATTAATTTTTTTTAGTTTTGAAGAGGAGAGAGAGTCTGACTACATTAGGGTTAATCACATGAATTTTGACTGAAAGGTCAAGAAATTATTTTTCTAGCAATTTTTGATACCTTCATAAAAATCTTACATTTAGTTTAAAGCATGTAAAACTCCAGGTTATGTGATGTAGGGTTGCAGACAGTGAAACAACGAGGGAACTGCTGGATCACAATTTAGTTTCTATCTGGCAAATGAGTTCTTGAAAATGAGAAAATCAGACAGGGCCAAGTAATTAACCTAAGTTTTTTTTAAGGTGAAATGGGTTATTCTCATTCTAGCTCAGTGAAGCCTTCAGTTCCATCATTAATTGAACACGTACACCGCAATGGGGAAATCAGGATGATAGGAAGCATCAAAGAAATGTCTCTGCTCATTCATTTATTGCCAGAGTAATACCAGCAAGGAAAGCTATGAAAGCATATTTTGTTAAAAAAAAAAAGAGGAAAAAAGGTAGTGGTAGAAGATGATAACACAACTTTACCTTGTTAAAAATGTTAAGGTAATATTAAATGTTTAATTTAAATTGCAAGTTTACTTAGAGTCCCATTCCTGAGGCTCCCTAATTTTTATGTGGTATTTTGATGTCCAATAATACTTGAATTACAAGATCCAGAAACAGTTTAAGGATACACTCTCTACTGTGCTGACTACTGCAGTTTGTGTATTTCTGTGAACAGAAATATGTATGCATAATTTGTTTAAATAGTCTGTACTTATACCATTTGCATGCTTGCAAATATGTGCATATGTGCATGTAAGTTTGTGTAGTGTGTATATATATATATTTCAACCCTGCAAGTTTAAATTGTACCTAATCATGTAAGTTTGTGCAGTTTCTGTAACAGGATTCATTCTCACTCCTAAGTGGTTTGCAAAGTAATGATTACTGCAAAATATATTCCAAAATATATTAAGAGGAAAATAGGGTTGTATGTGCACACCTAGAAACCATTTTATGCACTCATCTTAGTAAATAAGTTTTGTTACAGGCAGGGATGGAAGAAGAAGAAAGTAGTAAAGCTACAGGGATCTGTATACCTCCCTAGACGCATTTGTAATGTATTCTTCTGCTTTGCTGTCCTCAGGAAAAGTCTTCCCAACACTACAAATGATTTGGTGTTGGTTTTGTGTCCTAGGAGGCTAAGCAGTGCAGCGCATCTCTGCAGCTGTTCTTCCACTGCAATGCTGTGCCAAAGTGTCGTGGAGCCATTTCAGCACACATTCAGCACCGTGTTCCACCCAGGCTGTGGGCTGGTTTTCCTGCAGATAATGAGCCTGCACATATCAGGGCTGTCATGTGAGCACCTAGCCTGGGTAGAGACAGCTTGAGTCCTCATTGCAGCTCTCTGTCATTCTTCCTTTTATCTAATAGAGGCATCTGTAGCATAGAAGATTAAGTAGGGCCTCTTGAAATCTTCGGCATGTACTATTTCCCTTTTTATATGATTTTGATGGAGAACTGAAGTGGAATAGGGTCTGGGGGGATATCAGACCTTCAGATAAAATATAACCTTTATAAGCTGATTCTTCCAAAAATATGCTCCAGGAAATCTCTGAAATCTAATGTCTCTGTTTCGTAGTTGTCAGTGTCACTGAATACTTGCCATTTCAGCTGGAATTGTGGTGTCCCCTTTAAACAAAAAACTGCAACAGAAAGTGCTGGAGCAGAAAAGGAATCATAATTGTTGTGTAGGTTAAAGCACTGACTTGTGTTGTATGTAACTTCCATGTAGCTTTGTGAAAGTAATTTCTACTATTATTTCAACCTCATTAATGTGAACTAATGAACATGCGGGATGAAATTTCACTTAAAATTGTGAGGTGCTTAAATCCTCTAGAGACAAAGGTGTTAGACTTATCCTGGTTGATAGTGGAAGGATTTAATAACTTTGGATAATTAATACAAGGAAGGAGGAGAAAATATAGCCAAAGACCTGGTTTTTTTCTCAAGATTAATCAACGGACGGGCTGCAGTTTAGTGTTTTCTCCACAGGAGATGGAGGTAACAGCCTGAACCAAGCACCCTGCTGCAATATCAGAGGTGTTAGTTCAAATCTTTGTCTTCAAAATGCCAGTCCTATCAATTTCATTACAATGGGCACGTGGTCAAAGATGGTCTTACGTGGATGCTGACCATATCACTTGTGTTGGCTCTGCTGACTGAGAAAACTGCTTGTGACCTTGTTAGGCTAATTTCATCTAGGGTTAATCTGTTATTCCCTCCCCCTTGCCCTTTCATAAAGTATGAGATGAGAGTAATAGGATAAGGTTAAGAAGGGGAAATTTAAATTGAATGTGAAGAACATAATCTTGCGAACAGTATGTCTTAGGCTGCTGTGTGATTTAGTGTTGTGGGTTACAGGAATTCCATGTCTGTGATCCTTGAATTTGGAATGGAAATTGAAAGATTTGCTATGATATTTTTGTTAGCTTTTTTTCTGTTTCTCATTTTCTGTGCATGTAGGCTTTTTTCCTATTTCTAAAGGAAATACACCCTGGCTTTTCTTGCCCTACTAATTCTTTAGAAAAAAATCGATGGTATGAAAGGTACAACTTCTGTACTAGATCCGTTGACTGATTTGTCTGATAACTAAGCATTGTTAAAATAGAAGTGTTTGGGTTTCATCCTTTTCAAAGATCTTTTTGTTTCTGATAAAGTGTTTGTTTTCTATTTCTGTGCCCGATATTTCAATTTTTTTTCTCTTTTTCAATCTGCATTGACACTGGCAATATTTACTTCTTAACCGTGTGGGTTGCAATTTGTGTAACTGAGGTATTGGTTTTTAAAAGGTATTTTAAATAGCTCACATCATTACAGTAAGAAGAGAGGCACCAACTGTAGCTATGCTTTCAGCATTTTTATACCTAAATGTTAAACACTAGTTCTCTTTCATGATGGATGGGGAGAAAAAAAGTAATTTTTTTTTTCTTGTGACAGTTTTATCTTTTCTGTTGTTTTGGAGAAACAGAATTTTATGACATACAACATAATCATGACCTGACAGAAAAAGATGAAAAGCATGACAAAAATCGATTTCATAGATGTATTGATATTGCAAAGAGGAGGTCTTGTTTTCTATTTATTTTCTACTTATGAATAAATGATAGTCAAATTTTAAGAAGTGTTTGTTATTCTTAGCTTTAATGTGGTATTTATTTCATGTAAAAGAATCACGTTTCAAATTGCAGTGGGATATGCTCACATGTGTATTCTGCACCTTTATTATTCAGGCTGTAAATGCCTCGTTCTAGCAGTATGTAAATGTGATAATAAATGTATTTTGAGTTTTATTACTGAATTGGAATACTGTACGTTTTTTCTCTGCTGTGAGAGAGAAGAAGGATTTTCATCCTACACATATGTTGGATTTTTTTCATTTAGAACTATAGAATCATTTGAGTTGGAAAAGACCTCTAAGGTCATTGAATCCAACCATAGACCTAACACTGCCAAAATGGAAAGTTTCCCAAAATGACTAACTTTTCTGTCAGTTTGAGCTATTCTTCTTCTTTGATATTTGCTAGGATACTGAACAGTAGTCCTGGAAAGACTGTGGTTTGTTAGTTTTAAGATTAGGATTCTAAAATATGTATGGGAAAACCACATTAAAATTTCTTTTTTAAAAATGTAGCTGTAATTTTTTGTAATAAAATATTTGAATTGGGAATGACAGAGTATGTCATTTTTCTATAGATTTGTATTCCTTCCACAGAAATCAATTTGGTAGCGTATAGAAATTTTGCCTCCCTTTGTTTCCTGTGTTAAAGAAAGGGAAAAAAAAGGTCAAAAATGAGAAAGAACAAATACTGGGGGAAAAAAGTAAAATTGAAGGACATAGAAGACTGTATTAATTCCATGTAATCCCATTTTACTCTTCTTGGGTATGATTTGGCTCTTTACATTGTCTTGAGTCCCAGAGAAGGATCTCTTCTAGGGCTATCTTTTCCATCAATCAGTCTGTAATTGGCATTTTCAGTATAACCATTGGAAGAAATATGTAAGGGAAATAGGTAAATTAGGGGAAAAGATGTATTGTGGAACAAAAAGTGATTGTAGATAAAGCTCATTTGCTGTATAGGCTGTTAATTTGAACTTGTGTTCTCCCTAGACAAAGAACCCCCCAAACAAGCAAACAAAACAAAAATCCTCAAACCTGAAATATCTGCAGACTTGTTATTCCTTGTGTTTCATAGAGTACAGGCTTTGACTCGTGTAAATTTGAAGGGAGGCAGAGTAAAGTTATGTGTAGGGAAATTTATGGTGATGAGATCATTGAGCAGAGGTGCGTTGATGCTGCTCCATCTAATGACAAGCTCACGGTGGGTGAAGACAACAGCAGCAGTGCAGGTGCTTCTGGGGGCTCCCAAGGTGCTCTGTTGGTAGTGTGGTGCAGCAAAGCTGTGTACTCAGACTTCATGTTCAGTGAGGAAATATTTTACCTATTTGATGCTGAAATAATTGAATTCATTTTTGTATTATGGGAAACTTGTGTTTATTTAATCACGTTTGATGTTTGTTTTCTCTGGGTAATAATATTTCAGAATGTGTTAATTGCTTCATGTAATCTTTTTAATCTATAAATATTAATGCTTGTGAAATGTTAATAACAGCTGATAAAAACAAAATGCAGAAAAATGAGCTATTCAATTAATAAATTTTTAATTGCTTGAATAATTACTAAATTGTCAAAACATTAGTAATTATGTGCGTTGAACTACAGTAGTGTGGGATAGGTTGGGTATTTCATACCGACTAACTATGATTTACCTTTAATTTTCTTGCTGTTTTGGGTTAAGGCCATTTTATTTAGAACTGAGATTATAAAATGCTGAAGGTCTCATCTTGTGAAGAGCCAACTCAAGACAATCATGTCATTTTTAAAGACGTGCTAATGTCCCAGTACTTTAAATGTCTCATGGTGCTCCCTATCTGAAAATCCTGGTCTGTAATCAAAAAAGGTGTTTTCAAAAGTGTGAAGATAGATTTTGCTTTTAAATCACTGTTTTGGGATTTCAATAAAAATGGGCTGATTTTCAGGGAACCGATAGAAGTTACATGCTTAGAATATCTGAAGGGATGCATCTCAGAGTTGATGTTACTGATATCAAGGTCCTACACTGGAATTTTTTGAAATAATGAGAAGGTGATTAATACAGGAATGTATTGTGATGATGATGATGACGATGATGATGACGATGATGATGATGATGTAAAGGAGAGAGAAATGGAATGAGGAAGACAGTGGAGGAAAAAAGGGAAAAAAATGAATACTGTATAAATAGAGATGTCAACTCCACTTTGATAAGTATCTTGTACAACTCTGACTTCACTTGTTCTCAAAAGAAAGTTTATTTTCTTCATGCTTTATCACACCATATTCACAGTTCACCTTAGCTTCTGTATTAAGCAATATAAACTAGCTGAATATTCACTGTGTTGGCACTTCCAGCTAAGTGCAGTTTTAATGTTCTGTGGGTGCATACCCTTTTGGCATGCAAGTATGTTTAAAATACAGTGTAAAATTTTTTTGAGATATCTATCACTAATCTGTTGTTTTTGAAGATCTGTTCTAAGGAAACTGAGTTTTTATGTGCACCATCATTGACAGGAATCACTAGTAGTCATCTTGCTGTACTTCAGTCGTTGGAACATTAATTTTTCCTGCTTGATCTTGAATGTTGATCATGTTTCTTTCTCAGAATAGGCATAGAGAGCATACAGCATGACATAATTAATATAAATGTGGTTTTTTGGAAACCTTTTTCCCATGGATCCAAAAAGTGATTAAAATACGAAGAATTCTGCGAAGTGCAACATTAAAACTTTGCTTTAATGCTGTAAGTAACCTAAAAGCTTTTTGTTTAGCATGCACAACAATTTTTCATATAATACATCTCCATTTATAGGGTTGAAACAAGAAATGCTAACTACAGTACCATCTTGAAAGTATGGTCTCTTCTTCTTTAAAAGAAAAAAAAATCATCTTTTCCTTAATGAGTTCAGGTATGAAAGATTTTTCAACTCGATGTTTAGAGTTTGAAGGACCATTTGCAAAGAGATAGGTTTTTAACAATGTGGATTACAGTACCATGAGTTAATGCTTTGGTCAGTCGGTGCCTGCCACGGAAAATGCGCTGCTCATCAGCTTCTCAGATGCATAAGATGTGCAATTACGGTAGCAATTTTGTATATTTATTCTCAATTCAAAGTGGTTGGTAAAGCAATTGGTTTCGTCCAGGGGAAAAAAATAATTGGAGTGATTTAGTTTTGTACATGAGAAAATTCAATATGGTTTGGCTATCTATGTATTTATTTTTGGGGGGCAATTAACCACATAAAGGCCAATCAGAATGGGATCTGTGCATTCCTACATATTCATGCATTCTGGAGTGACTAGCAAATTGTCTGCATTAAAAATGTGGTTTGGAGTCCAGAATGTACTTTAATTAAAAAAAAAAAAAAAGCAACACTACATGCAAAGGGCCTCTTTTGTTTTTCAAATCTTTTAATTTTTGTCATCTAGAGGTCATATTATTAGGAATTTTGTTTCTATGGGCCATTTTCTGGAGGTTTTGTGTTCTATTTTTCATTTTCTAATTGCATGGTACAGGTAAACTCTTTCTTTACCAAAATATGTATAAAGGTGGAAGAATATCTGAGAATTTTGTTTTCTGTTAGCTCATAGGGGATCAGACCAAGTTCACTAGTAATTTTTTCAGATTTGAAACAATGTAGTAGGATGGATATGACCTTACCTGAATGCTTTTTCTAAATTGAGAGGTTACTAACCCAGTATATGAATTTATTTGATTACAGGTTTTTATTTTGCTTTGATACAGATTGTCTCCTGCAGAGAAATAAACTAAAAAGCATTCTGGCAAGCTTGCAGACTTGCTGCATAGCTCTCTGGTAAAGTAAATATAATTTTTAAACAAATCTGTTAGAACTTCTCTTAAAAAGTTAATGTATTTGCTTGAATTAAATAAAGTAATGCACCTTTGAGTATTTTTCTGCATTATTTTATTAGATACAGTTTAAAAGCAAAGATAAATGGAGTAGACTTTGTGGAATGAATTCCATTGTGGCTTCATGTAAAATAATAAGCAGAATGTATTTCTTTTAATTGAGTATTGCTAAAAACATAGCAAGACAGTTCTCCAATGCAGCTTGGTAGCTTCTGGTTTACCCTGCAGGTAGTAGAGTGTCTACTTTGATTAAGAGCATTTTATTTTTTTTCCAAATAAATTGAGCAGCTTTACCTACCAAATAACATCTGTGTTACCACAAAATTGTCAGTGGTGGTGTAGACATTCCTGTTCCAACAAGCTGAGCACTTCTTTTAGGGCTTTCTGCACACTACCACAGCCTTAGGTTTAGTGCTTAGACCCCTTTAAAAACCCAAAAGATGATAAAAAAACCCATGACATAAGAAAACCGAGACTCAGTAACTTGTGGCAGATAGGAATGACGTAAACTTTTGCAGTTTTTGTTTTAGTTATTTCATAAACCTTTCATTTGCCTTGGACTGGTTGCAGCCACCAAGAAATGTAACTGCTTCAAGATTTATTGGCTGAGTGTTTACATTATTCCATTAAACATCTCAAGTTGCTTCAAGGACATTACTACTGCTAGTATTACTGTTGTTATTATTATAATTATTGATATAAAACAAGAAATCAGAATATTTGCATTATTTTTTCGATAATGTTAAATTTATAAATACTTTGGGAAAGGACAAATATTTCCATATTAAATGTGAGAATTAAATTACTGCTAAGTTTTCTGTGCCATGAGAAAGAATGAGGAGAGAAACTATATTTTACTATTCTTTTTTTCTAAATGCGGTGTGTGAGGAGAATTAGATGTGTGATACTGTAAACCAGGGGGTTTACATGTTCACTCCTTTCCCTTTCAGCCCCAATACTAAATGAAGCCCAAGACTAAGAAAGGATGGCTTTTTAAATACATTATTTAGAAAGCTGAGACTGAAAATTTAATGTATTTCAATGCATTTGACCTGTAGGTTATCTTTAAAACAATATAAAAATAAATCCGATTCAGCAGGATGTCTGTGAATAACATGTCTGCTCAAGAAAGCTTATTAGTTTTCTCTAACGGCCTTCCAGTCACTGCCTCTGGATTTGGATGTCCTGAGATTGTTATATTAATGGAAACAATATAGTTAAAACTGCTTTATAATATTCAGTAAAACCTACGCTGTCAAGAGATATCTGTGATGAAACTTTTCACAGTCATGAAGCTGTTTTTGACATTCATGCAACTGCTTTTTTCTTGGAAACATACATTTTTGTATTGTGTTCTGTAAAGCTCACCTTTTGAACAAAACCATGAATTTTGCTTTGTCTTGTAAGAAGTAAATTTATTTTTAATAGAAATCAAGTAATTGTTGAGGTTCTTTGCTTAAGAAAGTTTTTTTAAAAAATTAATTGAAGTCCAAATTTATTTTAAGTTCTCAGAATTGTTCTAAGTTCTTATTTTAAATAGCAAAAATTAAAGCCTTTCAAATATTTTGAACTTGAAAATCACATTTAGAATATATATATGCTACATTGCATTTCCTGATTCCCCATCATTCTCCATCCCATTATTTCCCATCCCAGTCTTGGCTGTGCACATCTGTCTTCCCCAGATCTAAAGGTCTTTTTCAGGAGGGAATTATTGTAGGATTTGATCTTTAAAATTTCAAAGCCTCAGTAATGGACAGCACAGATGTCTTTGGGGGAGAGGGATGAGGGGAAGATTTTGAACACAATTTTCTACTATTCTACCTTTCATCTCATCAACTGTGTACAATTTTTCAATATAATTCAAGTCCCAGATATGATGTTTTCAAGACAAATACATTTTTAAATGAGCCTCACTTTTAATCAAAGCTTAAATACTAAACATTAGAAATATTTTTGCTCTGATTTGAAAAATCTTGTCTGATGTTCAGATTAGAATAGATTTGGGCTAAACCACTATGCATGAAAATCCACTGTAGAAGGATCAGTAATTAAAGACGCATGGCTGATTTTGATGGAGCACCCAACTCTTTCTTACCTGAGTAGTCCTCTTGGTTGCAAGATGGTAATCATATTAATGCTTGGTGAGCTAAGATGAGAAATCTAACCAAATGTTCATTTTAGTGCTGTAGAGAGGCATCTTTTTCAATGGATCAGGTAAATAAACATGTTCGTAACCATATTCCTTGGCTGTTTTGTTGAAAGCGTGTCTCTAAAATGGTATGCACATGTGACCTGAGGGATGAGAAAAGCTGAATATACTTGGACTTACCAGAAGTAGTTTTATTTTTTTTTAAATTCCTTTCCTCTATTCCATTTCTCTCACTCATTGCAGTAGCAATGAGCACGTTAACAAAGGAAATGAACCTTTTATATTGCCATGAGGAGGTGGAAGTTCAGTGTAAATAAAAACTGCTGACTTTTTTTAAAATAATTTTTTTACTGTGAAAGTACTGAACGTGTTTGGGGGATGATTTTGGATTAAAATTTAACCAAGACTTTTTGGGTTTTGAAAATGTTTAGGCAGAAAGATTCTTGGAATCAGGTCAGAATCTCTGGAGGAGTAGTTTGTCCTTGATTATCACTTCTTGTAAACCTTTCTCTGAATACATGCAGGAAGAAGTTAAATTAATAAGTTTGTTCCCAGGTTAGTTCTTTAGGTACTTGGCGGTCGAGTTTCTCACATCAGGCATAATCAAAGGTGAAACAAAAAGGTTTGTGACTCTATTTGAAGACAGATCTTCTATGATTTGTTTGTACAAAAAGCATCAGTAAAAGACTGATCCTGCCTTCTATCTGTAAATTCAGCAGGGCAGAATAGCCATATGTGTTTCAAAAGTACTTGTTGTGCCTCACATAGCCTGAGTTTGAGATGCCTGAGCATTCTATGTTGCTTACAGAGTTCTAGATTCTTTGGCATTACACAGTACACTTAGCTAAAAGTCAAATTTTTATTTTGGTGTGGGACAGAATAACTTATGCAGACCCTCTGCAATAACTATGCACTGTAACACGTGCTGGGAATTTGTCCTCCCAAAGTCTGATCTAAATCTTAGTTTCATTTCAAAGTAATTATTTTTATATGTTACATATTTATATGGGAAGTAGTCTTTCATTTGTCTTCATGATTTAGGCTAACAGGTGATTTACCATGCAGACATGGAAAAGGCTTTATATTCAAAGGCTTTACTGGAGTCACGTGCTGTCATTGAAAGCTCTCTCCCTGGAAAACAATAATTAACATTTTTTATGTGATTTTGATGTGATGAAAAGCTAAAAGGGTGGAGATCAAGATGTGCAGCTGTGCAGGGAGAAAGAACTGAATGCAGGGTGTATATGAAAGCTGCAGATTATTGTCAGACTACTTCTGAATCCAGGGCTGCAGGTGACCTGTTTAGTTTACACACTTTTTAACTTAATTATGCCTTACTTAGAGGCATGATTTTTTTCTTGTTTGATAAACTTGCATAGGCAATTAATATAATATCACAGGGAAGAGTTTTTCTACGATTCCATGTCTTATGTTGTTTTTTTCTGCCTCTTCTTACTTGAAGAGTCCTTTAATTAGTATCCTTGCACTTAAAAGCATATTTTTATTTACACCTTCCATTAGTTGTGTGAATATTATTTTTGTATCTTTTAACATCAGCCTCAAAATATTTTAAAACTAAAGGTTTTAAGTGGGATAATAGCAATGAGATGCTTATGTTTTGTCACTGGGTGTTCAAGCACTTTTGAAACATTCAACCTGTTTTAGAAATAGCTTGGGACTTGATAGATTAGGAGAAATGTTAAATGTGCTTTTTGTTGTTCTCTGTCACACAGGCATTAGGATGTATAAATGCAAGTACTTAATAAAAAAAAAAAACACTAGATGTTTTTTAATAATTTTATACTTATGTAATAATCTCTTGTTCTGATGTGTGCTTATTATGCTGAGGTGTGCTGGGTTCCTAACTTCCAAGTTAAGTTGTCAAGGTTCCTGTTAACCATAATACTATTTCTTTCAGGTATGCAGTAAGATATTGGACTATAAAAAACCTATTAATTCCACTAATTTAGTGAGCTAAAAAAAAGACATTAAGTTCCTGATAGATTGCTAAATATGAACATATGCTGTATTGTTTGTGTGTGTTAAAATGTCAACACTGATTTGTAAGTAATGCTGCATCCAGCTATGTGATCAAATACTTTAAGTAATGTAATACTTCAGTGGCTTAAAAATAACCCCACAAATAAACTATTTGGGTATACATTGCTTCTCTTTATGACTTCTCTTTTCAACTACTCAAGTAGTTGAAAGTAAGCTAAGATACAAATTTTACATTGCTTACATCTAGTGGGAAATTTGCAATTCTCCCATGGCACCAGCAAGATCATCTATCCCAAATTCCCAAATTTATCCATGAAAATAAGAAATAATTTTGCCATATTATATCCTACTTTTTAAAGCTCAGTCAGCACATGAATTTGCAGAGTGATATAAGTACATTTTTGAAAAAAAGGCATTTTTGAAAAAGGAAAATTATGGTTTTGCATGAAGGTAAACAAAACCTTTTACAAAAATAAAACATAGGAAAAAATAAAGATTCAATTTACTAGGGAAATAAAAATTAACTTTTGAAATTAATGTTCTAACTTTAGTAGCTTTAAGCATGCTTAGGCTGCCAGAGTAGGGGTTAGGGTATGTTCAGAGTCATTAATTATTTTTTTTCTTAAAAATGTATCTCAGAGTTTTCAGGTCATGTTCCAGCCTTCTGACGGCGGGCTGGCACAGGACTCATTATGAACACTGGTAGCAGCATTCACCAGGAGCATGAGTGTATCATCAGGCACTTTCTATTATTTTGTGTGCTTCCAGTATGCCAAAGACTTCATTACAATTTCGTGTCTGTCTAGCCATGCCCACATAGCAGGGTTCAGTTTACTAGTGAAATAAAGGAGACCAACGATAAGCAGTTCACATCATTCGAGCAGAGGCTTTACACTGAGTGCGTAGATTTGCATTAAAACTTTTGATGTTGCTACCAAATTGAATGGGAATTTTAGATGTTATTTTCTCTATTGTAAATCAAGCCTGAATGAATCACCGTTGCATTTGGCTGATAAGATAAGGAGAATGCTGAGCATAGAGAGGAGATAATGCACTAATGGACAAATCTTCACGTGTCCAGCATTGCAATCTGCACCACAACAAGGCAGTATATATCAGCAGAGCTAGTTCCAGTGCTGCAGATGTGGAACCAAGATTATCCTAGAAAAGAAAAAAAGTCAGCCTTGCTGGATGTCCTTCATTTAGAGAAGAGTAAAATGGGTGTTTTTTCAATTTCTTACTTCATCATATGCTGCAGAGTCATCGCAATCTCACATCAGCTGTGTGTATTCAAACACATGACATCAGCTGAACTTGTTTATTTGTCAGAGGCTGTAATTTTGGAATTCTGCTAGGTTAAAGGAGTGTTGTGATGCACTGGCCATTGGACATGGTTTCATTTGGAAGGTAAAATTAACTTTGCTGCTTATAACATTGCTCTGGTGTCACAAGTTAAGCGTGTTTCTCATTTCATTTCTGGGTTAGGTTGGGGGCAATCAGAGTTCTAACAGCATGGCAGATTTCAATTTTTTTAATTGAGTGCTCATCATTGCACCCAAATCAAATGAGGAAATCCAATGTTATATCCTATAACCAAAGCTGAATAGAATAAAGAGATTAGAGTTTAGATATTCACCAGTATCCTAAGGTACAAGGTTTATGGTTTAACTTGCAACTTAGTATGTTTTATATCAATATACTAGTGAAATGCATGGTGTTACAAAATCAAAGCGGATTATTTTGGTGTTTGCATCATTTATGAAATTTGAATATAAAGTGATCCAGATTTTGTAACAGTTTGTGTTTATAACTTCATGTCAACTGAGCTGACAGTTGTGGAATCATCTGTGAAGTATAGAAATACTGCAGGGGAAGAAGAAACTTTTCCCCATAAATAAAATACATCTTTTTTATTAATGAATGAATGTGCTCTAGTGAAGTTTCCCTTACAGGCTTTTTGCTCCTATCGGTTGAATTGAAAATTGTGCTCCTTCAAAGTATTGAAGTAATAGTAAGATGTAAAATTCACTACAAAAAATTGGGATTCAGTCCAGTTGGTCATATTTACTCAAATGGTGGTATTTAAAAAAGAGCAGGCCAGAATTTAGTTTATTTTTATACCTTTTAATAATAGCTTCTTATAGTAAGATTTAAATAATGGAATTAACTGTCACTTTCAAATGAAGAAGGAATCAAGGATTCATAGAGTTATAAAATTTTAATGGAAACAGCTTGCAAGGTGCAAATGTTGTGTTATAGCTGGGGATAATTTTGGCGTAGGGAATATTTTGAATAAAAATGTCTATCTGTATAAGAATAGTTTTATTGACAACTATTCTAAGGAAAACTTGAAAAAAATGCATATTTGTTGAAAATACTAGTAATTAGTTTTAAAATTTAACAGTAAATTGCTGTACAAGGCAATAAATATTTAGCTAGCTAAAGTAGCTAAAGTCTCAATGTTCATTTGAGTGAATATTCACAAACTCAGTTTTGAAGCTCAGTTTTGTTGGAGTGCTTAGTGTGTGAAAGGCAGAATGAAAAGTCACAAATGTGTTTGAGAAAGAAAAGGTAACAATGAATGGAAATAGCCTTTGGATGAACAAAGGGAAATGACAGATTCGAGAAGCCCAAATCCTTTCTGTAACTAATAAGGTCCTTGAGCAGTTCTGAGAACACTGAGGAGATACAGAGTTAAGGATTATGTGTTTGTTAATTATTTTGATACTGGCTAACTAAAAAAAGGGATAAGTTCTGTTGATACTAAAGGATTATTCAGGGTACAGGAAATAATAAATTATAAAAGAATTAACTATTAATCTCAGGTTTGATTTAGTACTATATTTCCATCTTGGATACTGTATGTAATTTTGCGTCATGGTCCTGAAGAATGCTCTTAGCATAATACCTAGTGTTAATTAATGTGGGTTTCTTGCTGAAAGCGCAGCTCTTCTGCCCAGTTTAACAAAAAAGTGCATCTAAGCTTTCAGTTGAAAATTGAGCTTCTGTGTTTGAAATAAAGGAACACGGAGCCAGGTTTTTGATATTCAAGTTAGTTGCCACAACTGCCTTGCTTATACTGTATTTTGCATATTACATCAACAAAATCTTTAATAAGCTGTCTAGGTACATGTAGTCTGAGGTCTGAGAGGTCAGACTTATACACTTGCTTGAGAGCAGAAGGCAATAAAGTGCTTGTGCCATTTTGTGCTTCATAGGAATTTCAAAACCAAAACTTGCGTCATTTTTGCATTGGAAGCATTGCTCAGGCCATTCATTCTTCTAGATATTGCCCAAGTTTGAAACATTAATAATTTGAAGCTTTAAAAAGTTGTATTTCTGGTGGAAGGTTGATTGAAGGAAAAAAATTTCCTACTAAGCAGCAATTTTGGTGAAAATGAATCACCCTCTCTAATGAAAGCAACAAACCATTCTTTCCAAAATAAAATACAGGTTTAGATGTGGCTTACTCCATCATGGAGTCCATTAGTGTGCTGTTACAATTTTCGTGTTATTCTTTGATTTATTGTCAACAGTCACCTTTTTTTCTCCTCTTACTGGGAAATTGTTCTTCTAGCAATTAAGAATATTCTGTGTCCTGCCTAAATTTACTCTGTGAATATTTTAAACCCATTTATTTTATGCAAACTGTTGTTTATCTTATATTTTCCCACCCCTAGTTACCTATTGCAGCCATACCTTTGTACATATCAGCTATCCCATTTTGGCCATAATTTTAGTAATCTAAACCAGTTAAACTCTTTAAGCCTTTCTAGGAGAGTGCTTTCTCTAGTGATTCTACTGCCTTTCTGCCCCCACTTCAGTTTCAATTAAACTTTTTTATGTTTCTGTCCTTGCACATGCTATTATAGACGTGATCTCATCAGTGCCTAGCACAATGATAACATTTCCTGTCAGAAAGGATGCACATTTTTTTTAGTATCAGTTAATAAAAGGGTTATGAAGAAACCTGTCATTGAAGAATTTGGATTAAAAGTTGTTATATATGACATACTGTGCTAAACCAAATGTGTCATGTAATAAGAATAGCAATTACCATTTTAATCTTGAAAAGAAGGAATTGTTCAGGCAAGAAAAGAAGTAAAGTTTTCAGCTAGAAATTAGTTGCTTTCGAAGATACTGAAGCTGAAAATTCAGGAAGGAGCTTCCATGAGCTTTACATGATATGAAAAGCTTTATATGATACAAAAAGTGAAAACAACTAGGACAAAGCTAGTCAGGTTTTTGTTTGTTTGTTTTGTTTTACCACTGCAAATACTGAAAGTTAGATATGGCAATTTAAAATAGGTTTTATAGCATCCAAAATTAACACTTTCAGAAAAATGGTCAGTATGCGGTTATGAATTCCTCAGGAGAATCTTCGTCATGATTAAAATCTAGATTCTTTGAAACCATAAGTATGAGAGTAAATCACAGGAATGAGACCGTGTAAATCAGTATTAAGGCTTAGACAAAAATTCTAGAAAACTTTATACATTTTTTCCACATTTCAGAAATTGCAACTCAAAAAGATTTAGATTAAATCTTGAGACTCGAGCCTAATCCTCAAGGCCTGGGGGGAAAAAAAAAAGAAAAAAAAAAAAAAGAAATAGGAGCAAAATTGGAAATAGCAGTTCAGCTCAAGGAAAGATAAGGATAGATTACTTCAGCAGCAGGGGAAGACCATGCACATACTGGATGTCATAGCAAACTGGTTTAGGAGTATAATAACTTTCTCATAATGCAGGATTTTCTGTTATGATCTGATTAACAATTTCAAGATGCTACTCAGCTTGGGTAAGGATGGAAAAACGTAGAGTTCCAGAAACGGCAAGTTGACTAATGAGCTATAATTCAGTTCCCGGAAGAACGAGTTGAGAGGTACTGTATGGAGTGCATGATTTAATTTCATGGTTGGGCTGAATTATCGTTTTCTCAGTACCAAAATGTGAAGGTCTTTCCTTGCTTTACATGGAGTTAATATTTTCTTTCTTTCCCACAAACAAAGTCAAACTTGGGGCCAAGAGGCTGAGAAGACAATTAATATTTGTCCATATTGTTGATAGTTCCCTTTCTTCTCCCAAAGCCCCTGAGACAGTATATCCTTCCTTACATGTTTCATCTGAAGTCTCTTTTCATCCTAGGGGCTTTGTGGGGCTGCAAATTAAGTCTCCAGGACCAATAGAGGTCTTTAGGACTAATAAAGATCAGCTTTTTCTTTTATTTGTATTTTATCTTGTTCTTATTTCTTGCTTGTTCATTCAGTTCCTTCAAGTTTTCTGTACAATACTCGGTGTAGTGTCTAATTAAATTTTATAGCACTAATCTACTCACTAGGGTTTTCAGAATAATTATTCTCAGGAGTCACAACATGAAGCATGTATGGCATAACTCTTCTCCCCCTCCCCTCCATCCCTCTTTGCCGGCATCATATAAAATTATATTCCCACGTCACTGTTTAGCATCTGGTTTCATTTATCAAAATGTATCTGGAAATCTTTTCTTTACTAAGTTCACAAATTCAAAGGTCTTTTTAAAAAAAAAGTTGAAGTGTTTAAGTAAACCTTTCTGAAACTTCTGCTAGATGAGTTAAGGACATTAAGAAAGGAGGGAGTTATTAATATGCTATGCACTAGTTTTCTCTATGACCTGTAAATTAGAATAAGAAGGAGAACTACTATTCTTGATTATCCTACCCATTAGCAAGGAACTTATTAAGTGGGTATAGTTTCTGATGATGATTCTCCTTTATCTCATGCAGAAATGATGTCTAAATTCAGGTTAGTTCAGAACTATATTGGAGTGTTCAGTAAAGCTTTTCAGTGCATACTATGGTGAAAAAACCTTGCTCACCTCTGACAACAACAAAAATAAATCTGTTCAGAATAAGATGAAACTAGGATTCTTCTGCACTTCCTCCTTTATTTCTTTCTTCCCCAGCAACAGAGTGGTATTATCCCAGGAGAGCTACTAGTTTTGTGGTTTGAATCAGACCAAACAGGGAGTGTCACAGTTGGATAAACTGATTCCACCAACTAACCTCTCTTGTTAGGTGAGTGGGAATCCCTTCCAAATGAAATTTTCTGCAAACTTACAAAATGGTTTTGTTTCAAGGAACATCTAATACATAGAAAATCAAAAAAGAATCTCAACCATTTTTAGTAATAACTCAGTGTATTTATGTTTTTGTGATGGTACCTACATGTGTTTATGTGAGGTTTTGTTGACTAACTTCTGCATAGTAATCATAGGAAGGATGGAAAAGTTGAGTTATTCTTTATATAGGTCCTATTGCATAAATGTTATACAGTATGATGAAAGACTTAGATACTCCTTGCTGTTCTTTGAGTGGTGTGCAGAATAAGGCCTGCCTGCTGTTGTAAAATTCTTTACCTACATGTGCATACTGGGAATTTAGGCTTCCACTGGGGTATTTAGTTTCTGGTTTTGGTACCTGAGATCAAAAAAGGCTATTCTCTACCATGTTACATACCTGGTAATTATAAGTTTACCATCTTAAGTGCAAGAATATGCTGTGTAAAGTGGTACCCTAGGTAGAATGTGCAGAGATATTAGCACTGATAAACTATTGTGTCACAAGTAGGCTGAGATGCTATCTTTTTTGGGTTTGCTACAGGCCTAATACAGATATGTCAACATGCTCATAATTTTTTTTTTAACTAAAACATTTTTTTCATTAAAAATTGTATTCTAGACAAAGAATAAAATATCATATATCTGCATGCTTGAAAATGTGCATGACAGTGATTTGTTTTCTAAGAAATGTGTATAGGACATTTTGTAGATTTCTCCTACCAGTTTAAAGAAGTAGTAGTGTGGATAATCTCAGTCAGAATCTGTAGAATAAGTTTGTTTACTACAGCCTTTGACTTTTTTATAGTTTGTCAAATTTTTTATGGTTTACTGTGCATTTTTTTAAATTGGCAATTGAAAGAGATCTTGTTATCAAGCACTAAATAGTGGGACCACACTGTCAGAGATGAAGTATCTTGTGTAATAGTATACTCGCTGGTTTGAAAGGAAGAAAATAAACTTCTGAAAGCCATGCTTTGAAGAAATGAAAAGCTAATCTAAATGACAGAAAAATAACTAGTCTGTTACTAAAGCTGATCTCTAGCTCTATTTTTTCCACTAAGGACAAATTGTCCAACTGACTTCGAAGTAAAAATATAATCAAAATTAATCCTAGTTACATTATGCAGTATTTGTAACCTCTGTATATATTTTGGGTGTTTTGCTCAGCTCTTGTAAATCATTGAATTTAGTTTCCTGTAAATGGTAAAAAAATTTCAAAATGTCTTAAGTTAAGGACAGTGTTTTATTTACTCTGAACTTACTGAGGAAAAAGTGTAGACATAGCTACAGATGAAGAATTCACCAGGAATTTCCCCACATATAGAAAGATTCACATCACATATGATTTCATCTTACCTTTGGACAGTCTGAATTCATGAAGGTTTTGTTGTATTGCAGGTTTTCACATTTACATTAAAAAAAAATCTCCTCACAGTTTTCAGGGCTGTTGAATTTCCAGTTAATAGAAACTAGTTCCAGTTACTTCCACTAACTTTAAGTTAATGGGAGCTAAATAATTTGCTTTATATTTGCAAAGATGTCTCCCAGGACTGAATTAATGAAATACTGTCATGCATAATGTTGCACAAGAGTTCTATTGCGTGAAAAGTTCTCATTTATCCCAATCTAGGTAATTGAAATGACAAATTTCAGTCTGATAATTATCCAATTTATGTCTATTAATGTAAGAAGGTCCAAATGAAGACAAACTAAATGCCCACGTAGCTAGTGTGCTGTCTCAGACAGTGGCTCGTTGTGAATGCCATAAGGGTAAGAGGGGAGCTGTTAGCATGACTCCCCAGAATATTCTCCTGGCATCCAGTACCTTGTAGTTCAGCAAATTCCGAGCCAAGAAATAATTATTTATGTGCTCCCCTGGAATGAACTTTCCTTCTGCTGGTATATTCAGTCACTTTTTAATCCCCTGTAAGCTGTGAAAAATTTCTGATGTACTTATTAAACATTACCCACATACAGTATTTACTTCGTTGTAAATCTGCTGTTATCGTGTATGATTTGGTGTTCTCTAGTTCTTGTACTGGTAGACTAGAAAATAATTTCCTATTTTCTACGTCTCTTATTGTTTTGTAGCCCTATAACATATTTCAGATTATTGTCTGTCTTCCACTTTGAACGGTTATTTGGTTGTTTCTTGCGCAAAGGCCTTTCCATCTATTAACCACACAAATTTTCCAGCAGATTTCTCATTCTCGGGGGAATAAAGAGGATTACTGTTGTTCTGTTGCTTATTGTCTTTTTTTTTTTTTCCTTGGCTCATATCTTTTTACATGTAATCACCCAGAGTGATTCACACCCAGTGATAGTCACATTTTCATCACATGGACACAACTTCAACTTTTTGTAGGTATCCTTCACAGATGTATATTGAGTTTTTTCAACACTAAAGGGGACTGAATTCAATGTGAAAATTTACCTGAGTCTCAAATTTTGAAGTCAGAAACAATATATGTTTGCTAAGGCAAGAATAAAAAATATCTTTTCTAACTGCTTCATCAGCAAAAATGCAGAAATTTTGAGCTTCAAAGATGTATAAATGAATCTCAATAATTTTCATATGAATTAATATTTTTGTTCATTTCTCTACAGTTTTGGATAGATACAACTTTTTTGTTAGATCTGAATTTGACTTGACAGTGCTAAACAGAACATGAAGTGCTGCAGAGACATAGTCAGACCTGAGTAGGTCACTCATTGCTCAACAATTATTCTACCAGCTAAATAACAGAGTAAGGCTCCAAAAATTTTTTTGTTTGTCTTGGTTAGTTTAATTGATAAACTGTTTCACGGGAAGCTCAGAGCATATAGAGGAAAAGGCAACTGGTAGCAAGAGAATAGTTTGTCATGCTGGCTAAGATGAATTTGTGACGGTAAGACTTAGGGAAAGGCAAAGAGCCTTTGAGAGGAAAGTGCCTTTTGTTTTTATTTATTTTTTTTTTTAATTTTGTCTACCCTAGGTAAAAAATATATTGTACAGTGGAATTTCCGTACAGCAGTTCTTACAGCCAAGCTGACGGCTTACAGTACATTTTGAGTGTATATTGAATAAATATGAGTCTTATCATAATTAATTAATTGAAATAACTGAAACATTTTGTTTTAATGGTGGTTCTGTTTTGTGTTATTTTCATCATTAAAAATATCATGAGCCATTTATCGTATTTGTCATTATTTACTCTTTATGCTTTTTAAAGTACCTAAGAGTGAAAGAGGAGACTTGAATTTACCAGGTTTTTTATTTGCCAAATATACAAACTTGTTGTCATGGAAATCAGTGCACAGCTCAGATGCCTGAGTCAGTGCTGGTAAAGGGAGTACCGCAGTGGATTACCAGGTAAATGTTTGACTCTATTAATAGGTAAATAAAGTACAGGTGTTTGAACACATTTATTTGAGGATGCAAGGGAAGTTGCTAATATCCCAATACCTACTCTCAAATTCCAGTAAGTACTTGTAAAAACACAACTTTGCATTCACTGCTCCTGTTCCATGTCACAGATTCTTAGCACCACAAAAGAAATTGTACCAATTATAGCACTTAGAGAAGTGCAGTGTGAAACTGAACTGAGAAGCTGATGTAAATATGAACTCAAAGCTGCATCCACAGGGACACTCAAAGTGCAGGAGTGTATTGCAGAAGTGATTTGGAGTGGTGTAAAGGTATCTTTTCTTTTTATGTTTAAAGAGGAACAATAGATTCTTGGTACTGACTGAGCATCTCAGATGCAGGATGGAGAGTTCTTCCTTGGATCTTTCACATCCTGTAGCTGATTCGGGCTCCTTCGGTGCTAATTTTTGCCATGACACAAGTCAGGGACTGACAGCAAGTTTTTTTACTGTAAGTATTCCCTAACATTTCTGCAATTAGGAGCTAATCTCACTTGTTCTCTGCTTACATTGTTGAGATTCTTACTGATCACCTCAAGTACAGATTTGAGAAGGGAAGAAGATCCAGCTGCACTGTTTCTTCTTTCTGGTTACTTGCAGAAGCCAGTTGAGATGAGAACGTATCATAGTTAGAGACTGACTCCAGGGAGATAGTGTTATCTGTTGTATGAGGGAGAGCTGGGACATGTACGTGACTTCTCTCCCACGTGGATCTCCTTATACAAAGAGCTGTTATTCTTTGCCTTGTAGATACTTTGCATCACAGAGGCTTAACATATTTTACCTGTGTAGCACTTAATCTTCTGCTTTTATCTGAGCCTTCTGAGCTCATTTTAATCCAATTTCCCTGAAGCATAATGCAGGGAAGGAAGTGATCTCACTTCGTGCTTGCTGTGAGTAGTGCAGGCTGAGAGAATTTAATGGCTGAGATATTCACAGGGACTGTAGTTGTGACTGTCTTTTTGCAAATAATGGGAAGGGGAAGGGGCTTCCACTGTCCTGTCCAACTAGACCATGTGTGCATTGATTTTAAAAGAGAAATCATATCAGAGCTGTTATTGGAGATTATATTTTCATCTTTTTTCACTAGTAAAGTTTCTCCATGTAATCACAGTATGAGGTTATAGTCATCATCCTGCTAATTGGCACCATTTTCAGAAGTCAGTTTGTCCTTATCTTTCCTCCTTAGTTTGTCTCTGAAATGGATGAGTAAGCTGAATTATGTGCTGTAGTGCTTGGATGTATCACAGTTCAGTGGCTTTAGCACATCTATTTTCTTTGAATGCAAAAGGTTAATTTCATTTTAGTGTACGTTCAATCTGGATACTGATCTTTACAACTGGAAAAACAGATAGAATCATAGTTTAATTAACTTTCCAACCAGGACACATATTTGAAGCATACTCAAGAAGCCTTATGTTTTAAATACTACTGGGAGTCACATTGGAGTAGTGGATCATTGATATCCAGAAACATTATCATTGTCCTGCATTAAACAAAAAGAGAAGTTTATTACTGAAATGGTGAAGCACACAGCTGAGCTTGGAAAGAACTAAGGTAAACTGAAAACAGAATATTGAAATTACATCTTCATACTTTGTCTTTATTGTGAAATAGGAACAGCAAAGAAGATACTGAAACTGTCTCATTCTCTATTGACATTTTCTCTAACCTGTCCTCTTTCTCAGATCATTGTTGTAGTTTTCCATGGCCCTTCTAAGTTAAAACACAAACATGTTTTGTGGAATTAGATTTTGTGTGCTATTTTTAAAGAAACTCAGCTCTGGAAGCAAGTAAAGAAAAACAAATATAGATTTAATCCCTTTGCTTTCTGCTTGATCACTCATCATTTCTAATCAGTTAAATGCTTAATAAAAATATCAGGACCTAAAATTGAATCCTTAATCCTTCCTCTGAGGCTTTTCTCTATAATAATTTATTCTCTTTATTTATTTATTGTGAAAGCTTTGTTTTGCTTGTTTATAGTAATAATTGGCAAGATTACTGTTTCTGTACAAGGAAAAAAGTTCATTTTGAGCTAAAGATGGTTTTTTAGACCTAAAAGAGAATCACCTGAATACCATCTGCATTTTTATATTTGTATAAGCCAATGTTTGCCAGCGTTGGGAGGTGAGGTTTCCAAAAATCTGAAAGGTAACATGTTGCTGAGGATGTTCTATGAGCATCAGATTGCAAATTGTGGACCACGACCTGAGATGAATGAGCCAAATCTTCAGTGGACAAGTCTCCATTTGACTATGTGTAAGTCACCAGTTAAATACCTGCTTCAGATACAAGTGGCAGGATATTGTGTATTTTCTTAAATTGGTATAACTGTGCTTGAACATAGACTGCTGGAAATCTGGAAATGTACTGAGGAATGAAAATCGAGAGCATTTATTACAGTGAGGTCTATTGAAATGTGAAGAAGTATGGTACTTATTATTGTGGTACTTATTATATTTAGAAAATGACGCTAGAGATTTGGGTGTAATGTTATTTCACGTTGTGTAGTGACTAAGCAAGGCAGGATTCCTTGGTGAGAAAGCACAGAAAAGAATAGAATGAAATCACATATGCTTCATTATTGCCTGCAGTAATGGAAAAAATGAAGAGCATAAGGTATTAACTGATGTCAAAGACAGTAATTAAAATGTTTCATGAATAAGAGACTGGATCATTTCAGTGGTGTTTTTAGCAGCTACAACCTTGAAGACAAACACAAGTAAATGCATGGAATATTGTGTGCAAATGCTAAAGTCAATTATAGTGTCAGGATGTTACTCCCAACACATTAGTCTAAATTCTGTGCAGTAATTAATAGATATTAATAAAATGAATGTAGCCTATTCCATATTCTGGTAAGTAGTTATTTATAGCTACCCTGGGAAAGTTTGAATTATTGTCTGTCCTAATTGTTCCAGGGACTTTTTTTTTAGGCATGAAGGTCTGACTGGGAGGAATTAATAACTGCTTGCAAAGTCTTTGCATTACAGTTAATCAGATATCTTGGCAGAGCTGCTTCTTATATTTTGGTCTTATTTTTCTGTTCCTTCATTTGTCACATCTAGAATCAGAAACTGTGCTCTAAACAGTAAAATCTTCTCTTGCTAGTGTAACATTTTGTCTCCACCAGGACAGCGTCATTATTATCTGTTTTCCCCAATCTTCCTCCTCCTTAGCCTCGTGGTGTTCCTCTTCACATCTAAGAGATTTCTGTTTATAACACAAAATCTGCTGAGAAGGAGTAATCAGTAAATACTTTGCTGTATGTGCCCATCTCTCAACACATCTTTGAGTCTAAATGTAGGTCATCTCTGTCTGTAGAAACCTTCTGTCATGAATATGTATAACTTGCTTGGCAAGTTTGCTAACAAATAGGTGTATTCTGTGTTCCTCACTCCTTTTTGCTTGTATTATTTTATGTGGAAAAAAGAACCAACATTCAGCCTTTTAATTAAACATTAAGGTAGCTATAAAGGAAAAGAACCAAAAAAATCCTTTGTGTAATAGTTTCCTTCCATCCCCTGACTGAACAAATGAATATATAGCAATAATTAGGGCTTGTGAGTAAGCCCAACTTACTGGTCATTTCCACAGCATCCTTTAATTAATGACTATAATGAATATTTCAGAAAGCAGAGGGGAAAAAAATTGCTGTCCTAAAATATTCTAGAGGTAACTGAAACAAGGATCAAGCATTGGAACAGGCTGTCCAGGGAAGTGTTTGAGTCACCATCCTTGGACATATCATCCCTGGAGTTATTTAAAAGTCTTGTGGATGTGGTGCTTGTGGACGTGGTTTAGTGGTAGATATGGCAGTGCTGAGTTAACAGTTGACTTGGTGATTTTAGAGGTCTTTTCCAACCTCAACAATTTTATGATTCAGTGTTTTATGAAGGATGGATTAAAGTACATAGAAAGAAGATTTGAGTTAACTTCAGTGTTAGTTCTAAAGCAGAAACACATAGGGTATAGAGAGACATTTTAACTTGAAGCTGTCTTTTTTCAAATTTTCTACACCTTTTACTGTGAATACATGTATCACTCCAGGAGCTTTCATATAGAGCTTTGTTGAAAATAATTTTATAGAAATTTTGTCATTCAGGCCCTAAAGTTTTTATTGCTTTGATGGTTAAAGAGACATGAGTTGCAATGTTCACATTTATGTTGAAAATTACAAACTACATAATAACGAAATGAATTCTATTAAACGATAAGCCAAAATCTCCTTAATTATTTATTAACCTAATCTCTCATTAAGATGAATTTAGGGATTTCCAGAAGAAGTAGGGAAGTTGCTAATGAATATATCTATGGAATCTATGTGCATCTTGGATTCAACTGGCATAAAGTTTCCTCATGTTCTTACATTTCTTATTTTCAGCTTGTGATTGTAAGGTTTCAGGAATGCTAAGCCCATAACACCAAGATTTCCAGGGCCTGCTGGTAACATTTATGGTTTTTTGTCTGCATTCACAAGTAGGAATCCTGGCCACCAATGTACAACATAAAGACATAAAACTTTAATTAGATATCAGATATAAAAAGGGTGATATTGAACATACAGCACATAATCAAGTAATGTTTTATAGCTCTATTGTAATTGAGGCACTTTGTGTATTTAATTAAACTTTTGTCCTTTGATAAACGCTTGGCTGTTAGAAAACTACTTGACCACCCAGACGCTTTCATCTCTGGTACTAATTGATTGGAATACAGGAGGTCACAAAAACACAAAGTGATCCCTGAATTCCAGCTTCTGAAATGTGTTAGTTGGTCTTTTCAATTAAAAAATCTGCATATTTTCATCCTGAACAGAGATAAATCAGAATGCATACCATGCTGTGAAATAAAAATAAATTACGTGGTCCACACACCACATCTACTTTCTTGTAAAGAACTTAGAACTATTTGCTGAAATTTGTATACTGACCACCAAGAGTATTCTTACAAGAGAGGTTCACTGCAGAGACCAGATGTTTGGGGTAGCATCCTGAGGGATGAGAAAGGATGTTACTGACAAGAGAAAAATGAAGAGCATTCAGACTGATAATGGAACACACACTGATTGGAGTTCAGCATGGTGATAAAAAGCCTTCTCTTCAGATTCACTGCATCTTATGGAAAAGCAAAGTTGTGTCTTGTACTGAGAGGTTTGGAAAATAAATAAATGCAGTGCCTAGTGTATGTAGGAGGCTGGAGGAGCAGTTGATTGGCTCAAAACAACCAGGTGGGAAGTGCCTTATTCCATCAGAATGTTCTGAAGTTTGCAAGTAAAAGTTGTTTTGAAACTCCTGAAAATTTTGTTGTTTCTCTTGCGCAACTCCCAGAATAAATCCAATTACCTCCTCCCCCTAAATCCACTTAGCAGACTGGGGATTACAGTGTACTAAAGTACTGTCATGTTGTACAAGATGGAATGAAAAGACAGATCTTTACTGATTAAGGATGGAAATGCTTAAATACATCATCTCTAAATGATAGTAATGTGTAAATAATATACCCATTCGATTTAAGAGTGCTACAGTGAAATTTATTGTGTTGTGTTTCTGTTCATCCCAGAGAAAGACAAAATGACAGCTTGATGTCATGGTGAGGAGGATTCTATTTCATTTTCTTGTTCTGTATGTCAAACCCATTTAGGATGGGTAATATGGTGTGAAAATAAGTGATAATTAAAGAGTTGCTTTATTTCATGTCTGAAACCAAGATATGTACAGTGACATATATACGTGTCACACCTGTCCAGAAGTAATAAAACTAAGCTGAACTCCTAGTCTGACATGAGAAAAACAGATTGACAAATTAAAGCCTGCAGGCTGTTAATTGCACTTGTATTTTAGAGAAAAAAAAATCAGGGAAGTGGTGGTTGTCTTCATTTTCTACAGCTGAGAAATTTCAAGAAAAAGAAGTATAAAACATTTTCAGTTTTTCAAAGGACCTTTATCAACCACACCCAAACACAAAATCCCCATAGCATGTCTCCAGAGTTAAATAAATGTAAATCAAGTGTTGGTGCAATCATGCAGGTTGTTTATAAGTTCCAGGTAATTTTAAAATTAGCAAAAAAGTAGCAGGAGGTGGTTTTGACGTGGAAATCTATCACAAATCTTATGGCTTACCTGTTTTACCTAAAGTGCTCTGATTAACATAGTGAGATGGTAGAAACTATACAGAATGCCGTTAGACATTGATACAATATTAATTAAAAGCCCTGTGTTTTTGCTGAAGAGAATTGACTTGGCAAATAGCAGTGGAAAAAAAAAAGCATTAATAAGATATTTGTAGGCCAAGATGTGTTTCTAAATGTGACAAGTAAATCTGCAGCCACTATGTGTTAGAGAAGCTGGAGCCTTGTATTGAGTGCCAATAAGTGCACATTTCTCTGGTGAAAAACTTAATGGTAATGAATTAATGCAATTTCTCAGCCTCCCTGTAGGTTTCTCTTTTGTCTCTAAAGAGCAAGCTTTTTTAAATGCCTGTATGCATAGAGGAAATGTTTATAAGAGAAATAGAGAAAACTCTTTATATAGTTCCACATTTTGACAAAACAGGGGAAACATTTTCCCATGTCTATTTTTCATTTCATCTCTTTTCTCTTATATTTGCCCTTTTTTTTAAAATTCATTTATTTTCATAGTATTTTCTTCAGTTGTAATTAATATCATCCCTCTGCATTTTTTTATTTAGTTGCCTTTGCAAATAGTATTCTATATGTCTTGATAATACCAGAGTATTTCATTAGGGTACTGACTAGCAGTTTATTGATTTTTAAATTATAGGCTTCCTATGCTTTTTCCTCTGTGACTTTTTAATAAAAAGTAATGGCGAGTTTCACTTGTCCAGTATCTGTCTTTGCAGATTTTAATTTTTAGCTATATGGTCAGCTTTGGATAAAACAGGCACCCAAAGGATAATGTGAAGGGCATAGGCAGCTAATTTTACTAGATTTTTCATGCAGTGCTATGCTTAATGCCCGGTGTTCCACCACCCAGTTCCTGAGACAACAAGGGCAGATACTATTTTAGGTGTGTATTTTTTGCATGCTAAGTATTTTAGAATGCCTAACCCCAGAGAACAACTGTAGGTTAGATGCTTGTGGTTTTTCTTAAGGTTAAGGTATGGTCAGTCAGCTGATGGATTCAGTGAGTGAAACTAGCGCTGTATGAAAATTTGACATCTATTTAAAGAATGAAAACAATCATGTGAAACTATGAAGGGTTTAGAGTAGGTTAACCTAGAAACTGGTTAGGATATTGCTGTCCTTAGTCTCTGGTAGATTGTGTCATTTGGAAGGGAGCTGGGTGTTATAGGACTGGGGTTTATTTTAAAAGAGGAGTGCCACAAACTTCTCTGCCAGTAGGTTCAGTCTGCTGTATTGCCCTAGAACAAGGAAGTAGAAAGATCCACTGTGACCAGGCTGTTGCCACACAGCGGTGTGCTGCTTATTGCCCAAGTCAATCCTTAGCCTCCTAGTAGAGCTGAGTGGAGACATTTGTCAAAAATGTGTTGCATTGTATTGAATAATGCAAATACTGGTACTTCCTACTGGCACTTGTTTCTATGAATCCCCTCAATTCTTTTTGTTATTTTAATAATTTGATGCTTTGGACATAGAAATATATCATGTTTCATGACCCTTCAAGTGAGGGTGTGATAGCGTCTTGTCTGCTCCAGATTTACTTTTCAAAGTATGTTCTATTGCTGAAGGATATGTATACAATTTGTGATACTTTTGATACATTAGAACTCAATCAAATAGCTTACATTGAAAACTTGTCCTGTGGTAACTTCTTCAAGTGCTCAAAACTTAAATCACGTGGAATTTGGGCTGGGGCTGGATTGTTGCACAGCATTTTCTGAACTTGGATGAAGAAGTATGTAATCTGAAGCAGGAAAATGTGGAAGATGGTTCTTAGAACAGTTTAATATTCATCCAAGTTCTTTTCTTCTGTTCGGTGAGGGAAAGGAAATCATCTCCTTCAGCCTCTGAACTGAATCAAGTGGCTCCTCTTTGCATGTGCAGAAGGACATTAGAGCTATTTCCAGCCCTCAGTTCCTGGTTATCTTAATTGCAGTAGGACGAAGTTCACTTTGCTCCTAGAATGCAGGAGATACGAATGAGCAAGACCTTTTACCTGCTTTGTATGACTTCTTTGTTTTAAGACACTTGCTCACCCGTACATGTTGATCTTCTGAAATCCTGGCCTTTTTCTGTTTTGTTCCTTTAACCTACTGTTGTTGAAGCCCAGCTGGCAACTAAGCTGCACACAACCATTCACTCACTTCACCTGTGTTGGGATGCAGGAGAGAATTGGAAGACTAAACGTGAGAGAACTTTTGTGTTGTGGTAAAGGCAGTTCAATAGGTAAAGCAAAAGCCACACACACAAGGAAAGCAAAACAACATTTTCTCCTTCACGACTTTCCATGGGCAGGCAGGTTTTCAGCCATCCTCTGGAAGGTGGGGCCACATCATCTGTTTAACAGTTACTTGGAAAGACAAAAGCCATCACTCCAGACATCCCCTCTTCCTTCTTCCCCCAGCTTTATATGCTAAGCATGACGCCATATGCTATGGAATATCCCTTTGGTCAGTTGGGACCAGCTGTCCCAGCTGTGTCACCTCCCAGCTTCTTGCACAACTCCAGCCTCCTCACTGGCAGGGTGGGGTGAGGGGCAAAAAAGGCCTTGATTTTCTGTAAGCCCTGCTCAGCAACCAAAATGTACCTGAATTATCAACACTGTTTCCAGCACAGTCCAAAACACCCTCCCATACCAGCTACTGTGAAGAAAATTGTCCCAGCCAAAACTAGCACAAACCTCATTCTCACTTGTAATAGGCACTGCCAAAAATAATTGTCCAATAAAAGCCTCTGACTACATTCTTACCTCGCAATCAGTCAAGGGCAACTACGTGACACACGTCTGTTAAGTGATTTGTGTTGAACAAATTCCCAGCTTCATGGTTATTTAATTTGTAATTTTGGCAAGGATTTCTAGGACCTTTTCATTTTTGCTACATATGGTAGAACAAATTAAACTCTGGCCCGTTCTGTGATCTGAGAAAGGGATTTCACTTAGATCAGGTGAGTGTTTAGTATACTGTTTTCTGACTATTCTGTGCATGCCTGTGCTTTGTTTCAAGGTTGATTGAATGCTGCTTTTTTTTTTTTTTTTGTAATGGTGCATTTCTTCCCATTTGACAACAGCTTTGACCTTGAACATCTGTGCAACATAGAGAAAGTAACTGAATGTTGTAACATGGAAGATATGCATGTGATTGCAGGTAAAAGCATCACTGTGAAAGCCTTAACAGGAAGCATGCTATTGACTCATCTTGGCCTGGGATGGAAAGTGCTCTGAGCCTCATTAAAGTGTAATTAGCATTTTCATCTCAAAAGGAGGGTGGATCCAATTCTGATATACTTAGCATGCTTATTAGCAGCTTACACTGAAAAAAACAGCCATAAGTAACTCAGCAATATGTCTGTGCCATGCAGTTGGTGGCATTGTAAATTTTTGTTCAAAGGATAAAATGCTGAAAAAGAAGATAACTTCCTCAAAATGTTTGACTCTGAACTGTATTACAGTGGAAGTACCAATGTAAAAGTGTTATGGTCTTATGGGCTGCGAATCTGGCGACGAGGATTTCTTAGTTGCACAATAAGTGACAGGGCCTATGACAAGTAAAGCACCTGTACATTATTCTTAAGTAAGGTTACCCAATAGACCATGAACAGGTGGGTCCCTAGGATCACTGCTATGTACTCTTCTACCCATGTATAAATGTGGCAAATATACAACTTCTAAGGTAAATAAACTTTTTTTTTCTGTCACACTGGAATATGTAGTCTGTTTCCACAGATTACAGTCAGAATGGCATTTTGAAATGCTTCAGCATCCTCAGCAGCTTTGTTTGTGGTAATTAGCTGGTTTTGCACAGTTGTGCTTTACAACAGAGACCTTCAGTCTGTTTAGATTTGCCTTCTCTTTCTGCCTTTCCCCTAGGGACCTTGTAGGTGATTTGAAATTAATGTTGAACTTCTTAGTAAAGTTAAAATGTCTTAGAATAAGCAAGTTATTTGTTTACAAAGAAGGGAGATAGATTTTCTTACATTTTTAAATATAGATTTGACTACCAATAATTTTATATTTGGTGATTTAGTGGTATGATCCATTTGTATGAGGAATTATATGTCTGACTGTTAAATACTGGAAAGTATGAAAAAAATAGATAAAATATGTAGCAGCACAGAGAATGATTGCATGAAAAGAGATAACTGCTAGCTGATGATAGGCTTTTTTCTCAGTATTATTTTAGAGCCAAAATCTTCTTTGACCTCCTTTCAGAATGCAAATTGCCCACATCAAACCTGTTTAGGTATTGCCAGTTTCTCTAAGTTTTCTAGGATATCACCAGCAACTGATTTCCCCCCTCTCCTTTCCCATGGAGAAAAGGCTGTCCAGGTCCAAACTTGCCTAGAGGCAGGGTGTATGCTCTGTCAGTAGTAACAAAACCATTATCTTCTTGGCATAAATAGTTACAAATAGACAGTGATTTGCTTGTATTTGTTTTAAAAATGTGGACTCCCAACACAAGAAACTGCAGTAGGTTTTGGGTAATGTAGCAATAGCCACACCATGGGAGACAGTGTTATCCTGGCTCTGGCTATTCACAGTAGCAGATAACTAGTAGAGAGTAAATACATTTGCATATCTATTCATACAAATAGATTAAGAGATAGTAATGTATTTTTAGATGTTTATATATGTGTAATACAGTATATGTGAATAATACAAATGGTAATATTCCGTGTATTTTGTTGATATTTAATTTCATCAATAGATTTCTGTTGTCTGTACTTCATTCTTTTAATGAAAGGTTGCATCTGTATCACAGTCTTTAATATTCACAGTGAGCTTTTTTTTCTGTCACCTGGCACTTTGAATCTAGCAGTTTTGTCATATTGAAAAAATTCTGGGTTCCAGTAAAATTATGCATGATGCCCAGTAATTACAGGGTGTTTATGTCTTAGTTAACTATGGGCACTGGAGTTTTTGGTTAACAGTTAAAGCAGATGTTCCTGGTTTGTGATTTTGTCTTTCCATTTTTATGTTGAGATATTGAAATAAGTGTATCAAGTCCATACATTAATTTTAATAATGTCAGTTCCTGCTCTTTCAGCAGCTGATGTTCCTGCTTGAGATCATCTACATATGTGATAGGTCAGGCCATAAAGGGAAATCAGTTTCTGCTCCCGTTCAGAATTCTAGAAGTGAAAAGGTGCCGAGAGGAGGCTCCTGTGCAGATCCAGTGAGGGGGTACTATGTGGAGAGGCACTTCAGGCAGGCAAAACTGTGTTCGTTTGGCCTGTGTTGTGCTTACACTTAGGAGGCATTTATTTTTGTGACATGAGACATGACTTCCAGATGAAAATCTGTTGTTGCAGTCATGTGTGGAACTCTAAGCCTGAGGACTGTGCGCACATGTGTGAAGCAGCATGTGGCACCACTGGGATGCAAAGATTAGAGTCACAAAAAAGAAAAGTAAGACAAAATATTTTGTAAAAGAGGTTTTTTTGGGGGTGGGTTGGGTGCAATTGTATGACAGAAGCTGTTGCTTAAGATTCTCCTGTGAACTGAGATACCCTGATTAATTCTTGATGCTTTTGTGCTCACTTCAGAGAGATGAAGTGCAATCCATTAGCAAGGTGCTTGGGTCAGCCCGAGTGATGCTCAAAGCCAGAGCAAAACAAGGGGCAGCTGAGGAAAGAAACCAGACAAATGGATTAGTTTAAAATGTGTTGTGCTGCCCAGCAAGACTTAAAATTGTTAACCGTGCATATGAATATTTATATATGAGCCAGAAAACAACCAGCTAATCTCCTACTTTCCTCTTTTTAATGAGAGCCTGAACTGTTCACAGCAGTATTTTAGAAATTTGCTATTACTAACATCTTCCTCTACCCAGTCAGAGTTTTATCTCTTGCTTTAAAAGCAAAAATCTGTAAACAGTCCAAGTCACATTTCCAAATTGAAAAAAAAACGAAAACCAAGAAGCTGTATCTAAGTATTAGAAAGTTTAATGGGCTTAGATTTAAGATCGTGACTGAAATTAATATCACTTCAAAAACCCAGTCTTGGGCTGAAATGAAGTTTTAGGAGGTTGTAAAAACTGTTGTAAAAAAAAAGAAATTTTGAAATTATTTTTAAATATTTTAATTACTAATTTCATACAGAATTTTTTTTATTATGTGGTGGGACAGGTGCATGTAGCATTCCTCCCAAAGCACGTTTATGAACATGTCATAATCTGAAATTTTGTGGTCTTATTTCTCCTTTGTCTTCCTCCCAGAATTTATATTGAAGGCTGAATTTAATTTTCAATTATATCCTTGTAAGTGATCTTGGTAAAACCGAATTCTTGGGAAATTTACAAACACAGACTGATTCTTCTTGATATTCGAATGGAATAGTTACAGGAACTTATTTTTCTGCTATCACATCTTTGCAAAGATACTTGATGACTGCTTGCAGGATGTAGTGTAGGATACAAGAGATGAGATACTGGTGGTACAGGACATCTGATAATAAGGAGAGGCATTTCAGTGTGGTCTTCATAAGACAACCCAAAAACCTTGTGCCTGTCCAGGTGGAGTCTTGGGAGGAGTTGTGTTGCTATTTTGTTGACTGGAAGAAAGCACAGTTTAAGAATTTTAATGAGAGGTCTCTGAATATCTTGTTTTCACTTTGTTCAAGGGCCAGAACTGTGTACGTATAAGTTTAGAAAACTCAGTCACGGAGATCAAAAATCCTCTTTACAGACATTAAATAATTCCTGCTGAGAAGTGTAATTCTAGAAGGTGAATGCTACTTTCTTTGAAATAATCCAATTTGAAGATTAAGGAAATTGAATCTGATTTCCTTGATGCACAAAAATATGTATAGATATTTGAATACATATGTCTTTGGTTACTTCTTTCCTCTGCTCTGCAGTGCTGTGGCCTCACCTCGAGTCCTGTGTGCAGTTTTGGGGACCACAATATAAAAAAGATATTAAGACTTTAGAGAGCGTCCAAAGGAGGGCCACAAATTTGGTGAAGGGCCTTGAGGGGAAGCTGTGTGAGGAGCAGCTGAGGTCCCCTGGTTTGTTCAGCCTGGAGAGGAGGAGGCTGAGGGGAGACCTCACTGCAGTTACAGCTGCCTTGTGAGGGGAAGAGGAGGGGCAGGCACTGATCTCTTCTCTGTGGTGACAGTGACAGGACCTGAGGGAATGGCCTGAAGTTGTGTCAGGGCAGGTTTAGGTTGGATATTAAAAGTGGTCACAGCACCAGCCTGGCAGAGCTTAAGAAGCATTTGGACAATACTCTCAGGCACATGACACTTGGAGAGGTCCTATGTAGGGCCAGGAGGTGAAGATCCTTGTGGGTCCCTTCCAACTCAGCATATTCTATGTTTTGTTGTTAACTTTAAAAATGTAAATTAGTGTTGAATCTGTACCAAAAAAAAAATCTTCCCATTTAGCAAGCTTGTAGGGAAAGCATTCTTCAATAAAGATAGTTCCTCTTCATGTAGTTATAACAAAAATCAATTATTCTTAACAATGTGAGTACTTCGTAAACATAAATCGTTAAAACAGAAGTATGCAGACGCTCTTTAATGACACATTTCAAAAGTGATTTTGCCATAACTTTTCTGTTCTGTTCTTTTGTTGTATGCATAGTCATGCAAGTTGAATAGGAACTTCAATGAAGAATTCTGTATTTGATTTATGTACTGTTATTTAGTGCAACATTTTTTGTTCTATTTGTACTGTGCTTTTCAGGATAAATTACCGTGAAATTCCTGAACCTAGCAATCATGATTAAATGTATTTATTTGTTTTTCAAAAAAAATTGTTTAGACTGCACTCTTTTTCTCAGTTTAGCCCATTCAGTGTATGAGCAGTACTTTGCAGAGCATGGATGCTCTAAATTTTCAGTTGGAGAGTGAGAATCTTGTTGTAACTCAAGTGAAGGAGATAATGTGCCAGAGAGAAAAATGAATCATGTAAAAAGCCTGGAGAGTTGTAGTCAAGAAACAGATTTTGAAAACGAATCTTGAATTTCAGATTGTTGAAAGAAAAGAAGAGTTCCAGGGTTCACTTTTAGTCCAAGTGATGGACAATTTTTTTAGTCCAAGTGATGGACAATGAAGGCTACATGCTTTTAGCAGGGAGTCTCTCAGCTGTGATCCCCGTTCATAATTTCTAACCACAAAATAGGAATTAATTTCATGGGTCCATAAGTTCTATTATTTTGAGGTCAAAGCAGAGCTCCTCTGAATGATGTACCCAGAATATCCAAAGTGTATTTTCTATGGATATAAATGCAGACATTCAAAACTGTATATATTTAATGTTGTTGAGAAAGGATAAGCAATTATGAATTTATTACCAAAGCTACAGGGGATAATATACCACAGAAGTAATAGTTGAATCATATGATACTTCAGGTCAGAAAGGATCATCTACTACACGTCGCTGTTCAAAGTGGGGCCACCCTCAAGGACAAAATGTAATAAATGAATGCATAACTTAAATAATTTATTTTTTCTAAATTTTTCTTTAAAAAAAAGATGAGACTGACAAACCTGAAGGTGGTTAAGTTCCGAGAATTAGTTTCTACGATAGAATAAAACGGAAAATGCTGTGTGGTCAGGGAGCTCAGTGGTGCTCATTTTGATGACAAGTGTCCATTGTGCTACTTAGTGCTAGTGAAGACAAAGGAGAGAGAGTTCAGGGTATTAATATTTAAAATACAAAAAAAATGATGGCACTGAGGGATGGAATAAAAACATAAGCCACGTACAATCTGGAGGAAGAGAGATACGTAGGTATATGAAACAACAAGTAGTTTTAAAACTATTTTTTCATACGGGTGTGCTCACTGGGATTGAGATCAAAGTGGCTTTTTAAATACAAAAATGACAAATAAAAGTGGGGTTTTTTATGTTTGCTGATAAATTACCTAAGGTTTCTTTTGGGTCATTTTTGCCACTGCAAAGCTGTTCTGTGCTACAAAGTATTGGGGAAATACTAATTTCTGGACTAGACATGCATTAACAGAGGAGGAAATTTAGCCTTTGGTAGCTGTCAGCTTCTGTATTTTTCTGTAGTTATATTGAATACAGGTTGAGGAGAGATGGGTTGAAAGCCTCTTGTGGACATGTATGCATATATGTGTTTGCATGATGCATGAATTGCAAATAAAGCTACAGAAGTGAAAGCTCTGCTTTGGGTTTTGACCCCCTGTTTCTCCAAGTAGGTTATCTAACAGACTTACACATGATACCTAGTTCAACTCCTTCTAGGTAAAAATCAGTCTTGTTGACATGAGTGTTTCACGTGAGTGTTTGAACGTACATTCTCAAAAGCTGTGAAAAATATTTTCTTGATTCTCTTAAGATACAAGCATTTACTAAGGGGATGAGCCCTGTTTCTGAAATATCTTACCTTTTTAGTGTAAATGAAGCTGAATCAATTGCCAGGGAAGTGTAAATACTGAACAAATTTTTGAACCCCTGCTCCACTCCCTCATTTGGATTGCTAGAAAAAATCCCACAACCAACATGTGCTCTAGAAAGGTCGCTCTTTGACATACACTTTATTAATGTATTTCAGCCTGTGGTGTTGGTTTGTGCATATGTGTTGTTTGCAAGAGTGAGAGGGGATGGAGGAGTAGGTGTTAATTGAACTGCATCTCTGCATGCTTACAATTTGTTGTCCTCCGAACATATCTGTCCAGGATGTCATCTAGTACTGTTGATTTTCCTGAGAGGATTAGTTCTACTTTTTTTTAAAGCAGGAATATGTTCAGTGTGACTAGGAAGTTTTTATTTTTGTAATGAAACTTTCCTTTTCATACGTAAGTACCAGTTTTCATGAGGAACACTGATTTTCATTTCACTCAAAATGGTTTTTCTAAAAAACCTCAAAATAAACGGAAATTAAATGCTAGCATTAAGTTCTTACAGAACCTTTTAAAAACTTTTACTCATGTAATTCTCAAGACTATTGTGGTGGTTTATTTCTTGAACTGTCTTCCAGTGTACAGTTGGTAGCCAAACTGAAGAAAATAGAGGAAGAGAATCTCTGTGCATTCACAATCACAGTAAAGATTAGGTAGGAGCTGAATGACATAACTTTTTTTCATCTTTTAATTTTGTTTTCCAGAATGACAAATCCCCAGGGCGTTCCACAAGTCGATCAAGTAATATTTCAAAGGTATGTGAAATCTGTTTCCTTTTTCTAGGATTTAAAGAAAACTAGGTTATTAAATACAATACAGTACTTAAATCCATTATATTCCTTATATAGTATTTTATTTACAAAACCCAGATATTAAAGTTTTGCTGCAGAACATTATGGTTACCCTGTAAACTCCGTCATAAATACACAATTAGTCATTACTGTAAAATGTGTAATAATAATTAGCAAACAACACATGCACTTTTTTCACCTGCTTTCCCCAAGTGTTTAATGTTACCTTAACACTTTGGCTTAAGATAGAATTACTACTTCATTTTTCTCCTCCTGCCCTACCCAAATAATAACAGCTGTAATGTGTAGAGCTATGAATCTGTCTTCATTTCAAACTGAATTCTGAATTCCTTTTACAGGGATATATGGTTCCCTGAAGCCAGAACTTTACATCTAGATGCTTTTTGGTTTCTAGGAAACAGAGAAAGGAAACATTAGGAAAGGCAAAATATGATTTGTACTGGAGTTCTCTTGGCTTAACCCCATTTTTTTCTGTATTTTTGGTTCAGATGTGGCTGAAATCTATGCCAAAAAGCCAGTATATACAGGAGGTAAAAGATAAAAACTCAACAATTTTTTGAATCCAAGCCTAAACATCTGCCATGCATTATGCTTGATTATAAATATTAAACATTTTGCATTCAGGGTAAGCACAGTATCCTTAAACCTCTTCCCTACAATATTTTTTTCTGTGGGGTACCCAGTGTAAAACCTTTTTCTTCTCAGAGCCATAAAACAAAAAAAAGACAACAAACCCCAACTATGATTTTAATTTAAAATACTAGTTCTATGGTAAGTTCTGCTGTCTTACATAAAGAAGGGAAAAAGGAAGACAGGGAAAAACATGTAGAATATATCCAGCCTGCTGTAGGATATGGCTGAAACTCTCCCAGATTTACTGCCTATCTTTAAAAATTATATAGTTATAGACTTACAAACTTGATCACTGGGAATTGTAGTAATTACTTTAATTAAGAGTTTTAAATGCATGTCTCTAGCTATAGTTACTGTAAATCTATTATGACTTAGTATGACTTTTTCTGCTTTTTTGAAATACAGGTTCATGGGTTGCACTGTGACCAAGCATAAATGTATTCACTGACATGAGAAACATGCCAGTGCCTAACATTTATTTTGAAGTGATTTCTGCACAAATCAGTATAGTTGCTTATTAGAAAGTGATATTTGCACTGGTTTTAGTTGCAAGCTAAAAGAACAGGTTTTCAGTCCTGCACTTGATCTTTTTCTGATTTATAGCATCATTCATTGTTTTGGATCAATTTTTCTATGAGAAGCTACCTGTCAATGAAGTTTTTCAAATGCTGAAAGACATTTGATTAGCATTCCAGTTTCATTTGCTGTCTGACTCAAAATGCTTTTTTGATAAAGCAGGTTTTTATAGGTGTGTGTGTACATAGAAAAGCAAACACCTGACTTTGCAGGTTAATATTGCATGGCAGAAAGTGATAGTAAAATACTGCTCCTCAGAACAAGATTGAAAGCTTCTAGGCCGGATAAACTACATGCCAAAGGCAAGAGCTGTGTTCTGTGCAGTGTCAGATCTTGCATACAATAAAAATTTCAATGGGCAGAAAAATTAGATAGTCTTTATGTAAAACTATAAATTAGTGTCATCAAAACATTGTCTTTCACTGTTTTCCTTTGCCTGTATGTGTAAGTTAAAAGGGTCAAATAGAATTATATTTTAAGAATTACTGTGTGTTGTGTATTCCACCCTTGGCTGGATGGAGCTCCTGCCCCAGAGCAGAGTAGCTACCACTGGATTTTGTATATTTCATTTGTGAAATGAAATATAGCATAGATTCTGTAAATACAGATTCATATTTCATAATGCTCTTAAGTTGTTTATTCGGAGATGACACCTGACATTTGCAGTGTATGCTTGGGCAATTTTGCATGCTAGGTACATTAACTCTGAATTTTGTGGTATTACAGATTAAACTGAATTGCTGAACATTGAATATGTCTTAGTTATAATGAGAAGGAGTGGTTTTGATTTGTTATTTTCCAGATATTAGTTAGTATATACCTATCCAATCCAGAGATTTTAAAATCAAACATTCCCTAGAGGAGTGGATGTGGGGGGGAGAAGTGGGGGGAATCAACACTTCGATTTTACCATTCATTTTTGCTGTCTGTTGAGAGTACAGGAGTTTAGCATGTTGCAAGGACTTTTCTTATTGCATATATATATATATATATAATTTTCTGGCAAGAATTTCAGTAATAGACTATTTAAGGCAAATGAAAGAACAAAACTTAAAATATTTGACTGACAGCTGTGGCTGTCTTCAGTGAAAAGCCACCTGGGAATTCATTCATTCATTCACCTCAGCCTTTCATTTATTTATATCAAGAAAACTGCCCTGGAACTCCAAAAACAACTGCTTCTGTTAGTTTTCCAATCAGAGACAATTAGGAAAATGTATCAGTGTCTGTTTTTGCTGCACTTCTGGTAATAACCTAGATTTTTCCTGTGCAATCAATAAATCAAGAAACAATCTTTTTGCATTCTTCCCTGCTAGCATTAGATTATTAAATCATATTTTGGATTGATCAGTATTTCACATTACTTTGTATGGAAAAAGTGTAGCCCTAGTTAGTAGTTACAGCTTTCAAAACCTATCTACATAAAGAAACTTACACATAAATAAAATATAAAGTATTTGGAAATGTGAGTTATGAACCAGCTTTGATGATTTTAAATTATTACTATTTTTTTAAGCATTAGACTTTTTTCCCCACCTATTTCCTATGTTGCTGGTAGCAGAAGGAACTTTATTATTCTTTGTAAAAGATAGTATTTTGCAGTGTTCTGGATTTCAGAATTGAAATTGTCCTATCTGCATGTGTTTAAAATCTATGTAAGTGAAAAACTTGACCTTGTCCATTACCTACTTGACATTGCTTAGTTTTCTGTGTGCTGTAGCTTTTTTCATTAAAATTCTTATGTCTTCCTAAACACATGTATAATTTAAGAGGAAAGCTAGTCAGAGAAGGATCTGGTGGATTCATTGTTTTCTGTTGTGGTTAACCAGTGGAACAAATCTCATGTCTGAATTACAGTCTGTAGAGGTTATGCTTTATATGTGTTTCTGAGGCTGCCTGGTTATGTTAAAATGCTTTCTGGAAGAAATGTTTCTAAAACATTGTAATTATCTTTCTGTATGTTAATTATGATTCAAGAGCTCATTAGAGAAGGATGCTCTCTCAGCAGCAAGATTAGAAATTCTCTGATGGGAACCTTGGGCTTATTTTTCAGTGCAGGGAAAATCAGGCTTGGAGCAAATTGCCTGATTTTTTTTTTGCCTCAATTACTTCTCAAAAATCTGGAGCAGGTGTTAGAACACTTTTTATTTACAAGTCTCTGAAGCAGCCATCTAATAAAACTCTGTTGAGTTATATCAGGAAGTGAGGTGCTTGTTTTGGAATATTCTGTGTGATAATGTTCACATTTCTAATTTAGAATATGAATAACAATAGAGGAAAGAAAGAAGGAAAGAATTGTTTTTACTGTATGTTAGCAATTTCTGATTTCTTGTGTCGGGTGGGGCTCCTCTCAGTAAGATACAAACGAAAACCAAAAGGCACCAGGATGCCAAAGTAGTGCTCACTAAAGTTCTAGATGAAAAATTTATTGTTGCCAATGTATTGATTGTTGATTTGAGCCACTCAGTTTGTGACTCTGAAATAAATTTCACAAACTGGGTATCAAATTCTGTAATAAGTAATATAATATTAATCCTTTTGAATTATAAGTTACCATTTAATCTCTTCCATTAAGATTGAATAATCTTTCACATGGGTTTTGATACTCTCAAGTATTTCATCCTCTCTCAGTACAAGGTGACTGTATGAAGAGTCCTGTATGGCAGTGTGGATGGTTTACACAGCTTGAGGCAGAACTATTACCCACTGTAAGTGTGTAATGGGCCAAACATGCCACCATGTCTGAGGCAGTGGCACCAACAGAGAGCACATAATGTCTCCTGTCAGCATTATTGTAAGGAGGAATGATCGGTTTTATGGTGAAAAAAAACATAAAGGAGCTCAAATGTTCTTTTTAAAGAAGTTCTTAACCATGGACTTCGATTGCCAGCACCAGGATTGCAGCATTTCCAAGATCACCTGTTGCATGTCTGAATCCTAAAGACTGGCTGTGTGACCCCTTGTGTTTTGCTGCAGGGAACTACAATGCTACAAGTTGATCCATAGTTTTTACTGTTCTCTGCCAATTTCACATTAATCATAAATGAAATCTCTTCCAGATTGGTAGTTGATTTTTTTTTCAAGGAACCATGTAGCCCCATCCCTTCCAAGTGTAGGTTCTAGATTACTGTAATGAGCAACTGAGAAGAAAACTTAGGGCTTTCAAAAAAGAAAACAAATCAAGCAAAAAAATAAGTCCTTGCTCTTGTAAAGCGTAAAATGTCATCCTTCAAAAGTGCTTTTACAGTAAATAATACCAGGTATACAAAACTGACATTAAAATATGAGTATAAGTGTTATGTTAGTCATCAAATCGTTCTTCTTGCTCATAAACAGAATCATTATTATGAAAGGTGAAGCCTAACCTAGCGCTTAGCTCTCATTTACTGAAAACAGTGCAAAGTAAACAAGTTAGTGAAAAGATTTTGTTCATCAAAACAGAATTTGAAGGCAAAAATAAAAGGCAGAAAACCAGAAAAACTAGACTTAGATCCATTGCATAGTAACTGTTTCCGTACTTTTTAAATTCCTAGATATGAATGTTTAATTTTTATGTGTAGAGAATGCTTTGTGGTTTGTCCATACAATTTATTCTTTATTTACAATTAGCTTAACAAAAGGCAGGACAGCAGAATTTATGTAAGTCTGCCCAAAACTTGAATTTCTGAATAAAATTGCATGAATATATGCTGATAATAAGCACATGGGGGCAACTATTAGAAAATAATTCAATTTCAGTTTACTCTTGGATACGCTTTTTTTTGGACCTGTTATAAACTCATGTTCTACTGAGAGGGAATACATAAAAATGTGTGATTGTATGTATACAAGAATGTGTACAGTTTTATTAAATCACTGTTTTTATCAACAGTGTTTTCTGAGTATACCTGAATGTGTCACATTGATGCATCCAGATAAAACTGCATATATGTGTGGAATGGGTTGTGCCACAATTTTTGTTTTTATACAAGCTTACACAGTGTGTAACGCCTGTATATAATTTTAATTTCTGCTATCACAAAATTCAGTCCTATCCTATGATAGCCAATATCATACAGAAGTAGCTTTGTTTTGTTTTCAGTAAATGGAGGATACAAATTATTACCTATGCTTATTGTGTATAATTATTATAATTATCTCCATAAATGTAAATAATAATGATGATCTGTTACATGTATGCTCCTGGAAGTGTTTGCATGGCATTTAATTTTTCACCATGGCACTCTGAAGCCCATTTCATGTATTTGTCCTAAAAACAATTAAGCAAACTTTATCTCTTCAGAGTTACAAAATTGGGGGTGTTCGTGCAGATTTAGGTTTATTGCACTTCATAATAAATATGGTATCTCCTGTTTTTTGCAGTGATGCATTCTCAGGGTTTCACTTATTTAGTTTTAGTCATTTTAATATTCTTGCTACAACTCTTTTGCCTTGGCACATTTAGGCTTCTCTCTTCCCTTAGGGATGGAATAAATAGACATCAAATACACACCAGAATGGAGTTGTTCAAATATAACTATATAACAAATATAACAATAACTGATATCCTCACGGATGGGAGTTTATCCAGTCTGCCTCCCGTGCAGTCCACCAGTCCAAAGGAAGAATATGGTGGGTGTGTGCACTCACATGCATATGCACTTGTGAGAGCATGGCAGGAGCATCATCTGAGTGGAAGCTGTGCAGTATATAGGAATGTTTTGAGGGTTGCAGTCTTGCAGATAGAGAGACATGTGAAAACAGATGTCTGCTTTGGAATAGAAATTCTGAATGGCTCTCTGAGTACTGACTACCTCAGAAATAAAGGGCTGCAAAATCCAGTAACAAAGAAAATACATGTTTTGTGCTTCACCTTTCCTATAGGCTAAATTTCCTTTGAGTTCCCTCCAGACAGTCAAAAGTTGCTGGTCTTATGGCTCTGCACCTTTTGCATAAAATCTGGTACATCCTTTGTTCCAACTGCCTACATTTTTTTTAAGAAGTATGAAACATTTTTATTAAGAAAGTGGTAATGACTAGAATGATGCATCCTTGAAGAGACTCATGAATGAAAAATATTGTGTTGCTACGATACAAAGAGTTTTGCATACTATAATCCATCTGATAATTCAGAGTTTAGCTAGCAGTGCTTCTATGCCTGTAGAAAAAGTGGATTTTTTAGTTGAATCTGTACCTTGAAAATAAAGATTAACATAGATTAGTAAGGCAGGAGAAAACAACTTAAGCAAGCTGATTGAATATACAAGTTAAAGTCATAATTACTCATTTGCTTCATTTTTTAAATGGTAGTATAGATTTGCCATTTGCAATTTTGATTTTAGATTTCAAACCACTTTATAGCGTGATCACACTGACTTTCAAAGGTGCTGAATGGTACTGCTTGGCAGAATCCTAAGGATATTTCTGTTCCTTCCTTGTGAGTTACTTTTCCCTTTATTCCTTCTCTTCAGAGGCAGGTGAAAGGAGGGGAAGGAGGAGAGAAAGAAAAGGTTTGGAGAAGAAATGTGCAAGGAATAATTTACGAAAAAAAGAAAATCTGTGAAAGATAATTTAACAGAAATTCATTTGCCAATTAATGTAACAGTTGCTGTAAAGGCATCAATCAGATTTAAATAACTTTGAAATCTGAGCACAAAGCAGGAACTCCATCATGAAGAAACAAATAAAGAAAAGAAAAAAACCAAAAAACCAAACAAACCAAAACCCAGAAATCCCCTTCCCCAAACCCATGCACATAAATTTCAGTTGCCATTGAGACCGAGCTTGTAAAATAACACCCGGCTTGGGCCACCTTCACCATCTTTTTGAACTTTTTAGACCTGAGGAAATGTCCACAAAAAAAGTTCATAGAGGTGTATTTTTCCACAAAATGTTGCATTGTTTACAAAGGAGAAATTTTCAAATTAAAATACACAGACTGGGTCTCCTGCTGAGCCTATTGCTATACAAACTGCTCTAATCTTCTAAGGTGTCTATTCCTTTGTGTGCTGTTTTTCAAATAGGATAGAGTTTCAGCTTTTTAACTATAATGGCTGGTGGGATCTGGAGTATTCTATGATGCATCACTGCTATTAGAGCAAACTCAGCAGGAGAATAAAAGCATTAGACATATTCCCTGTCTGCCCTATCACCCATCAGTTGGCTGCAGCTTTCTAGTTCAGCACTGTTGTAAGTTGACCAGCTTTTGGAAATGCCTCTATTCAGAACAGAGACAGGAGAGGATTCACTAGCCTTTCTGGTGGTATCTGAGAGGCCATTTTATATAAGCTGTCCATTACATCATCTGGTTTGTTAATTTAAAGCTTCACTCCCTTCCTATGGGAATCTTTGCACTTCTGGAGTCTGTTTTTACTTAGCTTTTCAGTTAGGCCAAAGTAGAGCCCTTCTCTGTCCTTAGGCAGAGCACAACGTTTCTCATGTTCCTGCACTAGTTTCAACAGGTTAAGCAATACATGGTCTGTAGGGACTCCCTTTTTTTTCTTTTTTTAAATTATTATCTGGAAACTTCTATCAGATCCTGAACACCTAAGTAAAGGCAGTCTTGATGTGAAATTCTTACTGTTTTTACCGGTTGAACTTAATTTTGTCCCCCATATCTGTCTTTGCTGGTCTTTTAACACAGACACATGTGTGTGACTGAAGGCCCCTTGTGTTGGGTAAGTGATTATCATCTCGCTTATCCTGAAAACTCTGTATTTACCAGTATTCTGTTTGAAAAGCACACTATCAACATACCAAAAATAATTATGGATGAGTGCCTGTCATGTCTGTTAATTGAATTTCATATCCTTGACAAGAGAGTTCATCTAAACTGGCCAAGACAGCAGAAGGTGGTGACTGGGGAATCTCTCTCTACTAACAATCTTTTTTGAAATGCCAGACCTAATCAGCTGGAGTTGGCATTATCCCTTAGACCTCTTTCTTGTGTTGATGACATAGAGAAATGAGTTGCCTTGCTCATAAATGAATTGTGAGACAGCTTTATTTTGAATTACCACATTTAATTCTGCTACTGATATAATTCGTTGTGATAGAATTAGTACACAGCTTGTTTAGTTTTCTCATTCCAGTGAGCTGTACAACATACCTGTCTGAAGAAGACATTCATTCAAGGAATACTATTTTTAAAAATTTCGTTATTCTGCCTCTCAGATGGAATTGGAGTCCTCAGCATCAATCTGATCCCTCTATTCACTAAATACAGTATCTCAAAATATTCAGTGTGCTGCATAGCAATATAACAATGGGATAGCAATTATAGCAATAAGATCTGTCCGCTTGAGACTGTTTCCAACATCTGGTGCAAATACATTCCCAAAAGAGCTGGACCGATAAGACGTGAGCAGAATGTATTTAAATTATCATGTTCTGGTTTGTCAGATATGCCTTGAAAATACACAATTCTCTCTGTAAATACACTACCCAAGTAAATGCCCCTTTAGGTATCTTTGCTCTCAGACTGGATTTAAGAGATACAATTATTTAAATTTTTTAAATAATTTTGGGATGTATAGCTTGTAGAAGAGATGGCAAAGAGGGAATATTGCCAAAAGAATTGGGGTAAATTCAGAGGCTGTGCTGGTAGCAGAAAGCAGATACAGTTACTGCTGTCAGAACAGGGTAGGATGAAAATGCAAAGGGGGTTGGGGATAGAGGTCTGGACTAGGCATCCAGCTGAGCTGAAATTTACAGGTTCTTAAAAAGAGCTCATCTAGCTGTGAATTATTATATTCATATGAAATGTGGTAGCAAGGGCAGACCTGATGTTAGGTCTTTCCACTACTGTTTAATTAAAAAGACTGGACCTAGTTACAAAATAAGGGCCTCCATTTCCTGTGAAGTACACAAATCAACATCAGAAAATTAATATCAGAAACACTAACATTTTTGATTTTAGAAATCACTCCATCAGTTCATTTTTGTTTCCACAACATCAAACACTTTTAAGAGTCAGCTAGACAGGGTGTTGGGACATTCTGTCCACACTGTGCTTTTTGCTGAGAAAGGTTGGGCTCGGTCCCATCCAACCCGATACTCTATGATTCTATGATTTTACCATTAAAAGCTAATTTAATGTAGATAAAAATCAAAATTTGTGTCACAAAGTTGTAGAACCAAATGAATTAAATTTGATCACAGGTAAGTATCTGAATTATCTTGTGTATAACTTGTCATGTTGGAGTTTTCATGCTTTGTTTTTGAAGACTTAAGTGGCGCATTGGCTTTTTGCCTGCCAGTTGTCGTGTTTACTGCAATAGGGTTTAGACAAACAAGCAAAAAGCATTCATTTTTGCAAAAGATATTTATGTAAATTGGTTTTGAAGGAAATAAATTTTTCTCTGAGTTATGTGCAACTAAACATAACATCATTATGCCTGTAGATTTGACTGAGCAGGGCTGAAACAGTCCAGACCTCTTGACAGTTGAAAGTGAAATGTAAGATTAAAGTAGTCAAACTGGTAATGTAATTTTTATCTTAAAATAATTAGATTTCCACCTGTCTGCAGTTCCAAATAGTAAGTGTAAAAGCCTTTCAAGGAGTTTGTTTAAATTTTGGCTTTATTTCAGCTCTCTTAAGAGCTGTCTAGCTGGCTTCCTGCTTTAATAGCTGCTGAAAGTTTCTTGAACTTTTGCAGACCTGCTGTATGGTTACTGGGCCAGCTTAGCCAGTCTCCTTATCCCTTCAAAGGGTACTGCTTGTAGGAAGGTGATATAAAAATTCCTTTTGCCACATGGAGGTTACGTGACCACCACTTAGGACCAGGCCAAGCCCCTGTAGTACAGGGATCCAAAAAGAAGCAGTGGTAACAGTCCTGGAGCAGTGAGGGGAAAAAAGAAATGAACTCATCATGAGGGATGAATTCAGGAGTCCACACTCGCCTCTGGGGCTGGATTTCTTTAGCAGTCCTTTGCCTGAGGTTTAGTCTGGGGAGATGTTTTTTCACACAGCAGCAGCATGTAACCCAATAACATTAGTTACTGGCGCTGATGTCTGCATCTTTCCTCATTAAGTAGCTTAAGATATGCCTAATTACTTAATGCTAATCACAGAGGCTGAAGTGGAAGAAGATTATGTACCCAACCATGCATATAACATATGTTTCTAATATGCATGTAAGAAAAATTCATATTCTGTCACAATACATATAATTGAAATATTGCTTTTGTAGAACAGGAGATACAAAGTACAATTTCTCTTTCTGATACTTGTCCTTTTCTTCCAGCCTGCCACTGCATGTAGACACACTAATGTTCTTCCTTTGACTGGTGAATCCAGACATGGCAAAAACTTAGAACAGGAGGATTGTGTCCAAATGCTTTATCAATTTATTTTCTCTTTTTGGCTTAGTTGTTGTATCTCTGAGCTTCGTTCATGGAACTGAAAGCAAAGAATTAGTAATATTGTTGGTGGTTTTGGTGTATTTTTGCAATATTAATCAACAGGTAAAAATGGTTACTTGAATTCCAAGAGCTAGAAGATTGTTTTCATGCAAAAGCACTCTTCTTAAGTCTCAGCTCATATCCAAATAAAAGCAAAAATGCACATAGTGGTGATTGATGTTTCCAAAAGATGTCTGCATTAAATATAATGGATATTGAGAACCTTGGATAAAAGTGAAGTGTTGGTAGGTACTTGCTATATATTTTTGCTTGTACTACTAATTTGCAAACACCTTTTTAACACCACAAAAGTATCTGTGAAAGTTGAGCGGGAAATAATTTCAATTATCTGACTGAATTTGGTTTGCTCCTACAAAAGATTGGGATGACAGGCTTTACATCTTTGCATGATTTGTACTTTGTACTCTTGCTTAATAGTCATCCTTCCCTTGCATCTGGTGTATGATCTTATGGAATTCTGAGGCTTGTAGTATCTTGTCAGCATTTGGTAGTGGTGCTCCCAATGGGATGGGGTTGCATACTAAAAGCTAATACTCCTGATCAGCTACAGGAAGGTCATGACCTTTAGAATGATTTGTGTTGAACCCACTTCCCACAATACCATGTCTTGTGAGGGATCCTGAAGAATCACAATGCTTTACATTTGGATTCCATACAGTTCTGCTGCCAATAGACAGCAAGGCAGATTGAAATGGTTTGCTGTTGACACCATCAAAATATATTTTCAGTGAAAGTCTTGGGTAATCGAATCTGCAATTTGTAGCAACAACCTTATGAGCAAAATGTCACATACGTGTTTTATATCTGTCATTTTAAAATGTCATACACATGTTTTATATCTCTTCTGCTGCTTGAGAATGTGATCAGCTCTGTAGAGATGCAGCCTGCACTTTGGATTTTTCAGGATCATCTCAGTTTAACTTTTTCAGCTCTTCTAGAAGATCTGATTGCCTTGAAAATCTTTTAAAACACACTCTAATCTTCCTGCTGTCTCATCAGTCCACTTAACCTAGGTTAGCTTTGGGTTCTTCATCACTCAAAGTATCGTAAATGCACTTCACGTGATTTGGAAAGGAATCATCATGGTTGTTTGCACAAAAGAAAACCAGTATTTTTTCCCATCAGACATGTCCAATAGACCCAAATGAAAATTCAAATGTTGAAAGCTGCTTCCTCAAACAGTGACAAAAAGTAGTCATGGGCGAATGAGAGCTCAAACACTTCAGTCGTACTTAGTTCCACAAATAGGTTTCACTTTTGTTCAAGCTTCCTGTATTTTGTGAGCTTCTGTGCATTCAACAGTGCGCTATGAACAGCAGGAACAGTTATTTTAATTTTGTGATCATGTGGCAAAGCAGTAAAATATCTGCAATGTATTTCATGGACAAAGATTCCAAACTGTATAACTTATTTCAACAGGCAAGCAGTCCTACAACAGGAACAGCTCCCAGGAGTCAATCCCGGTTGTCAGTCTGCCCCTCCACTCAGGACATTTGTAGGTATGTGCTGAGAAAAATATACTCTCATCTGGCTGATATTTGTTAGTTGTTTTTATTAAATGTTATGTAGCTCTTGCTTCTGCTTAACTTTATTCATAATTGACATAGACTAGTTTTCTTTTGATCTCTCTTTGTTTTGGTTTTGTTTTTGCTTTTTAGTCTCATGTTTTTCTATTAAAATTCATGTTCTCATTCTCATCCTTTTTTTTTTTTTTTTTTTGTAATCTCTCTTTCCACCCACCTTGTACCATTTCCATCCCTTTCCTTTGCTTACTGCTTTGTCTAGATCTACTGCCTTGCATGATTTGTCAGAAGATGAGCTTGAACATGCAACCCCTGTCATGGTGCTGGCTCCTTCTAATAGGGAGCCTGGTGGTAAGAAGCACATAAAACGAAGGTTTAGGCTGAAAAGAGAGACTGGAGAAAATGGTGAGCACACAGAAAAACAAGGAAAGGGGAGAAACTGTAAATTGCATCCTGAGCCTCCGAGATCCAGCTGGAATGCATCCGATTCATCATCATCTTTGGATGAGAGTCAGTGGGCTCAGGCTAGGAGAAGAGCAAGAGAGAAGGCCAGGATGGCCAGGAGAGGGAGAAGAAACAATAGATCATGCAGTAACCAGGATGGCTCATCAAACAATAATGCTGTTGAGCTTGTCACCTTGGGGACAATGGGAAAAAAGAAACAAGAGGTATCTGACCCTGAGAATCCTACTTTAAATCACCGGCGAAGGATTCCAAGGCTTAAGGAATCTCAGTCTTCAGCATCATCTCAGGAAGCAAGGATTTCCTCAAGAAGATGTGGGAAAAGCAAAGGCAAAAGCTGCCACAGAGATCAGCAGCCTGCACCTTTCCTTAGACACATGAAGGACTCCTTTGCAGAGGCAGGCTCTGGCAGCGATGCTCGGGCAGTCCCAGATAATGGAGCACCTGCTGGGGCAGGGCCCACTGTGCCTCATGCTGCTCAGAAGGCTCCAGTATTGTATGATGACTGGTCTGATGATTTAGAAGTATGCAGGTTAGTCCCTAATAAGGATTTAGCATTCTTAAAAGGAGTTTCTCCCTGCCACAGTCTGAGTGCCTTTCCCTTGACTGCTTTCTGTCCCTATTTCTCAGTAATAAACTGCTAGGCAGGCCACAGGAAATAACACAAAAACCTTTGCTACAGAGAAATTAGCATATCTCAATCTGAAGACATACTTCTCTTACTTAAAAAGAGTAATCCTACAAAGGAAGCAAATGTTTGTCTTTGCTCCATGAAGATGTGCCCACTTTGTCCTCTGGCTGAGTATTGCTGTGTTTTAAATGTCCAGCCAGAGGCAGAGAATGAAGCAGTGTCAGATAGCTCAATACAATGGGATATGGAGCTTTTCATCCTTAAGTGATCAGTTCAAATCCAGCTGTGGTCCCTCTATGCCATTTTTCAATGACTTATATGAAATAAATTTATGGTCTTGATTCAGTGTCCTCCAGAGTTGCCATTACCTCAGGAATCCCGTGGATGGTGCCTGCAGAACACTGTCTCCAGTGCAGCATAATTTGTCCATGACTTCGCAATGCCAAACATCTCGACACTGTGAATGTGTATGAGCTGTTAGTTCAGTCACCCCTCACAAGGACTAGAATAATACAAAAGGATGATTGGGCAGAATAAGCAGTAAAATAAAAGCTTTGAGAAAGAAAAAGCAACACCGAGAGTTCTCTTTAGTTCAGAAGTTCAGACTTCTGACAACCTGATGCCCTTGGTGTGAAGCATGCAACCAGAAGGTAAGGATTTTACCCTGGAAATGAGAGCAAGTTAGACACTTCTGGGCTACCATCCAAATTTGGACTACACAGCCAGGAAGGCTTGAGTTACTTTGTTCAGTGGTAAATGAAAATGCACCATCCCTTAAGTCTAACAGAACTGAAACAAGTATTTCCTTTTTTTCTCTCGCCAAACTTGTGAGCCAGCATTGACTCTCATCTACAAAGTGTCAATCAGGCTTAGTTTCTTCATATGGTAACCCGAAACTTCTCACTTTTCTTTGCTGGGAAGAATTTGCGTGGAAATGTAAACAGAGGATGAGGAAGTTCATGATGCCACATCATGCAATTTCACAATGTGCTTTAACTTAGTAAAACACTGCAAAGATCCTATTTCTGAAAAGAAAAAAGGTAATATGCAGTCCTTCTGTGTTTTCTCACAGCAGGAGATATAAGTCATTACTAATGCAGCTGGTGCTATGCACTCCTTGTACTTACCAAGCAAAAACATACATTTCTATTGTCTGACCATTGTCTGTCATAATAATTTAAGGTTCTTCAAAGTCCAGCTGTGTTTGTGCATGAGCTTGTATATCAGGAACAGGCTTGGGATCTCTCTGCCTTATAGAAATGCAAGGAAACAGCAGCAGTGGTGACCATGTGATTGAAATGTATCTAGAGGGCATGATGCAGACGTGTGCACAGGTAACTACAACAGCTTCAGAGTTGTCTTAGATTTCTGAACTACCCAGTCTGCATGTATTGAAGATCCCCTGTAGTACACGCAGTACATACAGAACAGGTAATTTAATCATTATTAAGAACATGAGCTACCCAAGACCTGAAAAAAAATATTTCAACATGGGTCTTCATATGGGCTTAACTATACTGTAGTAAAAAAAATACGCGAATAAATAAATAAATAAATGTGTGTGTATATATATACACACACATACTATATAAAAAAAAAAAATTCTGTTATTGCCTTATGTAGATTAGTCCTAACTGTTTCTCAAATCACCAAACTTAGAATTTACTTTCAGATGGAAAGTAGATTGCAGTCTTTTGTTTGTCTTCTCAACCCACTGAATTTCATTATAATTTTTCAGGCGCTTTTTGCAAGACTTGGAGTTTGGTTCAAGGATGGACCTTTTGGGTGCCCATGCAGACTTTTCAGCCAGGCTCTTGTTTAGTTGAGAAAGGTTGAAAACTTTTGATAAGTATGTGCCTCTAGGCTCACTATCAGTGGAGGTGTTCTTTTGAGCAAGCAGCATTAAACTCAATGTGGTTGATAATGAGACCTGTTCTGCAAAATTTCTCAAGACAGTCATAATCGCATTTTTCTTCATGTCAGGGATAATGCTATTTTTTTGTCATCATTACGATACGATACATTGTTATGGTACGTCATTAACAGATGTATCATAGTGACTGTAATACATCTAGGAAAAACATTGCAAAATCAAAAGCAAGTTAATTTTTCATAGCTAATAAGTTGTCTTACTTATCAGTTTGCAGACAGCTGAAGAAAAATGAAGACATGTTTTTACTGCCAGTTCAGACTGTAGTTTCTGTTTCTCAGGACAGGTCTATGCACTTCCTTGATTTGTGTTCTGTGTTACGGGGCTTTTTCTCAAATTCACAACCTCCCATCTGAAACAAAAAATAAATAATTACATGTCAATAGACTTCTGCAGATGTACACCACTTTTCTGCATGAGAAGTAAAAAAAGGAGGGTGGTTTTGTGATGTTTATTCTAAGACTAGGTTAGCATAGCTGGTTGTGATGTGGAAAATTAGTTTTCCTGGGGTGTTTCTTCAAGCTTTTCATCCTAGCCGTTCATGTGTTTTAGTTGATATGACAGCACTGGCTGAGAGGAATGGCCCTCACCTAAATAGGATTGCGTGGAAATAGCAGAGGACTGGGGATCATAAACATCTCTTGGTGACAGTTATTTTGTCTTTAAGTTTCTGGGCAGACAGCCTTTTTCCTTCATTTCCTCATGGATTGCTGGCAGTTTCTTCAATCTGCATTTAGCAGCATGAGCAGGAATGTGACAGGACACGCCCAGTTCCAGCATAGGCACATTAGTCAGATAGAGTACCATTGTGCAATATGTTCTTCAGCTAGTCTGAGGGGAGCCTCTTGGTCACTTCAGCGAAATATTTCCCCGTCTAGTGTCACTGATCCTTTCCAAAATGCTGAAACAATGTCATGGCATCAATGCTGACCTTTACAGTCTCTTCCCTGAACTACTTTCTCCTGGAGTCTGTTAGGAAGCAAGGTTTCTTCTGAGATACAAACATAAGTTCTGGCCATGCTGAGTTGTTTTGGCACCTCATTTTATTTAAGTTTTTTTAAAGATTCACAGGATATACTTTCTAAATCATACAGTTGGATTCCCCTTTTCCTAAGTTGCCCTGTGTCTGAGATTTTCTGCATATATAATTTATCCTGGAATTTGCCATGTGGCTTGAGACACAGTCTCAGAAATAGCTTTCTTTGGTCTGCATGTGGATAATCTCCCTGAAGGGAACAGCTCTGTATTGGACATGACAAAGTGAATGGATTGTGAGAATTTCGTCACATGGATTTTCACATGGAAATTACTAAAAAAAGAAAATCGGTTAGTTGATATTACCACTAGTGGATCATAAGTGCTTTATGTATTGATTCTGAATATATCTTGTGGTATTTTTATTATTGACTATATAGTTGAAAGATATTTTATGTTTGACTAGTTAGGCTTTTGGTGTAAAATCTTTTTGTAGTACTGATTCAGTCATTTCAGGAAAAACACATGCACTTACATAAAGTGGAGTTCCTCGCTTTGAAAAAAAGATGCTTATCGGAAGTTGAATTTTGTTTTGTTGGACTCTGAATGACTCCTTCTGCAGTCAGGTAATGGCAGGCCCTCATTTGAGGAGTAGGGCATGTGAGAAAACAGGCAGGGAGGGGAGGAAGTAAAAGAGATTATGGAGTTGATTCATGAGATCTGCAGAATATATTTCAAGCATAATTTTTAAACAACAGTTTTAAAAATCTAGTGTGTGTTTATTAAAAGGCCATTATAAACTTAGGAAAAGAATAATATGGGCACTTTTGTGTATTAGGACAATTATATATGGGAAGAAATAGAGTATGTGTATTGCATATGACAAGAGGCAATATGATTATCTAACTTGTCTCTGTGAAATCAAGTGCTGCAACAGGGTGGTTTTTTTTTTCTTAATATTATTTAATATAAATTTTAAAAAAATCTTTCATGAAATTATTTACATTCTGAAATATTCATGTAGGGGAACGCTCAAAAAATCAGCAGAGAGGAAGGTGGTTGGTAGGAAACAAATCCTTGAGGAAAAAAAGAGGAAGTTGAACAGAAGATAGATATATAGGTTCAAATTCTACCACTGAAATTTAACACTCATTCTAAATACTTATGCTGAAACCTTGAAGTTGGATCCAGTGAATAAAATGTAGTGCAGAAAACGTAGACTTGAAATACCATCCAGAGCCCTCTAAAACCACCATAAAATGGAAGAAGCTCTAGTTCCAGACTGGTGTTTGGCTGGAGGGTTTTTAACCTGTTTCTCCCTGGGATGTTAGTGTGTACCTTGTGGTCTCAGGATGACATGTTCCTTAGGAGCTGTGTCTCTGAATCCTGCCCTGCATGTTCACTCCTCACCCCTTCCTTGAAAATAACTGTGACTCCTGCTTACTTTCCCATTCAGAGCTTTACTTTTGCAAAGTGACTTTTTGATAGGAATCTCCTGCTTTTTGAGGAATCTCCTCCTCTGCATGATGGTCTGGTGGTTCATCAGTCTTTGAAGCAGTATGAAATTCTGGTTAATTCTGTTCTCTGCCTGATGGTTCAAATCCCCATCTGTCACCTCTTCAGCCATCTGGTTATGCAGTCTCTTTTGGAAGCTCTCCATGATTCACAAGGATGCAAGGAGAACCAAAGTAAGGCAAGCATGTCTTTGTTGTGATTAGGATCACTTATCTGGGGGAGAACTGAGTCCTGGTTTCTGCTTGTTTCTCTCAGAACTTATTATTATTTTTAATGAAAATAGGTGAAATGGCACAGCTTCCTTAGAAAGTTACCCTCAGTTTTAGGGGTCCTGTTATTGAATACTTAAAACTTGCATATTTTCTGTATGGAGTTTAGTTCCTTAAAGCTTTGACTTTCATTAGGTGGGTGGGAGGAAATCTTTATCCTGTTTTAAGATGTAGTCCCTAGCTCTTTGAACTTGTTCAGTGCAGTAAATCTTGTCGGACACATATCTTGCACTAACAGCACATCTGAGGCAGCAATTATTTGTAACTCTTTAGATATCCTATTTATCACCTATAAAGGAAGATTAATAGAAAGACAAGAAATGTTGACAAAATAAAATATTTATGTGCTTTCGCTATGTTGTTTGCTCTTGGGTCTCTTACAAATTCTGACCACTTTTGCAGAAATGAAGAGAAAGCTTTACCTAGGTCCTTATGAAATTCCAGTAGTGTGGCGCAACATTTTAAAAATGGTTTTTCCTCTAGTCAGGTAAAGACAGCTGACTGTAGAGCATAATGGAAGGGCAGGAGTGACAGGGAAGAGATATACATATGGATTACATTTGGTATGGAGAATTAATGTGCTTCATTCACACTGTGATTAAGTGGAGAGGAAGACCAATTTGTCATTTAGATTACTTTGTGATTTAAAAGTGAAAAGAATGGAAATGAGATTTAAAAAAAAAAAGAAGCCTGTAAAATGAAAGCAAGAGAAACATGGCACTCTGTAGCCTATTGCAGGGGGGACATATTCAGTGAATTTAACCTTTTTTTTCCAAGTGATAAACTATGCATTAGCAGAGTTTGGTATTTTTGTGGGTGCTTTTTATGAATGACAATTACTTGCTGTGAGTTGTTAACAAAGTTGTTTAGTTTTAGGTTCGAACTGTCTAAAAGTACTGTAAGCACTTTATAAATTGGCAAAAGAGAAAATGACCTTTTTTGGACTGAATAGTTTTCCTAAGAAAAAATCAAACAGTAGTGACAGCAATTTTCTGCATCCTTTTGCAGTCCTGGGGAATTGGAGCCTTTTGGTCCAATTAAGATAACCTAGGAGCTCATGGCATTTCATGCAGGCAGCTAATACTCCTCACAGCCAAAAATCAAATCCAGAGATTCACTTGCTCCAACACTTTTCAGCTCTGCTGTTTCTTCCTGACTAAGCTCCCTTTAGCAATAGTGAGATATAGTGATGAGATGTACGCACTGAACAGAGTAAAAATTTTTCTTTGCATAACCATTATGAATTCGTATGTGCTTTCCAGTGAAGGGCCAGATTTAACTGCCTTTTCAATAATTTCTCACCAAAAATAATACTTCTGGAATAGGCATTGTCTTCCTGGAGCATATTTATATGGAGAAAGTATTTCCCTCTTTTATTAAGGAAATCTGTTCAAAGTTCAAAAGTATTTCTCTTGTACTGGTATTCTTCCATCTTCAAGAAAATGACATTATGGTTATTAGGCATCTGTGTTAATTTAGTTCACATTGCCTAGAAATTGCATCACAGTTGCTGTAAACGTTCTGCAGTCACAAGGCTGTAGCTTGTCCTAATTTTGTGAGTGAAGGGGCCTCCACTAGTGCTTTAATTCAGATAAGAAGCCTGCTTTTGAAGCACATCTGATCAACATTACTTTTCCCCTGGTTTAGATCATGCTGAGAATTTGTCTCAGGGTTCTTCAGCTGTATTCCCTTTGAGTGTATTCCTGGTCCAACTCAAAATCAGTTTCAAATCAAAGAAACGCCGCCAAGATGTGTCTGGTGTAGATACCCCAGGTTTTAGCACTAGCTGTTTTCTTTCAACAGATTTGCTACACTTTCACTGTAATGCTTGTTAACATGGAGAGCACCCAGAATATTAAAGAACAATGCAGGCTTTACATAATTACATCATTTATAGCCCTTAAGCATAATTGTACGTCATTATGAGTATGCCCGTGCCCCCATATACATTTCTATTTATTAAAGCCTCAGAGGCATTCCCCTACATTGTACATTTGTTAATGACAGTAAAATTTGGTCTGGTGTATTTTTAAGGAAGTCTATAAAAGCATCTGTAGCTAAAACCCTTGGTCTATGTGTAATGGCCAGAAATCCTTTAAAAACTTTACCAGGTACTGAGATAAGGTGCCAGTTGCAAATATGGGATCCACAGAAAAAGTTCTGGTGGTGCAGAATTGCTGTAAACACTTTTCCACCAGCACTGCTCCTAGTGACAATGTTCTTAATGTGGCTTGAAGCAGAAGCAGGGACATGCTGATTGATTCTTGTTCTTTATCACTTTCCTGTGGCAGTAGTCATTCATGGGAATCAGCTGGACAGACGCTGTCACAGAGGAGCACTTGCTGGCTGGGTAGGAGTGGAGCACTAAGCCTCACAGGACTCCTGCAGAATAAGTGTGTTTTCCACTTCACTACCGAGGCACAGGGATCAGCCTATTTTCTTAATTTCTGAAGTCAGGTGGATTAGTGAAGGACAGGTTAGGAAAACTGCTGGGTTTCCAATGAGGTTGGAGATTAGCAGCTGTTGTCTGTAATGAGAGTAAAACTGTTAACTGCATGTGAAGAAAAAGCTACAAATCTGTTGGAATCTGCCTGTATCTCTAGCAATAAGCAGCTTAGATGCTAACCATCTAGATTGCAATTTCACTTGCCATGATTTTGCCAGAATAAATAACTGTTGGGAAAACCTGAAAGTCTTCCAAGTGACCTCCTTGTTCCATACTGATTTTAGACCTTTTAAACTGAGATTATGCTTGTCTGTATGGAAAAAAAAAATCTTAATTTGATGAGAAGTGAAGGTTAGTCATCCAAGATAGCTCTTGCTGTTTTTCTTAAAATCAGCCAAAATCCAATGAGCATAGGAATGCCTACAAGCTGTAGACTGTTTTCATACTTCCCTTTCTGCCTTTTACCTTTTGCAGTGAACAGGACTGTGGAAAAGATGGGAAAGCAATTCATAGTCATGGAATTTAAGACAGTATGACAACAGTACTTTCTGAAGATGCCTCACTTCTGAGTGTTTTCTTTAGCTGCATCTCATTATGTTGGTCTGATAAGAAATTCCTTTTGTTTATATATGTGTGGTGGCAATATGTTTTGTTAGGAACATACAAGTGCTCTGCAACAGTTTTTATATGAATTATGAAAAATCTTTCACAAACAGTGATTTTTTCAGTGTTAAAAATTTGGGGTTTTTTTCCTGCAAAATATTTTTCTTACTTTGTTGCACTATATGTGAACCTGCTGTTTAAGAACATCTTTAAAGAATTTTTGTGCAATTTTTTAATCTCATATATGCACAGTGTTTGCATTAATTTCTCTGTTTGATACATCTGTTAGCTGAAGGTGGTAGAAACAATTCTGTGCTAGAAAAATATGTGCTGGGTAACTAAAATACTGGCATATAAAGCAAAAACTTATACATAAGGATGACAGCGCTGTTAGAGTATTAGTTAATAAGTATTCACAGTGAGTTTTATTTAAAGAAATACAGATATTCTGTGATCTCAATGTGTAGGGATATGTTTGTAGGTGTATACACGTAGACACACAAAATTTTGTATATCTGAATCAGAAGATCAGCACATGGCTCATCTATCCTCTATTGTCTGGTGTACACATGATTCATACAGCCATAGCTCTATGGAGTCCTGTGCTCATCTTTTCCCCTGGAAAAGAAAGGTCCTGTTCATAGAGAGGAATCTTTAAAGCACTAAGCTGTCAAACCTTAAAAAAAAAAAAAAAAACCAAAAAAAACCATAGGCTCAGTTTTTGAGAATTTGGTCAAATTACTTCCTTTCCCTCCATTTCCAGGTAGTCGAAGGTGTTTCTCTAAAGTGAACGCCATTTATGGAGTAAAGGACTAAAAAGTTGAGAAAAGCTGAGCATGTAAACTCTGTAGATGTGTCTGAGCAGCTAAAACTGCAGCTATTAGCAATGATCAGTGCTGTACTACAACTTGTAAATAAATCAGTATAGATTTAGCAAATTATATGTTTTTTACTTTATGGTAAAGAGTGTTTTTGGGTTTTTTTCCATTCAGTTAATTTCTAAAGTAGGCAAACAAATTTTACTCTCAGGACAAGTTCAGTCCACTAAATAATCAATCTGATGCATGAAAGTTTCAAACAGTTGTGATCATTTGATAACAGGAAACTAGAATGAAAGTTCTCTGCCTCCAACTTGGTTTAGATATGATTCAGGTATGCCTGTGGTTTGTATCCCTACCTCCATTCTGTTTTCACAACAAACTTCTCAAAACCATTATTAACAATTTACTCTCTATAATTTGTGATGATTATGATGTACATTATAGATGAACGCATCAAAGAGCAAAGACGCACAAAATTGTGGTTCAGTTCTAACAGCTGAGGAAGACAGAGCAAGTTATCTGCTCCAAGTCTTTAAAAGATGTTTAAGCATTTAGCCAACAGTCTGTTACCACAGGTGCTGGGCACCGAAAAATCTTTAGACTGTCACTATGAGTTTAGGTAGCACAAAGGTCTTTTAAGCTAATTTCTTCTGGTTAAACAAATAACAAAGGCTTAAATTGCACCAGAGACCAAAGAGTGTTCAAGCTAATGAAAGCCATGCCTTTGGTCATTTTCTCTGGACTTTAATTCCTCCTGAAGTTTAATTCTCATTACATATTTCATGGTTAAAATATAAGCTGAAAAAGGCCATTAGAATATTTAGTTTGAGCTTCTTCATACTGTAAGTTCTTAGTGTCACCCTGTTATTTATACAATTGTCTTGTGACTTATGTACAAGGAAACCCCAAATAGAATGTATAATGTGTGTAGTGTTCTTCTGTAGAAGTATTTATACTAAGGATTATTTCTATTCATTTCAAATTTGCAGTGTCACTTTATTTGAAGATCCCATTGGAATTTTAGGCTTGTATTTTAGGTCTGAAAATAATTTTAAACAATCTTGGCAGTAGTAGAAAAAAAGACTATTGGGTACATAGCTTAGTTGTCTAATTTCTAAATAGTTTAACTGCTAAGGCTGTAAAATAAATTATGTATGGCTTGAATTTAAATGAACAAAGAGTGCTGGTCTTCCTTTGGGGAATAGCTTTAATTTAAAAAGAAAATTATGTTTTTTATGAAACTCTCAGTTGGGAATGCATTTGTTAGAAAAATAACTATTCAGTGTTTTGAAAATATAGTTCTGTTTAAGCTAGAGGCTCAGTAAGAAATCACCATATAGGCAATTCCCATCTAAGAACTAAGCTGCTGATGCACCTAGCTCAGCTGGATTAGTAAACACAAGACTGTAAATTGAGTTCTTGTAAAATGTGTCTCAAAAAATGAACATGTGCAAGAAGGAAGTTGTGGGTAATTTGTTCTCCTCTTCACTGCTGGGGGGCATGAAATCCTGTGTGAGCACCACTGAAGAAATTGAAACCTGGCTTTTGTGGACCAGGTGTTCAAAGCTTCATTTATCTGTTGGATTTTTTTGGTCTCTTTATTTCTGTATGTCCAGCAAAGCAGCTTTGTTCTGCTTTCCCATTATCATAGATTCATTTTCTCGTGGCTCTGGGCTACATTGTGGAAGAATAGTGGAGCTGCCAGTTTTGATCTATAGATCTTTCCTGTAGACTTTGGAATTTCTTGCCCCCCTGCTTATAGACATGGCAGCCTCAGAGCTGTGCAGTAGCCAGTCTTGCCTGGGACGTCTTTGCCAGGTTACCTCCTGACATACGTCAGGAGCTCCTGTGTGAGGAAGGTCACCCCTCTTCCCTCAGCTGCCCAGTAGGAAGACAACCACATCCTAGGGCTCTCCTACCCCTTTTCCTACCCCAGGAGTGGTGCAGTCACAGTTTTCTGTGTAAAAGGGTGTCATTCCTCAGATGTGTTCAGACACTTCTGCATCTGCGCTGTCTGAGGGTGCCATTCCTAAGTACTACGTTTCTAAGGCCTATGTTTCATTTGTGTGACAACAGGATCTGTGCTGTTATTGCTACTTCTCTGTTTTGAAATAGCATTTCTCGGGCTTCAACTTCTGGGGTTTTTTTCCTCTTTTTCTCTTGCATGCTACTTCAGACACTTGTTAGGCCTTGGGTGCTTTGTTGTGTTTTTCTCGGTTGGGGATGGGAGAGAATTACTCTTCATTGAGGTGAACCTCCTTAACTTCAGGTGTTTGGTTAAGCCTTCTGCTCGCTGTAGAGATTTCTCTGCCTTCAAAGAGATGCTTGCCAATAAATGATTGGGTGAATGTTTTCCTGATGTGATGAGGAGGCTGTTTGGAAGGGGAAGATCAGCAGGACATTTGGACACGTGTCACAGAAGAAACCCTTCAGATGATGATGTTAGAACACTGATCACTTTATGCAAAGCCACAACATGAAAAGCTCTGTATCCCATCGTAAGGTAAAACAGTTCTGGGACCAACCTCTGTCTTAGGGTCTGCTTACCTCTGTTTTCCCAGATAATGCAGCTGTCTGCTTCATAGGGAGAGTGAAGAATAAAAAAATTGACTTTTCAATACCTGCCTCCTAAAAAGTGTGCATGTGTGTACACACTGTGCCATATGCATGACTCCAGAGTACTCAAAACTGCTCTCTGATTCTTTTAGTTGTGTAACTCCAAAGAGATATCCTAGGAACTTTTTATACTTCTCATGCTGGATATTTTCAGCTTGGGTTAGATTTCTCTACCTTTGAGGATTTTATTGGCATTACTCACAGACCAAGAACTATTCCGTTCTGGTATTTGCCTTAAAGGTTTTGCAATGCATAAAAGGGAAAAACTGTTATTTCTATTGATTCACCTTCAGACCACATAGCCAATTCAAAGAGAAATAACTAAGTGGAGAGAAATTACTAAACGGCAGAAAGGAACAAGGAATATGTTCCTGGGCCTCCGTCTGAAAGGTCATATACCTGGCATCTTTTGAATGTCAAGCCTGAAGATGAGAAAGCACTGTAAATAAGCCAGTGCCTTTGCATTGCTGGTTGGCAAGCTGCCTCACTTGCTCTTGCTGTCCTTCCTGTCAGGATCTGTCACTGTGAGGGAGATGATGAAAGCCCCCTCATCACGCCGTGTCGCTGCACGGGGACCCTGCGCTTTGTTCACCAGGCCTGCCTGCACCAGTGGATTAAGAGCTCGGACACGCGCTGCTGCGAGCTCTGCAAGTACGACTTCATCATGGAGACCAAGCTCAAACCTCTCCGGAAGGTAGGGTGTTTTGGGGTTTAATTGTCCTCAAGTGTCAGAGCTCCAGAATGGCTGTGAAAAGTGCAAGCCCTGTTAAAGAAACATCTGTCCAAAATGGCTTTGTAGTTGCTGTTGTTAATCAGTCCCAGTGATTTTATTCTTACATTTAAGCTGGTTAATTTTCAGCAGCAGAGAACTTGACTGAAGACTCTCTTTCATTACACATACAATATAAATGCACAAATAATAGTCTTTTGTTTTAGACTTTTTATCTTCAGCTTTTTGGTGTTGGTTCATCTGCCTATTTCATGTTTTGCTCTAAAGTAACACAGTCCAGTTCACCCAGTAATTTTTACATGGAGCCCATAACTTTAGGTGGAGAATGATGCTTATACCAATGTGGAGACAGAAGTTATAAAGTAACACAGTCAATTTAGCTGCATCTGTTGTAGCTGTTACACTCATGGGCAAATTAATCACTTCTATATTAAAATTAGTTAATGGAATTTAAAATACAGGGTGACCTTGCATCCTGAATGTCATATGTATGTTATCTGCACTCATCTGTTTTCTAAGATAAATCAATATAATGTAACGCAGACTGTCAGTATAGGAGAGGTGAAGAGTTTATTAAACATATGTGGCTCTGTTTTCCTGGGAGTGGATAATTTCTCTCCAAATTTTTATTTTAACATGCTCTCATCCTTCTGGAGTTTTGTTGAATCTTTGAAGTTTGAGTCAATCTGGAACTGGGCAAGTTTTGATTTAAAATAAATTTCAGAGTGAGAGCCCTTGACAAACGTAGAAACTATTACTTATGACTACCATTTGCCTATATAGTAGTGTTTTAATGGGAAAAGACATTTTGTTTTTGTCGGCCTTACACAGGTAGCAGTAGTTCAGAAAAAGGAGAATCAATGGAATTCCTTCACATTTCCCACTCAGAGGAATTTTCTAGTAAGTCCCTGGTGATAAAACACTTCTGAAGAGAGAATTTGGGCTAATTTGGCAAGCAAAGCTTGTAACAGAAAAAGACACAGTTCTCAAATGCCAGGTAGATCTGACCACGTAAGCTAGAAATTGAAACAGATGTAAATAGAAAAAAAAGGTGGCTAAAAACTTAATTATATTGACTTCAGTTTTAGTAATTGCGGATAAATTTTAACTAATGTGACAGGATGAGTGAGATAATTGTATAAAAAACCCTGCCTTTTGCATATCTTTGGGGTATTTTTTCAATATATATGTTTCCATTTTCAAACCAAATTGCTTTAAGATCTAACATCTATTAAGTACTCTCACAACAGTTATTTTTCTCAAGAGAATACACCGATATTGGTATTTTTAACAAAAGCCTTTTCCTGGTTTTGTTAGATAATACAGCATCTTTTATAAAAGGGAAACAAGATTTATAGCAATCAAGGAGAAAAGGAATGAAAAATGTGCATATCTTGATATCAGAAGTAGGCACTTTTAACTCTGTGTGTGGTCAGTGCCACATCTCCTCCCCCATTTAGAGTGGTAATGCAATGCCTGCAAGTCTGTAATTTCTTAACTGAATGATTGCCACCTTATTCAGCTTATCATTGGTTCTCAGGTCTGTTTTAGATTTCTGACATTGGAAAGATGAACCTCTTCTTTCAGGCAGGATATTTTTGTTTCTGCTCAAAGCAGTACTCAAAAGTAGTTTATCTGCCTGGCAGTCTATGCTGGCAACATTCCTCCCTTCAAATGCAATGCTAACAAATACCTGTATGTGTTGAATGGACCCAACATACAACTTTCTTATAAGTCACACCAATTTCAGAAACCAAAGTTTCCAAAGATTTCAAAGTTAAAATTAGTTGTCCTTTGGCATTTATAGCATTCAGCTGTGACACCCTTCACGTGTTACATTTAATTAAACATATGATCCTTACTAAGTGTGAGCCATCGCTATCATTCACAAATTTATGAAACACTAAACAGTTTATGAGAAACTGTTTTGCAAACCAGGTGTTTTGACAGCTGTAGCAAAGACAAGGTAAGGGAGGAAAGAGTGATCATGAGACCGGCCATATGAGTAGAGCTGACTGGTGAATTTCCACCCAAACATCCTTTATAAAAATCACTGAAACTGTTTTGTTTGGTTTTTTTGTTTGGTTTGGGTTTTTTTGGTCAAAACCCATATATTTTGCAAAAGTGGAAAGTCCCAGTGGAACACTGTCAAATTTCTTGGCAGCTTTTATGAAGCCCAAAATCTCACCTTTGGGGCACTCTTTGGAAGTCTGTTTTCAAAAGATTGGCACAAAGGGTGGTTACCAGAGACCGAAGTACTGTGGGACAGGCAGCTCCTAACACAAAGCTCTCCACAATCCTGTCTCCTTGATGCAGGATCTGAAAAGCATTACGGACTCTGGGATTTCCAGACCTTGAGAGCTTTGGGTTTTGCTAAGGCTTGGTTCTGTACTAGACCTCAAGAGCCTTCAGGCCCTAGCACTAAATCTGGCCTGTCTGCAGTGAATCAAAATTTCCAAACTTCTGAAATTCTCTTGTCATGATGGCAGGGACATTAGGAGTAGTTATACCTGAAAACAAAGCAATTCTTGTCAACTTTGTTGGATGCTGACTGGAACAGCAAAATTGACCCAAAAACGATTATTAATTTTGCTAATAAGCTTTGAGGAATTCTGAAAACAGATTTCTTTTCAGTGCTTCCTGAACAGAAGATGACATATTTTGTTTCAAGAAAGGAGTGCCTTTTCAATTCCATAAGAAACTAATTTATTAAAAAATTAAAAGGAATTTGTTTCCCCTAGAGTGAAAGTTCCTGGCCAGCTCCAGATGATGCAATTTCCATTGGACCCGGCTTTGAAGTAACATTCTACAAGTGGAAGGGCTGCATCTCTTAACCAGTTCTGAATTTTTGATTCTTAATCTCTCTCATCACTCATGATAAGAGATTCTGAAGTTTGGTTACTGACTGTGCCTTGTTTCATTATGATGAATTTTATCATAATGTCTTTTTAAAATTCCTACTGCTGGTCTCCTGAAGGGAAAAATTTACAGACTACCAAACTTAATTACAGAAATCTATACTTTTGCATTTTGCAATATCACAAAAGCATGATTTAAATATAAAACAAACTATTTAATTCAATAGTGAATTACCATCTTTATTTATGCCTCAGCCTTTCATGCACCCTCAATGTTTCATAACAGATTTTTTATCAAAGTCTAAGGTTTTATAGCACAAGTGTTATAGAATATCATGCCATATCTGTTAGCACCCATAAGTGATAATGTAAAGCATACTAAGTTAACATAAATTAAGATAATTGCTATTAAATCAATAGGTTTGTGCCAATGTGCAACAGTTCTTTAATTAGAGAATCCCTGAAAGCACCAGACATCAAATAAAACTCAGTTTAATCATTTTAGTGAGTCTTTGCATTGAGGTAATCCTTTTAAGCATTGATCAACAGACATTGCAAGTGTTTCATACATTTGGACAGGTCTAATTACTCAGCTCAAGATAAATATAGAGATTAAATATTAATCATTGCTTAGTGTTTCTGGTTTATTTCTCAGGGTCTCTGTTACATCTGTCTGTCATTATAAATAATACAGTTGCATTTGTAGCTTTGCCTCTCAGCACCTGCAATCCGTGATGCAGAATTTATACAGTGACTTTATCACAGAAGGAATTAGAAAGTGGTGAGAAGCTTGTGTGAGTTCCTTATTGACCTTGCTCAGGTAAAACATTTTTTCTTTCAAAAGGTGCAATCCCAGAAACTAGCACCTGCATTTCATATCTCTTGAATTTGGTGTTTGAAGACTAATAGAAACAGAAATTAAATGAAAATACCATGAGTATGAAATGGATTAAAGTAAATTAAAGGGAGCTTAAAATGGAGAAATGTCTTTAAATAGAGATTTCTCAACAGTGTCTTGCTATACTTCAAAATACTTTTCATATTTAAATTTTTCTATCCATTTAAGATGTCTGGTGTCTGATGCGATATCTTACTTTAATGCATTATCCCAACAGATTATTGTGTGGTGTCAGAGATGTCTATTTTCTCTCTCAATTTTATTTTTGAAATGATTTACAAATAACGTCTTATTTATGTGAGGCATAAGCAATATTGCACATTGTTACCATGTGGTTGCTCTTGGTCATTAAGGAAGAGCAAGTCAATTTTTTTGTTTGCAGAAGCATTATGTACCAGTTGAGCTTAATTTTCTGTCTGATAGAAAGGGTGTCTGAATTTACCCCTTTTAAAAAATAGAGGACTGGGAATTTTCTTTTGGTACAGAGTGATATGTTTCTATTAAACTAAACAGAAGCAAAAGCAAATGTTGATAATGAAATAAACTTGATCTTATATTTTGAATGTGTACATATACCTTGTAAGTGCTTACCACTCTTGTATTCTTTATTTGCTTATATGCTGATATAAAAAAAATCTGGTAGCATGCCTGAAAAATTCAGCGATGGCAAAATAAGGGTGGGGTTTTTTTACTTTTGGTTCAATGGTAGCTGGGTAATTCATATTTACATTCCTTATTTAAGGGTATGGTGATCACTGCCAAAAGCCATAGAACCTGCAGAGAAATTTCTGTGATATATTGCTATTAAATCAAAAGTGCTTGCTGTTAGAAACTACTTCTGCCAGAGTAAACTCAGAAGTGACCAGAAGAGTCGCACAGGAAAAAACCCCAAACTTTTGAGCAGTCATTACCACAGTGCTTGCTGTTTGATTCTTATTCCCTGTGCTGTGAGGTATGAACCACCTGGCTTTCTCATCACTTTTCTAATAATGCTCATGATAAGAAGTGATACCAAATATTGCATAGGACTTTCTGTGGGACAAGTTTCCTTTTAACCCAATTTGATGAATATTTTGCCATCTTCAGCATAGAAAGAGCTCCTGCTTTTTTTTTTGTTTTGTTTTTTTATTTCTGGTGCAGTTACGTATTGTCGTCAAGGCAACCTGCTCCAGCGTTATCTTTCTTCCAGTAAACTCTCTCAAAACATCAGTAGCCTCAAATAATTGCCTGCAATATGTGGGGTCAGACACTTCACCAGTATGCACAAAGGCACAATGCTATTACTTTCTTGTAATATCATGGCTATCATGTCATTATAGCAAATAACTTTGGGCTCAAGGGACAATGTGTATATTAAAGCTTGTAAAGTAAAAATAATTCTATAGCATTTATATCCTGTTCTGATGCCCTGGGGATGCAAGGGACTACTTTGTTCAGACAGTTGTATTCTTAATTTTTGAGGATAATAGAGCATTGCTGCTAATTTATCTGTATCTAGATAGCATGCTGTAGTTCACAGAATAATGCTGTCTTGCCTTTTCTGCCACAAGAGCAATACTAGAACTTAACTTTCTTACAGTGGTAGAATTTGTGCTAGCCTGCCATCTCCGTATGTCTTTCTCTTCCATTCAAAACACAGCTTTATTCACACAGCTGTTCCAGTTCCCATGGACTTCTGACAAAAGATTCTCGTACCTCTTACCTTGAAACCATCATAGCATACCCTTAGGCTTGCTAAAAGTCATCCTACCTGTGATGCTTTGCTGGGACACCCCCATGTGCAGCATCCTTCCTGGAGGTGGAGCAAGATGTTTGTACTGTCATTGCTTTGAACTTGCATTCTTTTAAGAAGCAAATGAAAAATATACAAGAAAATTAAATGAAAACTCTGTCCTCTTCTAATTAAATGCCAGGAACCAAACTGGCTACTTCTGCTGCTCAATAGCATTTACAAAAGCAAAGGGAATTTGGGAGATTGTTCAGCTCTGGGTATTAGTAGTGTTATCCACCATCGCACAGAACCACGAACATGAGCTCTGGGAGGTACAAATCTTCTGTGCTTTCTGAGGCTGAAATAAACAGTTTGATTTGAGCTGTTTTACAGATGCAACTTGCATCAAAAGATTCCATTTCCATTTTAGTTTGAGAGCCCTATTCCATCCTGCAGTTCATCAGCCTCTCTCTTATTTTTTAAGAACTTGGGGTCTCCTTTTCATTTTTTTATTTCAGCCTTCTCAGTGTTTTGTTTTACAGCTTGACCTCATCAATAGCTATAGCCAAGGAAGGGCTGGAAAGCTGAAGCATTGAAAATAATTAAGAGAATCTCTGGCTTTACAAATAAAGAAAGTGTAAATGGAATGCTGACACAAAATGTATAGCTAGTGATAGGAAATTTAAAGAGCATAATCAATCCAAGCATTGACCTAAACCAGTCACTGTTATTGATGGAGTTTTCTAAAAATGCCATTTTTACCTTTTAATTTTGAAGTAGGAACTTTACCAACTCCCATGGGAGAGGGCTGCTATTCATGATCTGATTAATGTGCGTAATTAACACATACAATTTGGTTTTTGCCTCAAATTTATTTTGCCTGGGACCTATTGGTGTGAGAATGATCTGTTCACAGGTTGATTCTTTCTGGTGGAATGCATGCTAAAAATGGCTTAACACAGTGATGTTCTCTTGAGCACAGAAATTCCAGTAATGGATCTAAATTATGGTCAAAATGGGATAACTTTTAGTTTATTCGGGTTTGGTGGTTTTTGTTCATTTAATTTTATTCCTGTAGCATTTTATTAAAATTATTGGGAAAAAATTAAAATTTCCCCCTTTTGTCAGAATGAATAGCTTCCCTTAGCTCTTTACTAGAGCACTAGGCTGTAGTTTTGTGTTAATTACTGCATCTTCCCTCAGCACAAATTTCCTCTATTTTATTTTTATTTAATTGGATCGAAAGAATCTCTCTTGTGGGAAAATTAAAAGACAGAGAAGGCAACTGTAGCTATACATTGGGAAGTCAGAATTCTTGCTAAAGCCACATTTATAGATAATTAAAAGCATCAGCTCCTCTTTTTAATCTTTATTTCATGGCCATTGAGACATATGCATAGATACTGTATAGATAGCTGCAAAAATAGGTTATGTCTAGGTATGTTTAAACAACAACGTATTTAAAAATACCATGGTTTTGGCAAAAAAAAGGACATTTAAATCAAACCACATCTTTGTAACAATTTGGACTGATTCTCAGCAGGCTGAACAATTTGACTTTGACGAAATTAAGCACTGTGATGAATACTGGAGAGAAGGCGATTGAAGTAAACACTCTCTAATAAAACTGTGATCATATACTACAGGTATGGTTTAGGTACCTAAAACAACAGATCTTCAGAGAAATTCCCTTCAACTGGACATGACTAAAAGACTAGAGGAAGTGGAGAGGTGTACAAAACTGTCATAGGATGTTGGTCTCCAGCATGTTGCTATATCCATTTTTCTAATTTCTCTCCTTTTCCGATTTCTACCATGCTGTCCGAGCCTTCTGTCCACATCCATCACACTATAAACACCCAGATGTGCAAAGGGAACCCATCCCACTTGGTATTCAAAGACAGAGACTCAGGCACGGACTGCTGGGAGATGGTTTGTTATGGCTCCTGTAGTGGAGAAAGGACTTGTGGTTGCTTTGACCCCAGCAGAATCCCTCTCAAATTCACCACTGAGCCTGTCTCATGGCTGCTTTTGTATTGCCTAAAGAATACATACCACAAAATGCAGCAGCCCCACCTGCTTTGGTTGGAAAGGGAAATCCCAGCATAACTGGTCTTGCAGCAAAATTATGGTCTGTGCTCTTGTGGTATGGCACATCGATTGTTTTTTTTATGGTTTTCTCTGTCTGTCTGTGTGTGTGTGTGTGTGTGTGTGTATGTGTGTCTAAGTTGTTTGAGAACCAGACTGTGATTTAAAGGTATTTGCTACTCAGTGACTGGAGCAAATGTCATGCCTTCAATTAGATCTGCTGCTCTTTTGGAAATACAGACTAGACAGAGGCAGGAGTCGACAACTGCTAAAGGAACAAAAGTGACAAACTAGATCCTTTTGATAGAATGATTGTAGAAATACTGTTGGGAGAGCAGACAACCGCAGCATCTGCTTCTGTTCTTGCTAACCGTGATAAAAGTTAATGGAGACATAAATTCTACCCCTTTTATCCATGTTTCTTTATGGGTTACCAACATGTAGCTTGTTTTTTGATTTTTGAGTAATAAAGGCATGTGCCCAGGTATCTGAAGTAAATATTTTCGAGAGTTCTACATGGGTGCCTGTTGTTCTTAGTACAAGGAATTCCCCATAGTTTTACATTATGGTGGTAGTTCACTCTTGATCAGTGGTTTAATGTTTTTCCTGCAGTTTATCTGTTAGGATTATCTTTTTAGATAAGGTAGCTGAAGTGTATTGTGCTTGGAGATAATGATCTTTTTCTTAAAGGTCTTACAAGCCAAGAAAAGAAAAGGTCATTGTAAAAGAGGAGTTCATGATAGCACTGAAGGCTCTATTGAACAAAAAATTGGTTAATGTCTTTTCAGCGTTCAAAGAAGATACTTGGAAACTAAACACTTTGTCAAGTACTTCTGCATTCTATATATTGATGTAAAGCAATTTATAGCAGATGGGAGCTAGAAAGAGGCTCCCAATATGGAGAGATTATGCTATAATTACTTGCCACGGGGTTTCTTTCACATCTCTCTGAAGCATCTGGTGTTGGTCTCTGTCCGAGACAGAGCATTTGATGAGAGGGACATGAGGTCTAGCTGTTCCTGGATCCCCAAAGCATAGCATTTTTTTTGGTTTAGTCTGTGTTGGGATCATTAGGATGCAGGTACTGAAGTTCTTTTAGTAAGTAAATGACAAGTATTCTCAATACTACTTTCATATTGCAAAAACAGCTACTTCATTTTAGAAATTATACTCTTGAATTACTTAATTTTTACACTTCTTAATTTCTACACTTCTCTTTTACACCTTTTAAGGGTTTTCTAATTGATGTCATGCACAGCTAAAAATTGCATAAGCTTGTGAAGAGTCATACTGATTATATCACTTAAGTCCAGCTGTTTTAATTGTCACTTAGAAAAGAAATAACGTGCCATCTTGATTATGATAAAACTGAATTATTAGTTCTTTGCAGATGATAATCTTAAGGTGTTTATCAAAGTAAGATTTTTCATTATGTATTTCTTTTATTACTCTACATATGCATATCACACAAAAGTTAATTGTGTTTTTCTTTAGAAATGAAGCATTTCTGGTTCAGTTTTAAATTTTTAATAGGTGTTTTAAATACACCACAGAAATTCTCTTGAATTCCAGCCACGTTTGTTTAGTATCTCCTAGGCACAGAAACAGATCTTGGGCAAACTTCAGACAGGTTTACCAGACAATGATCTGTGCTAAACGTCCAATGGGATAACTAGATCAAGGTAAGGTTGTGCACAGATAGGGCCATATGATGCACCAAGTGACATGGGATTTTAAAAATTCATTTTATTTCCCTGTTCAGTGACTATCGTAGCAGGGGTCTAGTTATGGCCTTCTATTCTTGATCCTTAAAAGAGTTTCTTCTCTGGGATACATTTTTGATAAAAGGCAATGACAAATATTGACTGAATCTGCTCAGTTCTTCCTTCTCTCTGGATGTGTCTGGGAAAAAGAACACAGTGTAGGTGATTTCATGGCTCAAACCCTTCTCTTGTCATACATCAGACCTGGCACATTCTGTTGGACTGTCTGAGGGGCATTTCTCACCTTTGAGCAGGATGTGGGGACACATGCCTTGTCCTTTAAGACACAGTCCCCACAGTAGAATCTGCAACCACATGTTGTTTAGATGGCACAGAGAGGCCCAGAATGCTTTTATTCAAATAACAAGGTTTGAATTCTCATCTCCTATGAACTCTTCAAATCTCCACGAGGCTATTTTATTCTCCCAAAGTGAGTGGAGCCCTGTTGTCCTTTATTACTATTATTTCTTCCTCTTCCACCCACTACACAAATTCCCTTCCGCAAACTACCATGGCAGCTGCTTTCCTCCAGCTGCTAGGCTGATAGCAGTGAACAGCTCACTGTGGAGCCTGAGCCAATTAGTACTGCAACAAGTGACCAGAAAGCCCTCCCTAATATAAATGACTCTGAGCTACATGTTCAGACTATTGACATATCTTCACTGCTCAGCTCACTTCAGCATACACCGCTGAAGTTCTTTTTCAAAAGTGCTGGCTAAATCCTTTGGGTCGAGTTTCGGGTAAGATCTTTTTCTGTGTTTTTAGTCTGTGCACAGAGTGCAGTTTCTACAACAGCCCGTAGTAAGTAATTTTAGCCTTTATTTTGCAGGCGTAATTACTTTAAGATAAAGGTTTTCTCAAAGTATTTCTTTAGAGAATTCTTTAGAAAGAATTCAGGAAATATTGCATGATGACTTTAGCTCTAGGCAAGAGCAGAAGTCCTTCCATCTGTGGGTGTTGTTTACATACATTACAATACATACATAGTCATTTTTTTCTGCTAAATGATGGATAGGGAGAAAAATGTCAGGAAAAATATTTAATATTAGCAGTGTCATACCCCTACCAGATTCCCCTGTCAGACCTCCTTACATGCAATTTTTAAAACAGGGTTCCTGAAAATACCCAGGAGTTAAAAGTCCAGGCATTCATAGCATACTGCAAAGCAGCCCATTAACTTCACCTTCAGTATTTGACATCCTCAGTGCTGAGCCCCTGCAGAAGAGAGACCATCAGCTGTTAGAGGCGTGAACATGCAAACCTGCAGTAGAACTGCAGTTGCTTCAGGACATCAGTGTAGACAAAAATCTGTAGCCAGTGTGACAGAAGCTTACCATGAGCAGGAGGCAACGTGTGGACACAAAGTGGAGGATGGGAGCAGGCAGGCACCAAATCTATAATGTGAAGGTGGGGAAAAGAAACACAAGCAGCAGAGTTTGCTGAGTGCCATTGTGAGGTGTGGAAACAGCTTTTGTGTGAGCAATGTGAAGCTTTCGGTTCTGCATTGGGCCATCATGAAACCACTTTGCAGAAAGCGTAATGTATGGGAAGGAATTAAAATTGCAGATCTGTTTCTGTTAGGAGAGGCTGTGTTGGAACGTAGGATATGAAGCAGCATGCCCACACTCAGAAGGAGTGTTTTCAGAACATACTAAACAAAATATCTGTAATTATTTGTTGCATATTGATTAATCAAGCTTTTATTAGAAGTGACATGCAGGGAGGCAGATTTTTGTCCTTTAAAATAAATATGAGAGATTTTCTCAAACTACGTTACAGGAAAGGGAAGTGGTTGGCTACACATGATTTACAGTTCCCTGTATGTTATTAGGGGTTTTTTTTCTTTTTTCTTTTTTTTTATTTTCCCAGAAGACTCATGACTCATAATTACGGGAGTGGGATTTAAAATCAGTAACCATTCTCTTGAAATTTCTGAGTGAAATAATCTTTAAAAACAAAAGCAAAATGCAAGGTAGAAACCTAGAACAGGGTACAGTTTTACAGATGCCACTTTAAAGATTATTCCAAATTTCTCTGGCAGTAAAGCATAGGAATTCCGACTGAGGTTCACGTTATGTTTTAGAAGCAGCTGTAAGTAGTAGTTGGGGTGGGACGAGTGTTTCTGATCACATTGACAACCCAGTTTCTTTCCATTCTGGTTTCTTGGTAGGAACCTGTGAGTCAGGCAGTCTCCTACCACCCTCCAGTGGTTTTCAGAGCACAGTGCAAGCAACGTGTTTGGAAAGCTTATTCAGAACATAAAAAGGGGGCTGGGGATATTCCAAGCTTTCTAGTGGGGACACATATTGTTACACTTTGGATTGGTGACTTGTGTAAAAGGTCTTTTGGTCCTGGTTAGATGTTATAAAGTGTTCTAGCACACCTGTTCTGTGAAGCATTGTGATATTCATGTGGTTGCTTGCACATGAAACCATCTGCATCTGTGATGATTTCCAGTCTTTCTTTGCATTGCTGCCAGGATTACAGAATCTGTGGGTGTGACAATTGGATGTACAACAGTGAAGAGGTGCTTTGTAGGGGGCTGGGCAAAAAGCTACAGTTTTTCTATGAATTTAGTAGCTCAATAATTTGCAAGTCATGATAAATGTCTCCTCTGGCTGTTAATCTTCCATTTCTTTCTCTCGTTAGTCTCTAGAGCACCTTAGGAGTACTAACATCTAAGTTTCCAAGGAAAATTGCATCTGTGTACTTAATTTTGTGCTATTTTCTGTTCTTGGTGGCATCTGATATTCTATCCATGGTATGTCACAGTGTCATCAACCTGATGACATTTTTCTTGGAGATCACTGACCAAGGTAATAAAAAACATGACACAATTTATCTTGCTATTATGAATGTAGCAAGCCGTGAGAACTGCGGGACCTTCGAAACACAGCAGAGATGAATTTATCAGTGGTTAAGGAGGCATTAATGCACTGTGTGACATGAAAGGTAGCACCTGCCAAACCTCCCCACACAACTTTAGGCTCTATCAAGTCCTGGACTATAAAGCACAAGTAAAAGGGGCCGATGTTTTCATTGCTCAGTATGTTGTTGTCTCGTCCTTTGTTATGGATTTTAAAGCCATTTTCATTTCACATAACTGTGCTTTTGTCCAAGCAAGTCTGTTCTAAAACTAACAGTTATTTTTTTGATATAATTCTATCATGAAAAATGTAAAATAGGGAATTGCACTTTCCTGCTCCAGGACAACATAAATTGCTGGCTCGTCTACTAACGTCACTCATCTAGTAGAGAGTGAGAGTAGTCACAAAGTACTCTCTGCTCAGCCAACCTAAAATATGTGAGTAGGATGGGGAAGTTACATCAGCTACAACTGAGATCACCAGAAGTATAGCACAACGTTTAATTGAATTTTCCCTTCTGAGTTCAGCCCATAATCACCAAAGCTGAGAGAACTGGGACTGCAACAGGGCAGGGCAAAACAGAAGAGCAGCTTTGGGTCACACTAAGAACTGTAAAATGCTCCCAGTTATCTGTCTGTGAGAGATGGAGTCTCTCCTTGGACCTTATTCCTTTCTTGAATCCCAAATTGGGAGTACAAGATATTCTGCACAGTCTTCCAGTCCCATAATCACCCATGCCCTGGTGACCTCTCCCGGTGTCTTGGCAGCCCCCTTCTGTCTGGTGTGGTAACGTGTGCGTGGATGGAAGAGACGGACAGGCAGGCAACGAAGGCAGGTAAGGAAAGGCAAGGCAAGGCAGGCAGTCTTGTGGGAGAAGAAAAGGGGCCAGTTAGAGGAAGCAGAGTCCAGTAGGCCTTGGCATGCTTTCTGGCTGGATTTGATCATGGGATGTTAGGAAAAAGGCCTGCTTTAGCCAATTTCTGCTAGCTCCCTCTCCTTATATACTTTTCTTGTAAATCTCAACAGAATTCTGTGAGCTTGTGCCTTTATTTACCTATCCTGCCTGCTGGTTGGTTGATTTTGTCTGGGTTTTTTCCACCTACAAAATGTATACCCTTAGACTAATGGGACCAGCATTCATCTTTGACTGGGCATTCAGATCAACACTAAGGCTTTTGAGTATGTTAGAGAGTAAAATAGCTATAATGAGATTGCACATATACATGACAATGACAATTTTGCACAGAGTCTTCTCTCCAAGAGACCAAACGGTGTAGCATCAAAGTTGAGATGACAGACAAACTCTTTTTTCAAGAACAAATCACTCTTCTTCATGTTCTGTGTTGATCTCTCAAAAAGCATCCACAGGTGAGTGAAGAGCTAGGGTAAAACCCTTTCTTCCATCTGGGCAAAGACAAGGTTTCTTTCTTTGGAAAGACAGTCTGTTACAAGACTTGAATTGAATTTTCTCTGGAAAAAGGATGAAAGTCTCCAGGTGAAAGACTGTGTTACCTGGTGACTGTAAAGATGTAAGACTGTGATAATGCCACATACTGTCTGGTCTGACCACTGAATATTATGTACATGGACTACAATGAATATAAAGTTTTGGAGTTTTATTACTTAAAAAAAAATCTAATACTTTTTTTAAATCTCCCATTTTTCCAGACTGCCATACAAAACCCAGCAAGCTCAGTTTTCACTCCTAAGTAGATGTATCAGAAACTGCAATGAGGTCTCAGCTAATAAATAAACTGATGGCTCTGACTCTTTGTATATCACTCAGGAAATACTTTCATCTTTCTAAACAGTTATTTTTGCTTTGTGTTCATGAAGCATGATCAGCAGGTCAGGGGAAGTGATTCTCAAGAGACCCCACTAGGATTGCTGCATCCAGCTCTGGGGTACCCACACAGCACATGTTGGAGTGAGTCCAGAAGAGACCACAAAAAATGATCAGAGGGCTGGAGCACCTCTCCTGTGAGGAAAAGCTGGGACAGTTAGGGTTGTTCAGCCTGGAGAGAAGGTGGCTCCAAGACCTTATTGCAGCCTTCCAGTACTTAAATGGGGCCTGTAAGAAAGGGGGAGCAAACTTTTTAGCAGGGCTTGTTACAGTAGGACAAGGGTTAATGATTCTAAACAAAACAAACCAAAAAAAGGGTAGATCTAGACTACATTTAGAAGAACGTTTTTATGATGAGTGGTGAAACAGTGGAACAGGTTGCCCGGGGAAGTGGTAGGTGTCCCATCCTGGGAAACATTAAGGTCAGGTTGGACAGGGCTCTAAGCTGTTCTAATTGAAGATGTGCCTGCTCATTGCAGGGGAGTTGGACTGGATGACCCTTAAGGTCCCTTCCAACCCAAAATATTCTGTGATTCAGAGAATTTTGTCAAGGGCTAGAAAATGTTCTAGAGATTGTGTTTTGAGGCAACAGCTCTGAAACATGTCTTTAACTGCCATTAAAGACTGAAATTTGTTTGGCCTGGTATGTCCTGCTCTACAAGCAGGAAGAAGTATTTCTGAGAGTTCTTCCTCTTGGTGATGTGGCACTGACCCTCCTCACGTTTCTCTGCAGTTGTGCTCCTTCAAAACGTAGCGTGACAGCAAAGAGTGTTCAGAGTAGAATGGCCATGTTGGTTCAGGTTGAAGGCTAAACATTTAGCTTGGATGGCATCTCCAGCTCTAGCCTAAGGAATTTAGAGAAATTTGTTATTCCCCAGAAAAAAATTTAAAAAAAATCCCAAACGGTGAAAACAGGTAACAAAACCAAAACAATCCAGAAACCTAAACAAGGAAAACCAAGCCAAACTCACAGCTTGGCAGTAAATGTACAGCACAGCAGTGCTCTGCAGTGGCTGGGGTTGCTGTCCCAGCTGTAGCAGGTGGCAGCAGTGCTGTGGCAATGAGCTGAGTGCGGCTCAGTCGGTGTTTACAGGGCCACAGGGAGGTGGCACTCGCGTCTCGTGCTTTGCACTGCTTTCCTTCCTCAGATGCCAGTGACTGACTCCAAGATTATCCATCGGAATTGAGGCATTTTGCTTTTAAGTGTCCTATTCTTTCATCTGTTTTCAAAGGCAAACGTTTTAGGGGAGAAGGGTTTTGTTTCAAAGAAGTGTTGGGAAAAAACCGTGTCACAAGTGAGATTAAAAAAAATCGCTTCAGGGGCTGCATTTTTCAATTGCAGAGAATAGTGTATTTCATCTTAAAATAGCCGTAACTTAAGCCAGGATTTAGCACTATAATTCACAAACAAGTGCCTGGAATATCCTCCTTGCATTACTGAGGCTATTTGGCTGCTATCATATATGATCATTTCCATGTAATCATCTTTTCAAGTTTATTGAATTTACTCCTCAATGCAGTTGCATTTCCTGTGCTTTTATTTTATGGGAAGACTGTTACATAACTGCATTCCCCTCATTTTAATACATATTACAAACTAATGTTTGGGCTTTTTCTTCTCTCACCACCAGAAACGCAAATTTAAAGTAAATATTCATCTTTTTACCTGTCTATTAACATGTTTTGGCTGTACTGTAATGAAATTACTTAAGATATCATTCACAAGCAGACACAAACAGAACAGAGCTCTTCATTCCTCTGAATCTCTGAAAATGAGATCATGGTGAACTTTACAGGGACAATGCACATACTCCTGTAATGTGTATAACCAAAACAAAAGGATTTATTAATTTTATTACTGCTTGTGTTTTTGGTAGAAAGAGCCACAATGGCCTAATCAGTTTAATGTAAAATTTTGTAAGTCAGATTTTTTTTAATTTTTTTTTTTTTTTTAATTTCAGTGGGAGAAACTACAGATGACAACAAGTGAGAGGAGAAAAATCGTGTGTTCAGTCACATTCCATGTAATTGCAATTACCTGTGTTGTTTGGTCATTGTATGTTTTAATTGATAGAACCGCTGAAGAAATTAAACAAGGCAATGATAATGGTAAGTATCTTTTACCTTCTTTGGTGCTGTTGATAATGCAATGGCTGGCTTTGAAAAGCAGCTCTATAACCAGTCCCATTCTGTTCTTAAATAACAGCTCACATGGCTACACCAAAGACTTTAATGCAGAAGTTCTGAATGCGTCAGTATGAAAATCTTATCTTATGCCCCTGCAGAGAGAACTCTACTTCTTGTAATCATTACAACAGCTTAACTAGCCCGGCAGTTCTTCCTGGGTTATCTCCCATTATCTGGGTAATTCTAAAGCTCAGGCAAAAAGATGAGTCAAATTCAAACAGCTCAGTGCAAGTTCAGGTCCTTAAAATAGCAATTTATTCATATTACTCACTTGAACCTTGATAGGAAGATAGGAAGTAAAGTACAGGAGAGCTGCTTCATTAACAAGCTTCCTAATATGAACTTCCAAGAGACAGTTTTCCAGTTGTGTTAGTCCTTCATGTGGGACTTGAGTAGCATGGAAAGCCATTCCTGTGTCCTTTCAAACAGAATTTCACTGTGAACGTCCATGTTCCAGCTGTATTTATTGGTTAAGCACTGGAACAGAGAAGTGATGGAGTCTCCATCTGTGGAGATATTGGAAATCCAACTGGACATGTGTAACAAAATGCATGCTTAACGTAAGTAGGAGCCACACTTAGCATATGTGGAAAATACATCTGAAATTGAACTACTGTTTTCCATTTCAAATCTAAGTTTATTTGGTCTTTAGTCTTAAATGCAATCATGATGATAAAAAGCTTTTGAGTTTTGATCTGAACTGAATTTAAGCACCCTAGAGGAACAAAGGTCTCTAACTTCCTTTTATATTCTGAAGTTAACATGGAAAACAAAACAGGTGGAGCTTTGTTCCTTGCTAGTTAGATAAATATTTGATGATACTCCTGATGCTTGCCTTTCTTGCCTCAGAGAGGAAAATAAGCAACAAGCCTCAGTAAGTCACAGATGAATACACACTACAAAGTCTTGTTTTGCATTCTTTCAAAATGGGTAACCTTGTTTTTTATCTCAAAAAACCTGGCCCGCAGGACAGGACTAGGAATGGCTTTGAACTTCTATTTATGAATATAACTACATCACCCTACTCATTACAAGTAGGAAGCTATTTCTGTAGATTAGCTGAATTTACATAACAAAACAGCTAACAGGCATTTTTGTTGTTACACACAATGCAAAAGAATCATGTTAATTATTCCTGGTAGGCTCAAAAAGTATTTATGATTTGTATAGCATTCAGTATTTGCCAAATGTAACAGCTGATTCTTTACACTAAAAAATGGACAGATGCCCTGAAGCTACTTAGAACATGCAGAAGTAAGTGTTTGTGCAGAGGATGCTTTTGCCCCAAAATTTGCTTGTTGGAGGGGAGAGTACTTTTACAAAAGTGAGTGTGTATTTGGGGGGAGTAAGAAGGACATATATGTAGTTTATTTTCTTCTCCATTTTCTCCCTTTAAATGGGAATTGCCAAGACAAAGACAGTAAGCACTGCAGAAAAAACACTTTTAAAACATATTTTGAGAAGGAGAAAAATTGAAAGCCCTCAATAATACTAGTACTGTTTGTTAATATTCTGAGTTTAAAAATCCCATTTTTAAATGGGTATCTCAAATTATTTAAAGGGTTGAGGGTTTTTTTTCTCTTTAGCGAAATATTTGATGCAAACCCTTTAATTGCTAAACCTTATACTGGTTTATAGAAAAGCCAGTTTAAAATATATTTAAAATATTCTAGAATCTATATGGCACCAGTGGTAGAGAATCAAGTTTCACATAAATTTATTCTGCTTTAAGAAACAGGTCTAGGTTCAGCTGAGCTTTCTGTCCTAGGAAAGCTCAAGTCTGAAAATTTGGCAATCCTGGAAAATATGAAAGACACAAAACTCTCTGTCCTATACCAGTTAATTAAAAGAAGATGCTTCCTGTATTACCACGGAAGCAGCAGCAGCCTATCTTTAATGTTAACAGGTGGAAGAAACCCTGAAGGAAAGCTTCTGAGAGTGGCATTGAGCTTCTTGTTTGACCAAATGGGGGTAAAATCAGTTAAAAGTGAGAAGCAGTTTCCTATTCCATAGGCAGTTTCTTGGCCGACCTATGGAATAGGAAACCCTGTCTATTTTCTAGAGCCACAGAAAGTGTGTACATGCCCCAACAGTGTGTACATACCCGGTCATTCTTAGCAAGTGGCTTCTTTTCAGTATATGTTACTGAAACTCAAGTGTTTGATATTCAATATATAACACAAACTTTCTATTTCAAAGGTGTCCTTGAATGGCCATTTTGGACAAAACTCGTTGTGGTGGCCATTGGATTCACAGGAGGCCTGGTCTTCATGTATGTGCAGTGTAAGGTTTACGTCCAGCTGTGGCGCAGGTTGAAAGCCTACAACAGAGTGATCTTTGTTCAGAACTGCCCAGACACCATCAAAAAACTGGAGGAGAAAAACTCCCCGTGCACTCAGCCCTCGGAGGTGAAGGACGCGGTGGTGGTGCCAGTAGCACAGACAGGTACAAACTCTCAGCTGGCAGCGGAAGAAGCGACATCGGAGGTCATGCCAGTTTGACACGGACAGCATTGCTTCTTCCTCGCAGAGTAACACGTAGTGTTTGCTACACTACAAGTGCTACAAGAAAGTAGAAATGACTGTGCATTTTTTCAGTTAAAAAAACCCCAACCAAACAACAAAACAATACCCCGTACAAAAACCAAAACCATACAAGGAAAATGGATTCAGCAAAGCAACTTGTTACTGTATGGAATGTGACCGTTCGTGACGTAGTTTCGCAACTAGTCAGCAAGTGTAGTGGAAGTGTAGAAAGTGCAATAGAGAACAGGTTTAACAGACAATGCCAAACCAATGTGACAATGTACTTTTTTTTTCCTAACTGGGCTGGCTGGGAAAGTAGAAAACAGAACTGTTACAATAATTTTGTTTACAGAAGACGCAAAACCTTTCATCTGTTTACTACTAAAAGTTGTATTTGCTATTTACCTTTTCAAAGATGTGCTTCAAAGGGTACCAGTCCAGTTATATGCATTAACAGAATTCCAGAGAGCTGTATTGCAGCACTCGCTCTCTCAGCCTCGTACAGTAACACCTTCATGTGACTGTAGCGGAGCCTCAGTGTTTGGGCAGCTGTGTCAGCTATGGATATTTGAACCAGCTGGTTTTAACTATGGCTGAATTTTTGAAAAGTAAGCAGTTCCAACCAGTATAAACTCATGTCTCCATAAGCTACAGTCAGTCTTTTTAAATGTCAGTGAAGTAAGTACAGGAAGGAGAGAGTATGTCGATATGCATTTAGAAGAGCAGCTCTGCTGTTTATTTTACTTTATAGGAGTGAATTAGACATAAATTGGATATGCAAAGTATTGAGGCAGAATTGTAAATTTAAAAAAAGCAGTTTACTGCAGAATCACACAAAAATAAATTGTCTGTTATCAAAGGTGTGGAAAAGGATGACACATAGTAAAGATGGAAGCTATTTTTGGTTTTATTTTTTAAGATTCATGATACAGAAAGGTAGATGTAAGAGAACATACCTACCTATGTATCTTAAGAAAACATTAGTTTTTATCTCCTTGTTCTAAAAAGTTAGTTTTTATCTTCCTGACTGAAAAAACCAAATCAATGGTTTCCTTCTGTACAGGTAAACTTAAGGTGTTAGAGATTCAACAGTTCAGTTGTTAACTTCATGTTTTGAGCACTGGCATATAAAAATGAAGTGTGAATAGCATTAAAAGGTGCAATAGATAAATGAATGTAGATGTAATACTGTGTCCAACAGGGTGAATTATATAAAGAACCGATTTTGTGATTCACTTTGCAAAACTGTGGTGTTTACCTCAAGGACACAAGAGCAAGTATTGACTTGGAGTAGTTACGTACTGGTGTGGACGAGTCTGGGCCCTGAACATATATTTAAAAAAAAAGTTGAAAGTTCTTTTTTTAATATTGTATTTAGTAAAGGAGGAAAAGCAAAAAACAGCAAATAAAGAACCAGAGTAATAAGGACAGGAGAGTAGAGATTCACTTAAAGTAGGGCTATCTGCCACAATTACAAGTGAACTAGAATTCTACAGAAGCCTTGAAGTTTCTACTGGTAAATTTTCTCTTTCTACACTCACATATTTACAGTGAAATAACAGATTCATCCCATTCTTGCAAATATCCAGGCTGCTGGGCCTAAGATGTATTGGAGTTTATATACTAGGTATTCCTTTGTGAATGTTTACTGGCTTAAGGCTCAGGGAATGCTAGAAGTAGCAGTGTTAGCAAGAAATGTGTCTTTAATCAGATTATTATATACTTTTGTATTGGATTTGCTCTTGTAATTTGGCTGTGACTAAGTGATTGTTATCTGGCTAGACAGGACACAAAATCTTGGTGCTTGAATGGGTTCTTATTATACATCTATACTTGCTGTAAGTTACTCCAGGTGAGTTGGATTAATGTTGAAATTTCTTCATGTAATGGCACGCACTTTTTATATAAAATAATTTCCCAACTATACAACTGCAACTTCCAATTGTAGCAGCTTCTTATTTGAAATTACATACAAGAGAAACCAAATCATTTCTCCATTTAAAATTGTGGAGGAGACTTCAGAAGGTCTTCAGAGCATGATGACATGACTAAGGAATGTCTTGTAACTGCACATGCTTAAGATAGTCTGCAATGACATGGTTTTCAAAAAGCTACTTGAAAGGTAAATCTCATTATATCTGAAGTGAGACACTTAAAATTACTAACTGCATCTGAATGTTTGGAAAGATGTTTACAATAAACCTGAGGAATCGGCAAAATTTACTGACAAGGAACATTATTATGAAGGATAATTAAGAGCTTTCTGAAATAACAGTTTCTTACTAAGTGAAAGTAACCCTGCTTCTTTAGCCAGCTTGTTCTTTGACTGCTGTAGCATCACGACCCCATTGAAAGTACTTTATCCCCTCTTTTGTCAGTTTACTGGAGACTAATTCAATTGGGGTTTTTTTCTTGAACAAGTACAAAATTCACCTCAAAGAAGAAAAAACCTGAAGATTCTGAAAGCAGAACTGTAGCATCCAACAAGATTTTGCATTTTTTAAAAAATATACTGAAGAGTCAGCAACACAAAAGACAACGTGCAAAATTTTATACTAATGCCTTCAACTTCAAACACTGTTCTGGCACTGAACCATATATGCAACTGAGTTTACACTTAATTAAATAAAAGAAAGGAGAAAGACTTCAGTTGAAATTCCTCCTCTCCCTTGGAAATATTTAATGTGGACAGCAGGAAAAGGAGCAAAATGGGACACTGTTGAGATGGACAATGAGACAAGTCACCAGCAAGAGAGATTTCAGCTGGCTTGAAGCAGCCTTTAACCTTTTAAAGCATTACAGCGTTAGTCCATGCATCCCTTTCTCTTCTTAGGTACACTGGATTTTCTAGAGCTTTCAGGGATTTCATGCAGGATTGGAATTTGTTTCTGAAGCAGGGTACAACCTCTTCAAGAGGGCAAGGAGCTATTCATACCACCATGCCTTGGATTCTGGTCTTCAATAATAAGAGAAACTAGACAGATCCTTACCAACCAATGCTTTTTCATTCCCACACAAAGTACAATTTTCTGTATTAATTTATTAACCACAGTATTCTAACCTGAAAAAAAAAACTAAACAAAACAGTGTACTGAAGGTTATAAGAAAAAGTCTAAAGACTTTTCAATGAAGATGCCATCTCAAATAAAGAACTGTATCAAACTCCTGTGTAGCCACAGTGCAGCTCTGGCAAATATGCTGACAGTGGAATTTGGCCTGGCTAAACCTACAAGGGCAGAACCTGGCTCTGAGCTGCCATTAGCAAGAACAGCTAAATCTGCATTCTTGTTTAAACAAAGTTTTAATAAAGGTAGGTGAAAGTAATTTGGTGTCAGGTCAGATCTGGATGTTTAAACAAGATACTCCTGTATTCACTCCTGTGAACATGCACATTTATTTTCCTGTTTTTAAGTTACAAGCATTATAAAGTTTATTTCAAACTGGCATAAATATACCACTTCTGACTATCAGTAGCATTACAAAGATTCTTGACTAGTCCAACTGTGCCATTCACACAGTGCTATCTGAAGGTAGTGTTTATTTTTGTTGTGTAGAAAAAATAACAACTCCCCATCTCCAGAACAAACAGTTAATAATTTCCAATAATGCAATGAAACTTACACTCTGATGAAAGTATTTTACTGTGTATAATATTTGGAACTACGAGTTTGTGTTACTTGTTTAACTCCCTCTCTTTTGCAAAAGAAAAAGTGTATGTTTTTGTGGGTGAATGTGTACTGGAAGACAGAAGGCAAGGAAAACAAAAGTAATGTATCTGCTTAATGTTGTGAAAAAATGTATTTGTATTAAACAAATTACTCAAACCACTGTAGTATTCTACATTTGTCACCTTGTTACATAGAGCATCACATGCTGAACATGAATTGGCAAGACCACACTCTTGCAAGAAAGATGAACAATATATTCTGCTACTTACTTAATACTGATAAACCTGCTAAGCTGCAAGGGGCTACTTTTGGGTACCCTGCCTTGCAGAATGCTCAGGAAAGTAACTTGTAGTACAAAAACACTTGAAAAGAATTATAGTTACTTAGCTTGCAGGCTTCAACCCTATAAAGAAGCCTAGAGCAACTGGTTTTACATCCATAGAATAATGGACAACTAGTACTGGGTTTCAGCTCCAGGAGGGTAAGAGGATGAAAGCTTCCTAAGAAAAGCAGTGCCTTGGAACAAACTGTTACAGTGATTTTGGAATGTCCAACACATAAAAGCTTTAAATATGGACTGGACAGTTAAGTACTTTAAAGCTAATCCCAGCCCAGACTGTCAGCATGGATCCTGTTCCTTTTTGTATCATTTTGTACTTTGACTTGGTGAGGTTTTCTCCTTTTTAAAAACCCTAAGGACATTTTTTAAAATGAAAAGGAATATTACATGTTTGCATTATAAAAAAGCCTGTACATTTTCTGAAGTGTAAAACCAAAGAAAATATCTTACCTTGACTAAAACAGAATGTTCCAACCAAGGTCCAAATTTAGTTTTCTACAGATCCACCTACCCCATACCTTTCTCCTAGATGGCCAGCTGGGGAGACAGCGGGCTAAGTTTCAAAATACCACAATTCTAGCTGGAATAAGTCATCATATGGCTGATGATTGGTAAGAATATATGTTCAAAACACAGAAGTAGTGTTCTAATTAATTTCATTCCCTACATCCAAGGCTAACCATTTGTTCACTTTCTTAAAGCTGCCCTAACTAGCTCACTATGTAAATAAAAATGAATTCACAATTCAAGATACAATACCAAAGAAACAGCATAACCAAAGAAGTTATAGTAATAAAGATATATTAATTTCTGTTTATTAGCATATGGAAAAGTGGAGCCAAATTTGGTTTCAGAATTAAAAGAGTAGAGGTATGGGTCCCTATGCCTTTTTTCTTTGCACACAAGTTTGAATCTCTTATGAAGGGTACCATTAGAACACAAAACATGTTTCTGTTCAGTTTGATGTCCGTGTACACACATCCAAGCCAATAAAATATTAAAGCTGTTCTGCATGAGCTTTCCTAAAAGTCAAAGAAATTGTCAAAAAACTTGCCAAAAATACTGACTGGTGTAGCACATTTCCACTGCCTATGACACAGAGCTAAGAAAATAACCTTGATTGAGAACAGAATGATTCCAGTCTGCTGGAGAATGTGGGCTCTGGGACAAATACTAACTGAAACACAAGACTTCATTTTTTTTTTTTTAAACACCTGAAAGATAAGAGATATAATACTACAGTAATCAGCACTATTCCAAATAAAAACCAAAGAAGAAAGGTCACAGCAATTTTTAAGTGTGTTAAGTAAATTACTAATAATTTGAGGAAATACTTCTATAATGAAACATGGATCAATACATCTGTGTATGCATATGCCTGGGAATGTGGCAAACAACATGATCAACAAACTTTAATAATGGCACACAAACAGCACAGAAGTGAAAAGCAAAGTAGCAAGATTTAGATGGGGTCATATTAAACTCAGAAAAAAGTTCACAGCTCACAGAAGAAAGACTGCTACTTACAGGAGCCCCGAAGATACAGTCAAAAGAACAAATCAGTCTAGAAATTCAGGCAAAGGCTTTAATGAATCTTCAAGTGCCACTTTACCTCTAAGTTTGCTACCAAATTTTGAGAGCTGGGGAAAAAGAGTATTTCATTAAAAAGCATGGGTAAGATTTTTTGAGCACTTTGTATCTTAGCAATGGGCATTATCACTTTATCAGTTTTCAAATCAGCATGGTACTGCCTTGGTTAATTGTGTGAACTTGAGTGAGAGCTGCCATTAGTAGGATGCTTCCATCTTTATTTAGAAAATGCTTCCATTTTTAAAGTAATGCTGTCATTTTAGTCTAATAACTTGATTAGTTTTATTTTTCCTTTGTAACAGGTAACTAGTTACATATTACACCCTCCATTTTAATGAAATTGGACAGTATTTCCAATCCAGCAGTCAAGGCTTAGGGAAGTTGATTACAGGACCACTATGGTAAGTATATCACCATCAGCTTATTTTCAGTTTCATTACAGGAACTCTCACAGGACCTTACCAGCTGTTTTTAAGACAACAGCTTAAACTGTAGTGCATAAATCACAACACCGCATGAGCAAAGTCTCTTACCTTCTGAAACACTTCTTTTGGGGAAGCCTGGAATCCAACTATAATGAATTTTTACTCTTGAAAGAGCTATAAGATAGAAAGATAATGTATGCATTGTATCATTCTGAGACTGACCGAAGAAGCCAATTTGACATAATTCTGTACTGCAGGCATTTTATTGTCCTTTATTAGAAAACTAAACCTGGAAGGTTCCTTAAGCAGAGAACTTCTTCTGATGAGAAAAAAAAAAATTTTTTTTACTACCCTTTCCTATCTGCCAGGTGTCTAGCAAACCCCATTTTAAAAAAAGTTAAACTCTAATATACACGTTTTTGATCCCCAGACTCTGTCCTCACATATGGCAGTGTAATCACAGAGATGAGTAAATATGCTATTGCACTGAAAGACAAACAAAAAATCATGACACTCTATAAGTATATTCCCTTATGAATGGCTTAATTTGTTTCCAATGCTAAAGAATTGTAAATTAATTAATTTACATTTCCTGCCTAGAACCAGCTTTCAGAACATCAGCATCTTCTGCTTGGCTTTGGTTTTTCTTTTTCTTAAATCACATTTGATTTGTTTACTATGAAAGAAAAAAGTAATTATTTCTACTGGACTTACAGTCAGCTGGTTCTTTCCAGCTGAGACCATCAATAGGGTATGTTTCACAACTAACAATTCAGCTGCTACTGAAAGTTTGAATGTAATTCTGCCAGTTCCTTAGAGAAGTCTTAGCTCTACTCCAAGGTTGGCTGAACTAAAAGTATAACCTAGTAAGAACACTGCAACGAATTGGAAAGTACACTAAAAAACCCTCTTCTTATATGAAAGTGACTTTATGTGTAAAAATATTACTTTTTTGTTTGAAGTGTTGTATATTTAATATGAGCTCTGATAATTAAAGAAACATGAATTTTAACTGTTACAGCTTTGAGTTGAAAACTAAAAAAACACAGGAACATTACAAAACAGTACCTGACAAGTTAGAATCAAGAAATCTCTAAAATTAATCCTTTACTAGAAAAAAAGACCTGTAAATTACAGAGAATTATAACACAGAACTAAACATTAAAATCTGAAATCCTTAGCTCCAAAACAACAGAATTTTAAGGTATTCTCCACAGCACCTTTGTGAGAACAGAGAACATCACATAACCATTTCGCATTCCCACTGTTACCAGCATCTACTTTCTAGATTTTAAAGAAACAGAGTAACAATTCAGAACTCCTGAGAGCATTCGTCTTTTTTTCACCTGTAGGGAAGAAACTCATCAACATACAAAACTCTAATAGCTGGCTATAAAGCATGACTGGTTTATGAAATTAATTGAAGAGATTCCAGCAGCTCATCTGTGAGGCAAAAAACTCTCTCTACGTGCCCCCCACTCCAGTTCTGCCAGGACAAAAATCTCTCAGCACAGAAATTATAAATAAATACATACATACATACATACATACATGGCTTTGGGGGTTTTTGTTCTTTCCCACTGCCACATTAGTATTCTGCAACAGCTCATCTGAGAAATTGGTCTTGCACATCATCAGTTTAAGCCTAGATTATTTGCAATTCAAATATGAATACCTGACAGCTACATATGATTTTTTCTGATAATTCCGTGTAAAAAGTTCACATGCAGACACTGTTTTTTCATTACTTGTGCAGTAGGTTAACAAAAGAGTTTAAAAGCCAGCTAAACAAGCAATGAATATATGGATTTCAAGGGAGAAAATCCACAAAGTCAAAAAGGTCTGATCTATAAACATGTTCTTGTGGTCTGAATGAAAAGTGTTAAAAAAACCATAATTTCAAATATTTGACTATCACATTAACCACATTTTTAAAACATCTTATTACCGGTTTGTTTCAAGGAATATAGAATATATCATTCTTCATAACTTTGCATGACAATCTTTTTGAAGCATTCACCAGGATGTCAGCCTAATATACTGTAATTACTATGACACCTTCCAGTTATTATCTGCTCATTTTCGATCCGTATTTTACAGAATGTCATGGGAAAGTGACTCAATGTTTCTACTTGCAATTTCAAACATCAGACTTTGTATACAAGCAAGAATTCAAAATGAACTTTTAAAAGGCAAAATCTGTCAGAGCACTGAAACAACCACATACACAATTTTAATTCAGTCCAATTATCCTGGCTGAGTTTCTACCACAGTTTAACACCTCAAGTTTTATAAATCAAAACAAGATAAATTCCACCACCCAGCTCAATTTAACAAAGACATAAAAATATCAAAGCCCTGCCCTGAACTTTAGCACACTTATCTCTCAAACACAAGCACAAAGCAATGATGTGATGGCCTGGAGATGTGCCTGGTGTCAGAGGGTAAGACACAGAGTCAGGTTTATGACTTGCAGTCTTCCTGAAGATGAATTAGATCACCCACCCATGCTCCAAGTCTGTTAAATTTATTCAGGTTTCTCTTTAGATTAATTTAAGGACAATTGTTAATTCTGTATAACCTAAACAGATTGGTTTCCTAAAACGTGAAAGGATAGCACAAGCCCATTTGTAAAGAGGGAAGAACTTAATATACATAATAACAGACTTAACACTCATCAGTAACTCTTGCTGCACAGCTATGAAAATACACACCTGGATGTCTGTAAAGGAAATCTGGGAAACCCACGAAACTATTTACTATGACAAAGACTTGATTGTTTAGCACACAGAAGTGTACTAGGGATCACATATTAGAAAGATCATCCACCAGGAACAATTATTTCCACATAATTTACAGGCATCTGAGCTGTGACTACTACCATGTGTGCAAACAGTTCAGCTGAACTGTGACTTCTGTGCCCAGACAACCTAATATACAGTGAGATCTCCTACTTAGTGCCTGCTGTGAAATTATCCCTAGTTTTGCCCTTGCCCTTTCTTCCTCTGATTTTTATTCACTTTACAGCTTTTAAAGTGATGATCTGCTACGAACTTCCCTGAAAGACACATTTAAAAGCATCTAAAGAGTTGCTTCATAAAGCAAGCCTGCTATTGAAAAGTCCTGAGCAGCTTCAATTTAATTCTCAACAGACGGGTTGGAAAAAGAATATGGACTAAGATAAATTTAAAAACAGACTGTAGGGACTTTGAATGGCTTTTGATCTGAATTCTGCAATAGAGATTGCTGAGGACAGCAACTCTTTCAAAATCTCTTGACAAAACATAAAATACCTTATCTTATTGAAGCATTTCCAGCTATGATCCTGACATAGACTCTCAAAGAAAAGACGGTACAAGAGAAGAGCTCCTCATGTTTAGCAGATTATTGCAATTACCACAAAAAGGTAAGGATTTCTGACCACAGAGTATTCCAGTCTGAATCTAGGCAGAGAAAAGGTACTCATCTAGTTGGGATTTCAAGATATAAACTTACACAAGTAAGATTTTAAGTATTTATTTATAGTAAAAAATTTTTATCCAAAAATATACAGCTTTACCCAGTAATAATGTTTACTCTTTACCACAGGTACACAAATCATAAAAAAAGCAACTAGCAAAGCCTTCAGAAATATAGTTAAATTTTATTTTTGTTTCCAGTGATAATTAAAATATGTTTCTTACAATTTGTTTCACTATTTCAGCTCTTGAATCAGCTGGTGCTCCTTAGGGCCCACCTCTTCTCCTTCATTCAAGTCTTCTTTTGCTTCTTCATCTATCACCTCAGGATGACTGCAGGCAGCATCCCTAGCTGAGAGCTTTTTCATTTTGATGTTTGGGAGTTTCCTCAGATCACCATCCCATTCTCTTAGAGAGAGAAAAAAACTAATGAAAACCAATTACCAACAGAAAGGAAGGAATGGCAGAGTTAACTCACATATCCTCAGTGAGGCTGCTTTTCTAAGTTATCCTCTCTCCTACTGTGGTAGGAATAAGCACCACAGATTTCACCTGATTTTGTACACTACAGAAGCTGTAATTTCTCTATGAAGAAATACGTACTTTCAGATGTGATATTCTGAAACAAAAATATATTGTTCACTTTATTCCCACAGACTTATTGTATCCTCAGTTACTTTTGGCCACCTGCTTTTAGGTTTGTCTCATTCAACTTGCAGTCTGGTAAGCAACAGAAAAGCAGGTCAGAAGAGTTTCTTCATCTGGATGCTTGATTTACATATGTAATATCACGTGTACATGAGTCCCTCATGATTTATGGTAAATGTTAACACGTTGTATGACTGACTTCAAGAGAACACAAAGTGTTCGTTAGCATTAATTCACATGGTCAGTGTGTTATTTCCAAAGGCTGGATGAAGGAGAAAAGGTTGTTTTAAACATACGTCAAACCCAGTACTCACTTAATAGAATGCTTTCTTGATTATAGTAAGTGCACTTCATGGATAATTTTTCCCAAGGGCAAAGACAGTGTTTGCCAATTGTAAGATATGTTTTTGCTCTACCAAGGCAATACAACAACACTCCTATCTGATGTCCCAGTTCAAGAAGTCAATTGCATATTTATAAATACAACAGTCTTTCTTTGGGATTTCTGGCTTTATTCCAACATCCTGTATGTATGCCTTCTGGCTACATACCACCCCTGGGAGTCAGTGATATATCATTCTTTGCAACATAAGCATTCTTATATTTTTTTTTTTCATGTATTTCATTTGATAGAGCTGTCAGCAAAAATGTTCATGCAGTCTATTGCCAGGACATACCAACATGCTGGCCCAGATGAGCCAGTTTCACAGCTCCCGGATCTTTTAACTGCATGCAAGTTGTACATTCATTGAAGATTTTCAACTAGTACATGCACAATACCAAAATTACTGTGAACAGCTGAGGTCAGCATTTTAGGTAAAATATTATCTAAGATAATGAGAAAAAAAGTTACTTAAGTTAAATAAATGGCATTCTAACCGTTGACTCTAAATCTTCCAATATTTTAATTAATAACTATCACCAGTGTTTAGCTTGTAACAGCTACGAAATGCCAAAATAGTAATGCCATACCTATTCTGCTTTTTCAAATGACAAATTCCTTGGCAGTTTTGCATCAGTTCCTTTTTTTATGAAAAGAGACATACAACAGGTGAACTTCAGAAACACTATTTTGCATAAACAGATTATTAGTGATAATAAAAAAAAATTACCTGAAAAATTTAAGATGCTTTCTGTTCATAATGTCTGGGATTTCTAATAGGAAAGAAATTAATTTCTATTAGATCTGTTACATTATTCAAGTGAGTTTCATTTCAAAGGAAGAAATGTGAGCTAAATGGCCTCTAACCAAAATGGCTACATACCTCCTTTCCATTGCAACCAAATTGTTCTAAAAGAAACCTGCCATACATATATATACAAAACCACCACTCATTAAGTGTTGTTTCACTCTAATCTGCCCCAAGAGATCTATCAGCAAGAATCTCAGTTACCCTCACCTTCAGGGCCTGGCCATAACATAAAGTACTGAACACAGAGAAACTAACATTCCAGTTACTGAAAATGCCTTTTAAATACTGCAGTAAATGCAACAGAACACTTATAGAGACTGTTGGCATCTGTCTCCTCTCAGTAGTTCATGTTCATCTTGGTTGAACAGAAACAAACACCAATAATTTTAATGACTGGAAGTTTTCAGTCTTCCCCATTAACAGAAATAAGTACATATACTCATGATAAATCTGTACTACCTTTGGTAGTAAAAAGAAAGGCAAATGTTTTGTATTGAGACCTGTGGGACAGACCATTTTGCTTTTTTCCTCCTGGAGTAGCCAAAATCTTCCCATTAGATGTGTAACATATAAATTTAGGCAGATTTTTACATAGGATGCCAAAGCTGCTTTGCCTCAATTCAGTGTCATTCTTTTCTTGGTCGGTCCTGCAGTGTTGCAAGCGGCCCATGTTTAATATCACCACTAATTTATGGAGATTTATGCCTTAGGAGCCTTGACATCTTTCCACAGTATAGAACACCTCATTACTGTCTATGAACTGGACAGATTTCACAGCCAGCAGGTTTCTCAACAAGACAGATGTTTTCTACCTCTGTAACATTAAATCCACTTTATTTTACCTCTTAAAATGGTGACATTTCAGCAACTTTTACATTGTCCTTGAACAAACAGTTCTGCCTTTGTTCATCTATTAATTTTCTCAAGTCTTAGAGTAATAAATGAGATCATGCTATCAATGCAGGATTATGGATGATTCTGCTCCTACAAAACGTAGGATGATGATACCTCTGTCATTTATCTTTGTGGCCAGGCAGTCCTTACTATTCAGAAACCTATTCCCTCCTTTCACACTTGGTTATAAAGTTACCAGTTGAAGAACAATAGAACGTGCAAAATGTTTTGATAACAATTACAGTGATTTCTGCAGACTGCTTCTCGGTAAACAGAGGAGGTGATACTGCTCACAGCTGAGCAGGGCAAGGCAAAGAAACATTTACCCTAATGCTTTTTTAGTCTGCTGATTCCTTGGTTTCAATAAACATCCATGCCACGTTAGGTCCATCCTTCTCAATAAAGCCTTGAAACAAAGCCATGGTTGCTCTTGCTTTCTTTGCAGTCCCTTGAATTGCACTCATGGCAAGCACAGTGCCAAACGCTGGAACATCCAAGCTTCCACAAGAGAAAGAAGTTCTTCCCTTCTCCCAGGTATTTTACAAGATGCAATCAATGCTACTCCGTTTGCCTCTAGTAGTGCATGTAGTGATGTAAACAGTGGTTTGGCAGAAGTGGCACCACGCTGAGATTTGTATTTGTTCCTTTTATCAAAGCACTGATTCAACATACAGTTCAGTGTTCTTGTCAGACAAACCAGGACTAAATGACAAGACTTTCAAATCCAGCCCTTTCACTTGCTTTTCTCTCTCTTTTTTTTTTTTTCAACATTTAATGGGTTTAAGTCATGCAGGATCTTTTCCAAAGGGAATATTCTAACAGTTTTATCTAGCCCATCATCCAGGGCTCACCAACATCATGAGAAAGCAGGCACTCTAAAGAGAGAAAATTCTGTGACAAACCAAGATTTGGCACTGAATTCATCTTTACTGCTTTGGCAGTGGCAAAATTTTTAATCTGCACTTACGTGTGTGTTTGCAATATGTTACACAATAAAAACTACTGAGTTGCCAGATTAAGATTAGAACTGTGTGTAGAAATAAACTATATACAGCACAGTAACTGATTTTCTAAATTATGCTGGATTAATAACTCTTGTCCAACTCAGCTGCATCTCCTTAGCATGCACTGATGCCATGGTTTTTGCTGCTGCTTGTGAACTCCTTCATTTGCTTTAAAATGTGAAGTCACAGGAACATGTTTTTCTGAACTAAAGATAGAAAAAAATGTAAGAAATACGGCGCAGGAGTTAGTGGGAAAGAAATGAAGACAGTATTTAGGGGGAGTAGATTATTGTCTGGCCTTTCTAAGACTTAAGTATTCAGCAATTTATGTGCTTTAGCAAAACAGCAGTGATGATGCCTTAGGATTTTAGCTTCTATATTTTTCATCTATCTGTAATCCTGTAATTCTTTAGTGTATGACTCTAAACTCCCTATACAGTTTTAGCTACTGCTCTCCCATTTTGGTCAGACAAAACAATTCCTCTCTAGGCCTGAAACTCAAGGACACCTTACTGTCTCAGGCCCTGAGAAATGTAAACAAAAGTGAGTTGAGGGGCAGCAAACCTGGGGTTAAGTGACTTCACGGCCTGAAGCTGTAATTGGAGAATTAACCCCCGATATGCAAATGAACCAAACTTACAGAAGTATGGAAACCCGTGACCCCATCGTCCATTTCGGGTGTAGCCCCTGGGTGGGCTTCGTCTGCCCTAATGTACCTGAAGGCCCTTCCATAAATGTAACTGCTTTTATTCTCTTAATTTTGTCTAGCCTCTGTTTTTTGGTAGTCCTAACAAGGCACAGTGAAAGATTTAAGTAAACATTTTTTAATGTTTCTGACCCTTTCAGACAGTTCTACTTTTCTTTCTTTTGAGGAAGAACAAACAGCCTGTTAAAAAGAAGGAAAATGTAGATGCTCTTTAGGCAAAGAACCGTTCAGTTGTACAATAATGTTCACTACAGAAAACAGAAGCTAACAAACAGTAACAGAAATTACATTAGCAGATACATGGAAATGATACAGCTTTCATCTGAATTAAATTGATTTCCCTGTAATGTGAAGCCTCCAGAACTAACTAATAAAGGTATTTAGTTTTAAAAGCCACTTTCCCCCAAAATTAATATTATGCATCTGAGAGAACATGCAAGGTAATTAGAAGCAAATTATCAAAAATGGATGATATTCAGATGAAGTAATTATGATGCTTTTCCACTGAAAGCATGCTAACTCTGGGTTACAAATAAATAGATAAATATCTAGCATTGCCTTTCAACAGCTTTGCTATAAACATGTAAGACCAGATTAAACAAAAAACGCAAACACAAAAATGAAAACAAGAGGAAGAAAACTGCAGTAAAACTATGGTAGATATATTTGAGGAGTAAGGACAAGGAGCTGCTAAACCTCAACAATCTCACTGATAATGTTCCCTGTATAGCTACTGTTTGTTTAAAAAAGACTAAAATTTATGTATTTTAGGATGCCTACCACTTTTGTAAACAAATTTTTACATTTTATAAAGAATTAGTTTTTCATTTACATGTATCTTTGACAGGATAAGAGGAAATGCCCTCAAGCTACACCCAGGGAAGATTCATGCTGGACATCAGGACAGATGTTTTTTCACTGAAAGGGTGGTTAAGCATTGGAACGAGCTGCCCAAGGAAGTGGCGGAGGAATCAGCAGCCCAGGAAGTGTTCAAGAAATGACTGGATGTGGCACTTGGTGCTATTAAGTTGACATGGTGGTGCACTTAGTTGACACAGTGGTGTTTGGTCAAAGGTTGGACTTAACAATCTTGGAAGTCTTTTCCAACTTAATTGATTCTATGATATAAAGAGACTGCATCCAATTTTAGTAGACTTCCCTAAATGAAAAGAATACATATTATGCAGTCTCTTCATAGCAAATGCACACACATACAAGAAATAACTGAGTTCAAGAATGGGGGGGTGGGGGGGAGCCCAACAAATCTAAGTCAGTTATAGAAGCTCCACACACTAAAGCTTCCAGGATTAATAATGAGCTAGAGGCATAAAAGCACTGTTTCCAGCTGATTTCCATTTATGCCCATCTGTAATTACAGTATTTAGTTGCTATAGTACTTAGCAGCAACTATTTTCTCTAAATGAACACTGTCCTAGACAGACAGCAAAACCTGCAGCAGCTGTGATAACAAATAATGAATGATTTGAAAGTGTATTTAATATGTGAAGTTGCACTGTGCTCTCTGAATGCTTTACTTACTAATTCTATAATAACCTCCAATTCTGCCTACAATATTTCTAGCTTCTTCATTATTTTTATGTTGTGCTTGTGCATTTGCCATCTTTTTCTCTAGCCCTACTGCTTTTTTCTGTCAGTTTTCCACAAAGCAGTAAGGAAAAAAAGAACTAAAACTTAAAAGCAAAAAACAAAATGAATACTTTCTACAACTGAGCTATTTGATGACAATCACAGCATCTATTTTCCTATTACTTTTTTTCCCCTCCTTCTAAGAAATCAAAGATTACACATGAAGTCATACAGATATTCCTAAATTTCTCTGCCTCTGCAGGCTGCACTGGCAAATTTTAAAGTCATTAATAATAATTTTTTCTTTATTTGTACAATACATATCAGGGTGTGCTGATTTTGCTGGGGTAGAGTTAATTTTCTTCACAGTAGCTAGTACAGGGCTGTGTTGTAGATTAGTGCTGGAAACAGTGTCAATGAAAACAGGATGTATTCATTATTCCTGAGCTGGGCTTGCACCAGGAGCTGGGAGGGGACACAGCAGGGACAGCTGACAGGGGAATATGATACACAACCCAAACCTTGCTGTGCTTTGTATCCTAACTACAAAATAATGTTGATTTTTCATGTCTTCCATGACATACTTTTACTATTAGAAGGACTGATTATGACTAGATAATACTTTAGCATTAAAGCCAAGTTCACCACTCAGCTTCAACATGTATATCATTGGTTAAACCAAAACACACACACTTCACTGCTTGACTATCCTCAAAACAACTCTTCACTTTTTGCACTTTCTTTATCCCTTTGTCTTTCTTCCTTATTTCACCAAACTATTGCTGCTTCCCTTCAGCCTAGTTCCAGCTGTCAAATGAAGGTCCAAACAAGCTGCTGAACAGTTTGTATTCAAGACAGCTGCATTAAAAGCTCACTTTAGTTTCAAAAATAGGTTATGTATGCCTGCACTGGAAAGACAGTACTAGCAAAGATGCACAGAGACAAAAGCAGAATATATGTCAGACCTCCACAATCTTTTTTCCTCCTTTTCTTCACCCTGCCCCTCCTCCCAAACAACTCTGCAAGGCATAAGCACCTAGCACTTAGTTAATTTCGTTAAAGAGAAAAATAAGGACAATGCCTAGAAAGTTTGCCTAGATTCTGGCCTTGTGAGCAGGTGTGAGCACAGAATTCTTTCTAATGCATTTACATACCTATTCCATAGCCCTCATAGAGTTGTCTTTCACGTTCTATTGTCTGCTTGATGACAGTTTCCCGTGAACCATGCTGTCTTCCTTGTCTGCCTTTAATACTGTTTTGTAATTCAATCTGCTCCAATTCAGCATTGAATCGACACATGTAACTGAAAGAAATAAAATGCATTATAGCCAGATGCAGTCATGCAAAAAATTGCAAAACAGAATTACTCTGATAAATTATTTTACTAATTGTATTTATTTCCTAATTTATTTTCTAAATTTGAGATATTTCTTAGACTTGAACAACTACTTTGATCTTCAAAGTGGAAGCTCCATTTGGAACTTCCTTTAAATCACACGTGGCTTCCAGAAGAACTTTTTTTTAATTTGCCTTTTTTTCTTTAACTATGTTTGCATAAAACAAAACTACCTCATTATTATAATTCACCTGCTCTGGAAGACCCATGTTTAATCTGAGTGAGTTAAATTCCAAACTTTTAATTGCTGGATTTCACCACCTCAGTTGTATCTTCTAAAGCAAAATTCTTCTTTGGCATGTGTTCTACATCTCTTTGCAAACTTCCAACTCAAATCCCAAGAGTAAGCTTTCATTGTCTTTGAAATATCACTAGCATTGATGAGCATGTAGAACATGCTGCTCATGAACAGTGTAGGAAATATGTCAGAGCTTCTAAAGGAAACTGATACAATACACCTGGCTAAGAATACGTGTGTATCCCACGTTATTTAGCTAGCAGGTGAGAAACGGTGACAAGCCACAGGCATTGAAGAAGTGAAGAAATAACAGAACAGTAGTGAAGAAATAACTGAGTTTTTTCTCATCAGATTAAAATTTGGTAGTTCCTGCCCTACAAATTGACCCACCTGACTAGTGTTTAATCTTCTCAGTGATGAAAATCGGAGACTAAAGGAGTAAGTAGTGTGAAAACTGTGCATTCAGGTGTCACAGAATAATGCAACAAGCAAATGCATGTGATTACTACTGTCCAAATCATTTACAGTCCTCCACACACTACAAAACTAGGGATATACTTCAATGATTTAAAAAAAGAAACTGTAACACATGACTTATTTGAATAATTCTAGTATGACTATACACATTTCTCAATATATGTCAGTGGTAACAAAATCAACTACGTGATATTATAAAAAGCAATATATAAAAAGTCCTCCTCTGAGTCATCATCACTTTGCAGATCTTATACTAAGAACATTATTTTTAAAGACAAGTCAAGCTTTTAAATCTTGTTTTTAACACCAGTCTTACTTTTCAATTAGCTCGCCAGCTTCCTTCTTTGTGTACTCGATTTTACTGGGGTCAAGGTGACTCTGAAACCATTGCAGTTTTTCTCCTACAAGAATAAACTTAACATTAATGATTACATCACCACTGTAGCATCAATACAGATTAAAGTTTCTCAATGTTTTTTAAATGCCCCCCCATTTTTCAAGATTTTGAATGGCATCATAGACTCTGATACTGTGGGGACCAGATATGAAGGTAGCTGCAATAGAAACATTCCCACATGATTTCAGATTTATTTTATACCTTCCACAGGAAAAAAAAATACATTAAGCTTTGTTTTACTGGAAATTAATTAAAATATCACTATATCAACTGCTTAGGAAGGAAACTAATAAAGGGGAAAAAACCAACACAATGGCTGAGTAAGAGTTCTGATCATCACAATTTTTAAACAGATCAAATTGAAAAGGTGCAGATAAATCATATGAAAGAGAAAAATATTCCAGGTTGTGTCTCAAAGTTTTGAACTTACTTGCTAGCATAATGTGTCTTTTAACCTACATATATCATCTTCTTTTACAAGCAATTATAGAAAGCATGGAGGCCAAATACAATAAATATGTGTACAGATGTACAAAACACTAATTTGGTCTATATTACCCTTTTGTTGGGCACAGTGACTAAAGATTAGCTATGCTCAGCCCCAAATTCAATCCTGTATGTATTAAGTAGACGTCAGGTATTTCAGTATTTCAACCAAGTCTATTTGAAGATTGCAGAATCAGATTATAGAGAAAAAAAATCTAAGTGGACATCTAAAAAGTTGATAAAACTTAGACTCTCTACTAAGAAGCTGAATACCGTACTCGGTAATAGAAGTTTCTGCTTACCAATAATACTTAAACGTAAAGCTTTGTCAGTCTTCAACCTAGCAGAGAAAAACCAGATATGTTAGCCAGGAATGAGTACCATATAAATAATGACCTCAATTTTATTCTCAAAAAGTGGGTTTTTTCAGTCACAATGAAAGTCAAGGTAAAATTTCAAATGGAAATATTTGACAAATTCCAAACAATGTAAAACTTATCCTGTTTCACCCAAAACATCTACTTTTTGGTAAAACTACTATCTGAAATTTGTCCAGTTTACCTATTAGTCTTAACAGTTTCTTGGAAGAAATAAGGACGCAACATTTTTTTCAGAGCACAACGAAAGGAATTTCACCAAAGAGCTGCATTGTCACAATTTCACTGAGTATTTCTGATATTCTTCTGGCACATTTAATGAGTTTGGAGATTTCACTGCACTGCACTCTTGCAAATCAAGCATGCAATGTGAAAAATACCATTCTATTGCCTAAAAACTTAAAATAATTAAAGTTTGTGCTTAGTGAACAGTAAAAGTTAATGTGTTAAGAAACCAAAGTTAACAACATTATTAAAAAAGATGAAAAAAACCCCCAACTCTATCTCATAGTACTTTTAACTCCACCTCAATCTCTGGCAAAATACTCAAGGTCTGCTGTACTCTATGGGATGTATGTACACAATTTTATTTGGGATTAACTGTTCTCCTAATTAGGAGTTCTGAAAAGAGACAAGTTCTCCAACAGGATATCCTGTGCCTTATGCTCTTTTCTCCTCAAGGTGTCAGATTCGATCTGCATCAAAGGATGTTGCAATGTTCTGTTGTTTCCAGAAAGGAAAATAAGACATTGTTGGGGTAAGTATGAAATTTGTCACTGGAAAAAATATCTTAGCTATGTATATTCAGTGTATATAATCAAGGACCTCTGATAGAACTGACTTTTTATTATAAAATAGGCAAATTGGTAACAGGTTAAATAAATCATAAAGGATATAATTGACGAAGAATAAATAATGCTAAAAGTCACCACAGTTCAGAGCTACTGTGCTCCTTTATTAAATTCCTTTTACTCAATAAAATTTAATGAGCATTTTCGAGCTAACTGAACTAACTCAGAGCACAGCCTGTCACCTATCACAAAATCTGGGATCAAAAGATAAACCCTTACTTTCCAGAGACAAACATATTGTGTCACTTGTCCACAAACCTACATTATTTAAATAAATATCAGCTTTTTCAAGAAGTACTTCATCCTCTGAAGACTGTCTAAAAGCCATGTAAAAGCAAACGCACAGCATGCGGGAGCTGCTAAGAATTCCACTAACATATTCAAGAAATTTTTCCTGCTATGGATACCCCAGCATGTGCAGAAAAAGCCTTCAATAAAAGCTGGGCAGGCTTTTATTCTCAGAGGACTTACAGCAGGGAGCTTTGGATGGTAACTGTCCAAGAAAAGGACACATACTCTGCTTCAGTGGAACTCCACATCAGCAATCCCTGCTGGGAACCCTGCATGGCAACACTGCCAGACATCAAGAAAAGCTGCCTAAACAGAATCATGTCATGCATCTATGTTCTGAAATACTACAGATTGCCATTTGCACCTGCTAGGGTCACTAAAACATTTATTTATCAATGCAGCAAAGTATAGAACCACCATTTTCTTATGGAAGAAAAACCTTCAGTCTCCTGGTGCACACAACTACTTTCAGTATGAGAAATAATGAATGATAGGCCTGGATGTTTCCTTATTGTACTTTTCACAAAAACCTCACCTCAGTGACTGCTACAAGACAATAGTGTTAGCAGTGAGGCTAATCAAATCAGGTGAGTCAAAGAAACTTCCTCTCATCTCCTTCCACACAATGAGTAATAGCTTTTGCTCAGGGGAAGGACAAGGATACAATCTTGTGGCAGGCTGTTGTCTCTTGATGATTTTCTCCTTCTCCCACCTCCCAGAAATCCTCTGCTTAGGCACTGATTACTAATAAAAATAAGTAGCTTTCTTGATGTCTACTAGGTACTTAAAAAGTAAATTCTACCTGTTCCTTCAGCAGATCTTTATCTGTGATATTGTATTCAACTGTTCTACTCTAAATACTAACAATGAGTAAGTATTTCCCAAATCAGTTTACAAACTCAGTATTTTTCCCTGGTAACATCCACACATACAAATGCCACCTATGGCTCTGAAAACTAAGACAGGCTATTCACTAAGAAAGAAAGAAAAATTAATGGTTGATAAGACGTATTTCATTGTTTCAGACTGCTAAATACCTTTCATAATATTCCATACATGTCTGTTTTTGTTAGCTGGGTTAAGCATTTTCCATATGAAAATCCCTCTACAATGATGCCTTGATGGGGCTACCTAAAAAAAGAGGCTAGACAAGAGAATAAAAGCAGGTATATTTATTGAAGGGCCTTCAGGTACACCTTGAGCAGTCAAAACCCTCCGGGGCTACACCCAAAATGGACAACCGAGTCATGGGTTTTCATATTTTCGTAGGTTTGGTCCATTTGCATATCAGGGGTTAATTCTCCAATTACAATTTCACATAATGAAGTCACTACCCCAAGTTTTTTCACCCCTTAATTCATTTTTGTTTACATATTTTGGGGCCTGAGACAGTAAGGTGCCCTTGAGTTTCAGGCCTAGAAAGGATCTGTTTTCTCTGACCAAAATGGGAGAACAGTAGCTAACAGGCTATATGGAGTTTTAGACTTACATACTAAAGCATTACAGGATATGAAAAATATAAAAGCTAAAATCCTAAGGCACCAACAAGAATTAATTTTTTTCTCTTTTGCTTCATTTATTTCTATAAGCAAAATAAATGATTTTAAAAGCTAACATTTTTTCAGTTCCTCATGAAGAATCTGCAAGAGCATGTCACATAGCATCACTGCTGCCAGAATGCAAGTAGAAGCATAGTGGGCCAAGAGAGATTAGGAGGTTAGACAAGGGAAAACCCAAGGAAAACCAACCAAACAAAGAGCTATACCAGGAGACATTGTAAGGTTATTGCTTACTCCCAAAGGTAACTTCACGCCCCATCACTGTAAAAAATCCTTAGCTCTCATATCTCAGAGCATGTCAGTTTTAGACAGGATTATTTGTAACGAAAATGCACTGACTCCTGAGAAATTTATAATGCATGCACAATAGAAAGGGTCTATTTTGACTCGGGGGGGAAAATGACAGATAAAATAATCGAGTGTTAGGTTTGCTTTAGCTACCAAAACCAGATAGGTATTTCTGCAGTTGCAGGCAAAAGATGACTGGTGTTGGTTCATCACTACTACAGAAGTTCCATGAATTTCCCACTATGGTCTGGTTTCCTTAAGTGTAGAAAAGTCAGTGTTCTGCTACTGCCAGTGAGGCAGCTATTGCTGTCTCATGAGAACAGCCATGTAATTATTTAACAGATCAAACAAGCTGCCTAAAGGAATAAGGACTTGCATGTAGATTAAGAGAGAATAAACTGGTAGTAATACACTGGAAGTTGTTGCTGCTCGTTAGACCTTGAAGAGAACTGAGAGGAGAGGGATGCAGGCAAGCAAAAGGTGTAATTCAAGTGAACAAGATGACTTAAGATTGTAGCCAATTTTCTAAAAGCAATTGGTCTGTCTCCTCTTATTATGGTTAAGGGTTGGTCTTTCATAGTGCAGTCACAGTTTCTGAACAGTAAACTTATAACTGCTGTCATATTTCGTTATGAATGCTTGCAGTGAAGAGTGGACAATGGAGGCTGTAAAAGACTTCTGCAACTTAATGCAGAATTGCTCCCTCCTTTTTCCCAGTGCTGCATTTAAAGTGTTGAAATTCCTTGTGGATAATGTCTTTTATTTTATCTAGTTTGGGCAAAAGATACCGGAATATGCATCTCATAACTTAATGCAATTTTCCTTCCTGTATAACATAAAAAGGAACATTCACAGCAGTTATTTCTTTTTTCTCCATCCTGTAGGAAAGTTAATAAGTAAATAAAAGCCTAAACTGTCTCCAGTCCTGAATCCTGTCTCCAGACAAGTACCAAAGGAAAAAAAATAACAACAAAAACCAACCAAAACAAGCAAAACAAAAAGAAACAAACCACACAAAACCAAAATCATTGACTGATACTTCTATAAAAGACATTCTCATCCTCCAGTAACATGCCATTCAAGGCCTTCCTACATCCAAGGTAATACCTTTGTATTAAATAGTAATCAACAGATCAAATGTACATATGTTCAAAAAGTATTACTTCACAAATTTAGCCAGCCACAATTAGAGCATCTTTTGGCAAGGAAATCCACAGCTTAATAAAAATAATACAGATAAACTTTATGGACTTCCAACATTCACTGACTACTCTAATCCAGTTTATCCATTCTGCAGAAATGCATGAGCCTGTACAGAGAAATGACCCCTTTACTCAGGCCTGGTGAGATCATATTGAGCATTCTGTTTCCAGTTTGGTGTCCTATTCATACTTCAAACAACTTACTTCTACACAATAACAAGCATGGCCAAAAAAATACCAGATTTGTAGATGGGACGAAGGAAGAAAATTCTGCAGAGATTACAAGGCAGCTTCTCCTATTTACCACCAAAAGATGTATTAACCTTCCAACCAGAGAAAAAGGCTGTCATTCAATAGAAGTAATTTCGAAAATTGTTTAAAAACATTTAATAGACTTGCAGAAGCAATGCGAATGAACAAAACTGGTATGAGCTATTTCTTTTTCCTGAGAGTGTAGGAGTGGAAAGCTTTCCTCTATCAACAGCATCAGAAATTTGTCTTTTTCAGACCTATACAAAATGAATCCAAACCTCAGCATTTTATTACAGAAACTGAAAGCTAAGTAATTACAATAAAAAGTTTAACACATATGTAATTACCAATATTTAAAAAAACATTTACCAAGCTGATCATTTAGATAATAGAGATTCAAAAGAAATTGGAACCCTTAACGAGTCTCTTAAAAACACTACGGAAAGTAAAAAAATACACATTATTCATGTCTTTCCAATTAAATTGTTCTTCAAGCCAAGACAATAGAGAAAATAGAATATAGACAATTGGAGGATGTTTTCAACGCAACTAATTTTTAGATGTATTTTTAGAACACCACAACGAAAGTGATCTACAAAGTGCAGATCTGTGAACAACGTTAGTTAACTGTTTAGGCCCCAGAAGCGTAAGATGTAGAGATCTTATTTATTTAAGAAAAAAGATGAAAAATATACGATCATTTTGCTATCAAAATATGCTTTGGATGGTCAAAACTGACACACTATTCTTGGTGGAATAGTTTCCCTATGCAAAATGAAAGGCTACATCTTCTACAATCAGCCTAGATTGAAATAGCAAGGATAGGGCTTCTTCAAACACATCAGTAACCAAAGGAAAACTAAGGGTAATGTGGGCCTGTTACTGAATTGAGGGGGACCCTGGTAACAGGACACAGAGAAGGCAGAAATACTGAACACCTTCTTTGCACGGGCCTCCACTGCCAAGAGCAGCCCTCAGGGAGCTCTGACTCAGCAGACCAGGATTAAGGAATGTTAGAAGGAATACTTTCCCTTGGTCAAGGAGGACTGGGTTAGAGAACACCAAGGTAAACCTGATATCCACAAAGCCATGGGCCCTGAGGGATGCATCCACAAGTGCCAAGGAAGGTGGCAGACACCATGGCTAGACGGCTCACAATTATCTTTGAAAGGTTGTGGAGATGAGGAGCGGTGCCTGAGGACTGGAAGTAAACAAATGTCACCCCGGTCTTCCAAGAGGGCAGGAAGGAGAACCCAGGGAACTACTAGCCAGTCAGCCCCACCTAAATCACTGCATAGGCAACAGAGCACCTCATTCTGGAGGAATCTCTATCGACGCAGAGGACAAGGAGGTGATCAGGAGTAGTTGGCATGGAGTTACTAAAGGTAAGGCATGTTTGACCAACCTGATTGCCTTCTATGATGAAACAACTGCCTGGAGGGGTGAGGGGAGAGCAGTGGCTATTGTCTACCTCAGCTTCAGCAAGGCCTTTCAACTTTTTGCTGTTGCAACAAAAAGTATCACTCCAAAAAGAAACATCAGCACAGGTCTTGGTATCAGCGTAACTCTAACCACAGGAGACCATCACTAAAAGATTTGAGTGTGCCATGTCATAATGAACAATCAGTAAGTATCGCTCCCTCTAAAACTAAGTTTTCTTGTGCACGTTTTTCCATGTGACGAAATCACAAATGCAAGCACTAAGAATCAAGTAAGATTAAGTCATCTCTTGTGATTAAGAGCTGTGAGTGGCTGCTAGGACACAAGGTGAAAGAGGTAAGGGACAAAGTGGTCAATTTAGCAGTAGGAAAATAATCTCCAATAAAAACTTCCAATCAAAACATACAGTCAGAGAGCACAGAAAAAATACGAAGCAACAGGGAAGACTTCTTGCATATTAGGAAACTGCCCAATCCTCAACACATGCTACTTGTGAATTCTTGCAGCAGCTCTGCTGAAGGCTACATGACCCAGCTGTGGTAGCAAAGGCCCCCTTTCTAGTTAAAGCAACAGTGCAACTGCCGTGGATAAGGCTGTACATCAAACCCAACAATAAAACTGCACAGTCTCTGGACCAGGAGCTTCCAATTTAACACCTTCAGACAAACGGGTATTTGGGCTCAGCTCACACTGTCCAGACCCTACAATTTATATGGCATTATACAGTTTATATAGTGCTATATTATACTTAGACTGAAAATGTTTTAGTAACTTCCTAAATAAACATATTTATGCATAACAACAAGAAAGATGAGATAATGTAAAATAAAGGACAGTCTTCACCAGCTGTCTTTTCCCTCTGTGGAAGGGGGAAGTAAAACTTAAAAGCAGAAAAACAAACTTGCCATGGAACAGCAGAAAACCACGAAAGAGGAGTTAACTGTACAGTCTGACTCAGAAGTCTCCTGCAGGAAGGCTTCTGAGTTTTCTTTTCTATTAACTCAGCCTTTCAGCAGAAGCAGTTAGACCCTAAGCAGGATTCTTACCGAACTTGAAGTAAAGCCAAACTAGGTGACTTACCTTCATGTGAAATCACCAGCATCGTGCTATTCAGACTATCAAAGGCAAGAAATCTGACTTGTAAGAACAACACCGGAACTGAAGCAGCAGAACTACAGACTTTGTATAACCTGATTTAATGCATGCAACCTGTCACTTCACATGGCCCAGCGGCAGTACTAAGTTATACAGGCCTTTCTGTTATCTTATGATTATATCAGCATAACAGTCCATGTCCACTACATGCAATCAACTTACTTTTCTTTCTTTTCCTGTTTGTGCACTTCCCTTGCAAGCTGTGCAGCTTTTCTGCTGTACGGATGGATAACTTTTTTCTCTTGCTTCCCTCCTTGAGGTTTTCGTAACTTTGGCTGAAAAGAAATCAAAGATACTATGCACTAATAAGGCTGAGTAAAGTATGAAAAGGAAGACAGAAATACAGAATGGTAAAGACTTAAAAGGTCATGCCCTGCTATCTCAGAAAGTCCTTAACTTCCAGTAGCACATTATCAATTTCACCCACTTCAATAATAAAATTACTTGAAGTCTGTACATGCTGTAACAAAACCACTAGAGTACAGTAAATGCTGTGAGAAATCTTACATAGTGACTGCTGTCAAACTACCTACTTTGTAGAACTCTGCAGCTAGGAAACTAAGATTACTTCTCTGTACCTTTGCAGTAAATGTCCCCGTTCAAGCTTCTATCAGATTGTTGCATCTGGGTTTCTGACAAGGGCCACATGTAACTTGTACAACACAACAAAAGGGATTTTCTTGTTCTTCCCAAGATATCATTGGAATGCCTCACACCAGGGAGCAGACACGCGCTTTCCTTCTCTACCCCTTCATACTGCACAGAGAGGGAATAGTACTCAAGAATTTCAAAAGTTCGATAATACTACTCTAAGTTATGCTACTTTCTGGTAAAAAAGTGTTTGAACAGAACTGAAAGGCTTTATGAAATAATATGCTATTTAACTGCGTGCAAAACAAACACCTTAAAGGCTTTCCTGCATCACAACAAATGGCCATCAACAAACGGAGGCTTTAGTACATCCAATTCTGTGTGATCGCATCAGGGCTTAGAGCTGCGAAAAAACAGGTGATGTCAAAGACAGAACTAGTGTGAATACCTCGGCAAATCTCAGGCGGCGGCACCTCGCACCTGCTCCCTACACGGACCGCGCCTCCCCCCGCCCGTCCTCCGGAGCCCCCGGCGCTGCCGGCCCCGCTGCCCCCGCCCCGCGGCCGCCCTGTCGGAAAGGCCCAGAAGGACGCGAACCCCTCCGGGAAGAAATGCAGCAGTTTCTAAACGCAAGGTCGGGTCACCGCCGGTATCGGCCCAGAGGGCCGCCAGCCCGCCAGGGGACCCGCCGCAGACTCCCGAGGCCTCTCCAGGGACGCGGTGGGGCCGCTCCCGGGGGGAATGAAGGGCCCGGGAGCACCGCGTGAGCAGCCACCGCCGTCCCCAGAAGGCGAGGCTGCGGGAGCCGCACCCCTGTCCCTGTCCCTGTCCCCATTTCCATCCCGACCCCGCCGCACGCACCATGGCGAGCGAGCCTCCTTCCGGCACGGCGGTGCAGCAGCCTCAGCGCTCCGGGCGGGCGGCGCGGGCGGCGCGCCGGGCGTTCCGCGGCTGCCACTCGCCCCGAGCGGGGCTGGCTGCGCCCAGGGCAGCGAGCTCCCGGTGAGAGCGTGCGGGTGCGGCCACACCGGAATGAAAGCTGTATAGTACCTTGACAGCAGCTGGAAATGTGTAAAAATTCTTCCCCTCAAAACACTGGAATCAGTTGCGCTTCGACTTTTACTGCAAATATCCCCACCATCCGTGAGCTTGACAGAGAGGCGTTGCTCTGTCTCAAGGGGAAAAAAAGGAAACCAAAAAACGCAGCTAAAAAGCTCGATTCAGGCCAAATCACTTTGGCTACTGAAATTGATGGGGCTGCTACTGCTACCCATGAGCTTGAGATAAAAGAAAAAGTAGAAGTAGTCCAAGAACCTGGTGGTCATTATGAGGAAGAAATTCCACAACTGGTGCCTATGCAAAGAAGGAGCTTTACTGAGCTGAAGAAAATGGAACAAAGTCAAGAAAAAGGTGACAACCTGTATGAGAAAACCAACCTTTCCCTTGGTAAGAGAAAGAAACAACCTCTACTTCTGGAAAGTCCAAAATCAAAACGTAAAGTTACAGGAGAGTTACAGGAGAGCATAACACTCCGACAGGCAGACATCACCAAAACAGAAAAAAACCAACCCCATCTCTGTCACCAGCACTCCTGTGACACCTCAAAGCAGATCATCACCTACACTATGGGCCTGTAGAAAAGCAGTTGTGACTGTACAGCTCCAGGCATCACAGGCTCAAAGGAGACACCAGCTTAAGGTGTTAATACTTTTTGCTCTTCAGACACCGATAACTCTTATAATGTATAAAGAAACCTATTAATTTTAAAGATCGTCCCTAAACAGCAAGCCCCCAAATCTTTTCCTAAAAACATATATAAGGAAAGTGGGATTATCTAAAGCAACGTCTTCATTCAGCTTGTATTGGAACATCACCTATTTGTGCGCTTGCAATAAAACTATTTCAGAGTTTTACAGAACTGCTACAGGAGGCAGTGACAGTAGCAATTTTGATTTTTAATCTAATAATTTAGGATGTAGCAGTCACAGACAGGAAATTGAGCATGGAATTTTAAATAGTCCATCCAAGTAAATAGATTTAATGCTGTCAAACAGCGCAGGAATCATAGTAGCAAAATGGGGAATAGCTCTGTTTTAATACTGTTTAAATCTGCTTGGGACCAGCAACTCACGTTTAATTGAGGGATGCTGAAGAAAGTCAGGCAATAAGGTAAAGCGGCAGTGAAAACAATTTGACTATGGGGCCCACTCATGCATACAAATGAGAGATAAAAAAAGTAATTTGTGGATTCTTTCTTCATTTGGATGAACAGCTTGGAGGCTTTAGAGCATGCATGACTGGGAATATCAATAGGTATGCCCCTCCCATCAAAATACCACAGAGAAACTGATGTGGTCTCCATCTAGTTCTCATTGCACAGAGAAATGCTAGGTGGGAAGCAGATGTATAACTGGCTTTACTTCTGAGCTGGAGGACATGGTTGGGACAGAAGCTGGAGCTGAAAGGTACCCACAGTAAATTTTTATTTGGAACTGTAAAAAAGAAACATAGACTCTGTAGATACTTACACTTAATGGGCAGCTCCGAGGAGCCTTTCAGCTGGTCTTTTGCTGCTGACTGTAATGAGACCCCTGGGTGATGATGCATTTAATTTGGTGACCTAGTTACAACCCAAAAAGTATTCAGTGTAAATGGGCCTTGCTTTCTAGTCTGGTCTTGTTCTTTATATAGTTTGTAATCTGGAAATTTTTTTTTTTTTGCTTTTTAATACTTCACTGTGTTCATCTACGAAAGATCTTTTGTAAAATGTCTTGACAGCTGTGTGGAGTAATTGCTGTGTAAGTTCTCCTAAGTCATGTATTTATGCTGGGGGGGAGGGGCAGGGACAGACACAAGAATCCAAATTTGGTCTGTTAATAACTGGATTTTAATTTGCATTTTTTGCATTAATTTTACTGATGTTATTACAAATGCATAAGTTAAAATAAAAGAATATCTGGCTGTTACAGTCTTTCTTACAGTGTTCAGTGATGCAAAATAAAGTAGGTTTACTAAGTACAGTTTAATTCTTTCGTCCTTGATCTGATTTGCTATTAAATTCCAGTTACGTTCCATGAAATACTATGTTAAATATTAAAAAGCAGTGACTGCAGTATGGGACTTAGGATACAGTAGCCATACAATTCTGAGAAGGAGGCCCCATGATAATGACAATAGCACGTATCAGCTTTTCAGAAATTCTGACATTTACGTGTCATGAATTAGACCAATTGACAATAGATTTTGACTGATTTCTGAATATTCTTAAAAATCTCATTTACAGTGTTATAACTGCATTAATAAGAATAGAATTTAAAATCGTGTTTAACTTAGTTCTAAGAATATACACATTTCCTGAGTTCAAGGGGAACAGCTAAATGTTAAAGCAATTAACAGCTGTGTTTAGACTCGAGAAAAAAAAAGTAATGAGCAAGGAAAACTATATCAGTGAGGGGACAGTGGGCAGTCAGAGTTAGGATCTGCCATAGTCTAAAATGCATCTGTAGTAGGGCTTTAGTGGAAAGACGCATGTAGAATTTCTTGAGTATATTCCATGTTATCAATAAGACCAAGCAGTACAGGAGAAATAGAAAACTGCAGTTATGCTTGCAGTTGTTTAGTGGATTTTTTAGGCTAATCTCTCTTAAATTAGTGATTTCTGCATGTGCTATTATCTTAATGAATAAAGGATATATCCCCCTGGATCACTTAGTGTATATTTATTGCAAACTTCCCGATTCGTTTACTTTGAGAAAATCAGAGTGTTCAAAGCAGGCCGGCCGCTGGCATACTGCAGCTAGGAATAATGGAATAGGACTCCGGTTCCATTTTGTTGGTTTCAGAAACGGGGCCATGATTAAGAGGGACGGCGGGGGGCATTCATATTGTGCCGCTAGAGGTGAAATTCTTGGACCGGCACAAGATGGCCTAGAGCAAAAGCATTTGCCAAGAATGTTTTCATTAATCAAGAACAAAAGTCGGAGGTTCGAAGACGATCAGATACCGTCGTAGTTCCGACCATAAACGATGCTGACTGGCGATCTGGTGGCGTTATTTACTTCAGGAAGGCCTTTGACACTGTCTCCCATAGCATACTCCTGGAAAAGCTGGTAGCCCATGGCTTGGACTGGAGCACTCTTTGCTGGGTCAGGAACTGGCTGGATGGCCGGGCCCAGAGAGTGGTGGTGAACGGTGCTGCATCCAGTTGGTGGCCAGTCACCAGTGGTGTCCCTCAGGGATCTGTACTGGGACCAGTTCTGTTCAGTATTCTTATTGATGACATGGATGAGGGTATTGAGTCTTTCATTAGTAAATTTGCAGATGACACTAAGCTGGGAGATTGTGTCGATCTATTGAAGGAAGGAAGGCTCTGCAGAGAGACTTGGATCGATTGGATGGATGGGCAGCATCCAACAGGATGAAGTTTAATAAGTCTAAGTGCCGAGTTCTGCATTTTGGCCACAAAAATCCCCAACAACCTTACAAGCTAGGGACAGTGTGGCCGGACAGTTTCCTGGCGGAAAGGGACCTGGGGGTGCTGGTCGACAGCTGACTGAACATGAGCCAGCAGTGTGCCCTGGTGGCCAAGAAGGCCAGCGGCATCCTGGCCTGCATTAGGAACTGTGCGGCCAGCAGGAGCAGGGAGGTCATTCTTCCCCTGTACTCGGCACTGGTGAGGCCACATCTTGAGTACTGTGTCCAGTTCTGGGCCCCTCAGTTTAGGAAGGACGTTGAGATGCTTGAGTGTGTCCAGAGGAGGACAACAAGGTTGATGAGGGGCTTGGAACACAAGCCCTGTGAGGAACGACTGAGGGAACTGGGGTTGTTTAGCCTGGAGAAAAGGAGACGTAGAGGTGACCTTATCACTCTCTACAACTTCCTGAAAGGAGGTTGTAGACAGGCGGGGGTTGGTCTCCTCCACCAGGCAGAAACTGACAGAACAAGAGGACACTGTCTCAAGCTGCGTCAAGGAAGGTATAGGTTGGATATTAGGAAAAAGTTTTTCACTGAAAGAATAAAGTACTGGAATGGTCTACCCAGAGAGGTGGCAGGGTTACCATCTCTGGATGTGTTTAAAAAAAGACTGGACATGGCACTTGGTGCCATAGTCTAGTTGAGGTGTTAGGACATGGGTTGGACTCGATGATCTTGGAGGTCTCTTCCAACCTCGTTATTGTGTGATTCTGTGTGATTAATTATATGTTCCTGGGAATTCCAGTTTCTCTCTGCATATGCAGAGTTCAAACTTTCTCACAGCAGTGGGGGTATGAATGAAACTGGTATTGTTTAAATATAAATAAATTGGTCAGAATCATAAAGCACTGAAACTGATACATAACCTGGGTTATTTTAAAATCAACCTTTATGAGAATAAATCAGCTAACAACTGAGCTCATTTTTGTCACAGTTAGGTGACTGACAGCTTCAGCAAATCTGAGGATGCATTCATTGGTTTAAAGACAGACCTTAGTATTTACTGTATCCAGAGCTCATAAATAGAATGCCATTTGCTTTTAATTTAGTCAGGCTTATGCTTTGACATTAAATTCCCATCAATTCAATCCTACTGTTTATGTCCACAGTTTGCAGACTCTGAACATGCGTGGCTGAGGTAGTATTTCTACAAATTCAACTTAAATGACTCAAGAGAGTTTTAAATGAAGGCAAGTTTTAAAACCTGTTGTAGCGGGTTCAGTTCGTAAACCGGGTGGAAACACCAATTAAGTGTAGTGGTTTGGTTCAAAATATCCATTACTTACTTATTTTCCTTCTGTGAGATAAGAATTAGAAGAAAGCAAAGCAGGCACAAAACTTAAAAGAATATAAAGAAGTTTATTAACAGACCTAAAGGAAAGAAAAAAAATCAGACCACACCTTCAGAACACTTCTCCTCCCCCCACCTTTCTCCCTTCCCCCACTGACAATGTAAAAAGACAGCCCTTGAGATTTTTTCAGTCAGTTTACCACCTCTATAATAATCTTTTTCAGTTCACTTAGGGAGAGGAGTCTCTCTTGCTCGTGATATTGAGACATCTCCACAAGAAACAGTTCTCTCATGGCTTCAATGTCACAGTGAGACAGCTGCCCGGGTTGGTTCTCTGCTGGCATGTGAGAGTCCCTTCCCCCGACTTACAGCTTTTCCCACAACTGTATTCGAGGGTCCAATCTTGAGCTAATGGGGTACCATTTTAAGGTTGAGCTGTTCAGAAGCAAAGGTTCTCTTCACCCATCTCTGGGAGCATTTCATCTCTAGAAATAGAGGTCTTCTTCTCCCCTGGGAGCAAGAGTGCTCATCACTTTCATCTCTCTCTGTTCACACTTCTCATCAAATCACAGCTACTTCAACATTTGCTTATTTCAGCACAGATACTTTTGCTCACAAGTACAGTTTGACCGCTTCACCCGCCCATGCTTTCATGAAATTACAGCAGGTACTCTGATGTTTCATAGTCCATCACCACCATAGATTCACAACAGAATTTCAGCTTCTAGGTTTGAAGCATCTCCTCTTTCTCCTCCCTCAGGTTTCAGCTCTTCCTTCTTCACTGACTTTGGTGTTCTTTATGGTATTTTCTTCACATGCCTTCACCTTTCCTCTTCCTCTGACTCGGGAGAGGATTGATGTCTGCAGGCTTCATCTGTTCTGGAGAATCTTACAGCACTAAAAGGATTAATCTCACCCAGGCCTTGCAGCTGGAATTCGCTTATTGCTGTTGGTCAGATGATCTTTGCCGGGCAGCAGCCTCAGATGAATTTTGGCCGCACTGGAGAGGGGGAGGCCTGGCCGAGCTGCACCGCAGGCCTGCACGGAGCAGGGCCATGGATGGAGCATGGCCACACGGCTCCGGGGTGGCTGTCTCCCGGCTGGCCCAGCCCGCACTGAGGGGGCTGCGCCGGGTGTCCAGCGAGCAGAAGCGGCTGAGATCTCAGCCAAGCCTTGCCGCGGCCGGCCCTGCCGGGCCACGCCAAGCAGGGCCCAGCCCAGCGCCATGCCCATGGGCCCCCCAGTTACCGGTCTGAAAGCTGGAAGCAAGAAAGCTTCCCCAGGATTTGTCCATTCTCAAATGTGGATCACAGAGGCGTGTCAGGCTTCTTAAGTGGCTTTAAAAAGTTGCCAATATTCAAACTAGCCAGTTGATTGGTTCTGTCTGGTCATAGAGGAAGCTGTAAGCACCTCTTTGCAAGAGAATCACTTCCATGGCTGATGGAGCCTCTTTACTAAAAACCCAAATATGCTAAACCATGACACCTGTGTTCCAGATTTTCTAGCATTTGTCTGAAATTTTCTTTAGATTTCTTATATTCAGTAAATTTGGTTTTACTTATGCCATTGATACTGATGCATTTTGCACTGATATCTTAATTTTTCTGCTGACAAACTAAGAAAAGGTATGAGAGAAGTACCTATTTATATAACTCACTCTTTCCTACATGGTTTACAATCATTTCTAATCTATATTGCACAAGAAACTACTAAAACCACCTAATATACTCCTTTGATTATGTTACAGGCTACCTATTTCTGCACTTCCTAATTTTTCTAAATGCTTCTACTATTGTATTTCTTTTAATGTCTCCATTTTAATTACACTCAGGCTCTTCCTAATGGATTCCTGCTGCTAGTCAGAACAGCAGAAGACCACTTACTCCTTTTGACAGAGCCTCCTTTTATCAATCTCTCCGACCTTTTAAAATGAGAGCTCTGGCCGCTTCATTTGTTTAGATTTGAAGAGGCTCTCTGGTGTGCTGTGCACTTGGAATATGCTTCACCTTTTGCAAGTCCATGGTAACACAGTAGCTATGTAGCATACTCTGCAAGTTTCCAGTTTCAAGATATCAACTGTAAAAGTATCCACGTTTAAAACTTTCTGGAGAAAAGAACCTGAAATGGGGCTTCAGAGCAGCAGTATAACATGCTGTCACTGTACCGAATGGCAGTGTCAGCAAAAAAAAAGAAAATCTTTCATACTAGATCCTTTAGATGCTCTGTTTAGCAGACACCTTTCTGGACCAAATTATTCCGGTCAGGGTGCATGTGATTGTGTAAATATGCAAAGATTTTCAACAGATTCTCTGGAACCCACAGTTTCCTTGGGGCTCGTGGTGTGGCCAGTGGCTTAATGCTCTGATAAAATGATCAAAGTTCTGTGTGGGGGCAGATATATCTGGGCAATATGCCTGAAGCTTAGAGAATAAACACTTCTGCCTCTGCTTAGACTTCTGTGTAGCCTGTCTGGGCATCCATTTGAAGAATTCCTCCTTATTCATTCTCATTTGTGAAGTTACAACCAAAATTCACGATTTTATTCTCGTGAGACTTTGTTGTGACTTTTTTCTTTGATAGTGAATTGAATCTACTCTCCAATAAATGTATCAGGCCCATCCTTGATATATCAGGATATTTTCACTATACATACACTGAGAATAGAAAAACAACGATAAAATTCTCTGACAATACAGAAGATGGTTACTGAGTTAGCCAAAAAAAAATAGTATTTCTGTGTGAAGCAGAAAAACGTGAAAAGATTGAAATCTCAATGCTTTCATTAAAATTTGAGTGACAGTATATAATTACTTAATCTATCTGTCTGGTTTGAGTGGTTTCTTTTCTTCTTGTCCTTTTCAATCTTCAGGCCCTGTAGCTGCAGCAGTTGAGGCTATTACATGAACATATTGTATAATATTTTAGATGAGCTGACTCCAGAAATTTAATCTTGTCTGGGATTCCATCAGGTCTCAGGAGGTTTTCTTCAGATCTTCTAGCAGGCATATTGTGTTGTCAGGTGCCTGTGAGGCTACAAATAATTTCTGATTTTGTTGTTCTTACTGATTTTAATTCTTTATTATTTCAAACTTGGAATAGACTTTCTCATTACTGCTGTCAAAACATGTCACAGTGTTATGCAAAGTTTAAATGTACGTGTATACAACTGTCTGATGTTTTCAGTTTAAGTCATGTAATCCCCATAAATTCTGTAGCAGTATAGCATGTTTCACCTCTCCTACAATTTTTTTTTTTTTCAGTAGATATTCCGCATACTCCTGAGTTTCAAACTGTGTCTGCAAGAGTGATCTAGGCATAGGCTGGATAAACATGTTCAGGCTCACTGCGATATACCTGTATCATAAACTATATCTTTTTAAATTTGGGTTGACTTATTTGGCTGATTGCCTAGCTTTCCTCCTTAAATAAATATAACTTCTCCTTGTAAACCTTCCACAATCCTAATAATTCTAGTTATCTCTTTAGTCCCTTTAATGTTTTCTATTTTTCTCCTGTGATTTCATTAGTGTTTAAAGGAATTAACCTTTCAGAAAAAGAGGAAAATAATGATGAGCTGGATTGTTTTCAGCTTTTGGTGTATGTAATTGGTAGACATTGGATCATTACATCCTCTGCAAAGTGTAAAAAATCTCTAAAATCACTTAGACTGCGAAGTACCACAACCCATATCCAACAGTGTGCTTATTCCTTAAAAAAATCTTACCCTAGTTAATAGTAATGTTTGTTTTGACAGAGGAGACTCATTCAAGAAAGTGGGGGACTAGTAGCTCCTTATTAATAATATTTAGAAAAGTTTATTGTATTATTATTGATTATATTGTAAGAAACACCGGGAGCACAGACTTAACAATTAGTGTGATCTAAATCATTACTGAACGCTGTTAGTATAAAAGCCATCACCATGTACCACAGTGACTGCTGTGTAATGAAATTCTGTTGTGTGAAACTAAAATTGTCTCAAGGCAAAGATCTTCAGTGACCTCTGTGTAGTTTAATGGCACTGAATCATGGTCATGAAACCCTGTAAAACTCCGCCTCCATGTTCAGAGCTGTTCCTGTCTAGTTCTGAATTGATATAACTGCACCCATCCACCAAAGGCAATTTTTCCACTAGCTGTGACCTGACACAGCAAATGTGATGACATCCTCTGCAAGGTGGGTACCATACTCTTTGAGTGCTAAGAATTACTTCAGAAAAAAAAACCTCAGTGAACTTAAAATTGTTGTGTAGCTTCAGGTATTTAAAGCAGGATAAAAAGAAATTATATTTGAGTGTAAACACTCACAGTGTTACAAGACAGCTGTACTAAGTGATATGCCTAAGAGGCTATGGCTCTGATCTTTGGTGTTGTTATTAGTCATTTGTTCCTTTCCCTGTGAAATTATGAATCTCAAACCAAAACAAAAAGTTTCTGCAATAAGAAGTAGGAAAGAATGTTTCTTTACAAAATAAAGGAAGTTATTTATAAAAATAATTTTGAAATAATTTTAGCTCATTTCTATAGAAGCTCTTTATATTAAATAACATTACATTCTACAAATCAGACTCTGATGCTGTCTCTCAAATTAGGCCTCTGAGTTCTCTTGCTCACTGCTGCAGAGACTTGGAAGCTATTTTGGAGGGACTCTGGAAAAACCGTGTTCCCTGCCCCAGAGTCCTTGTTGTAGTGTTCATGAGCAATCCTGCCTCCAGCATATATTTCCTGTCATGCTAAGTAAAAGGTTACTTACTTGGTGGTTTGTTGGTTGGGCTTTTTTTCTGTCTAGATGGCCTTCCAGGTTGCAAGCTCAGGAGTATTCACATCTGTATTGAATTCCACATTATACCAATTGTAATCTGCATGGCCAGGCCAGGAACCCCGAAGTTCTTCGTTTGATGCTGGTGGGAGAAAGACAAAACACTGCAATAGAAAGTCCATTCCAAAAAGCTCTCCAGCCAGACTTTCAGCTTTTATAAGCTGTCAGTTCTGTGTGTGGAATGTGATTTAACATTACCTTTCCTTAGGGACAACATTCATTCAAGCCAGTGTTTCAAGTTACAGCCCCTGAGGATTCAGGTCTTTATTATTTACCTTGTAATATGACATGCATGGGAAACATAATTCTGTTGCTTGGGCTAAAGCAAAGTGAAAAGCCCCATTATTTTTAAAATTAAGTACCACTACATAAAACTACAGGAATAACCAAATAATTTCCGCATTTCCAGTAATACAAAATGTCTTGAGATCTAAACAAACTAAAAGGCAGCTACTGGTGACATTATTTCCTTAGGGAATATAATTATGATTTCAAGATGCTAGTTTCTCTACCCTTGCTTTTAGCTTTTGAATGACAAGAGAGGGAAAAAATAATTAAAACTGGGGATAAGAAACAACTAAAACAACATTAACTGAAGTGACATTAACTGAAACAGTACAATAGGCACTTATATGTCTAGAATACAAAACCATTTCTGTATGTCACTGTCACTGGCAGAGCACAGGAAACTGAAAAGTCTTTGGCTTAAAGTGAGCGCTACGTAGCAACAACTAAAACATCAATGTGTCCTCAATATTGTTGTCATGCAAAATACAAAATACAGACTATACCAGCTACTAGGAAGAAAATTAACTCTATCCTAGACAAATCCAGCGTGGTACCCACTCCTTATTCCATACCATTTACATCATGCCCATGTCCCACACTTCCCAATACATCCCAGTTAACCACCATCATTTTTCTGGTCATTTGAGAGATACATCTACCTATCTATCCATCTATCTATCTATCTATGTATCTATCTAGATATGTATATGTGCACACAGATATCATGGCCTTAGTCTATGGACCATCGCTGTAAAAGTCCATTGACTTCATTTTGGCCCATGACTTTGAGTTCCATCTTCCATAACTGTATTTCAGGGCAGAAAAGATGGTGCATGGTGTTGGATTGTTGCCTGTTGAAGCAGTTCTGGCTCCATCCCTGCTGTGCTTGTCCAGTTTCACCAAAATTCATTCCTCTTCTGGGTCACTGTGATGTGATTTTATGAAATTGAATGATGTCTTTTGGAGCTGTGCAAAAATTTTACTGTCAATTGCTGCATTATGTCATGGTGTGATATAAGTGGAAGTTACAAGCGATTATGTAGTGCTGAATCTGGAGTCAGCTTTGGCACAACTCTTATTCCTTCCCATACAAAGATCCTGCCCCTGTCCATATTTAAAACCCATTCATGCGTAGGTGTTTCTCAGTGTTTGGATCACAGAGGGTTGGTTTATATGGCTAACAGAATGCTGTCCAGTAACAACATATATGGAAATAGGAGGCTATGGGGAACTGAAAGGGTCAAGTTCATCCCATTCAGAAATCTTAATGTCCCATACGGTGATAACCTGTAATCTGTCTTAAATATGACCATGTGTCTTCATGAGGTTGAAATGTAACCCATAGGAAGGGCTCCATAGGCACCATCCTTTGTTGTCTGTAAGTCTCCTTACACCAAGAAACTATGGGAAACTCTACTGTATCTGGAGGTGCCCAGCAGATAATCAATACAAAGCGGTTTACCCAAGGTTTTGAGGGCCTGCTGCTATCAGGTACAAACAATCCACAGAAAGGCCCTATGGTAAATTTGCCAGGAGATTTGCAAACAGTCTAGTAATTCCCTGCAAGTGATGTTTGAGCCTTGCAATTAAATTCATGCCTATAAACTTGCAGCTGAAATTTATTATTTGTTTGCAGCAAACACTTATTTGAAACCACGTTGTCTATTTGATTCCTGGTGTGTCAAGAAAACAGAAAACCACGTATCTTCAAATTATATTTGCTTTTTATTTTTCACATATAGGGAAGAAATATAACCTTGACTCCGATAAATCTAGCTGGACTGTTAGGCATCACAATTAACTAAGTTCAAGCTGTAGCACAAGTCTGGCTTGAAACTTTGTCAGTTTTGAAATTCGTCTCAAGGCTGTGGACCACATACCCATCTTGGAGTGTCCACCATTCAATGACTGAGTTGTATAGTCACTTAGCTGTACTGCTGCCCCCCAGAAATCCTGAAATACTTCATGATGCTGAGCATCATAATTTTCTTTGCTTTACTAACAAATGAGCAGATGCAGTAGTCTTCAATTAATTATTCACACCATCAGTTTATACCATATTCAGAGTAAAATTCAGAGCTCCTGAGAAAGAGAAGCATTTATTGTGAAATCTGCCTTGTGTGTCCGAATGTCTCCCAAACACAAGTTTGTTGTGAAACATATTAATTGATTAATTGTATAACTCTTGGTGATTTTTCATGAAAACAACCAGATCTGGTAGTTTGAGTCAGTGTTCCATGTCTACTTAGGTACACGAAGTGCACAATCTACTCAGGTCACACTAATTATTAAATATTGTTGTTAAATAATGAATTTAACATTTCAATGAATTTGCAGGTAAGTGTAGAAATACATAGATTAATTTGAATTTCACTTTTTTTTTCCCCCCTGATTAGTAAAGCCAGTTACTTTGGCTGACCCTTCCCTCCTTTGGTTTACAGAGAGCTATTATTCCTAATGAGCTTCTGGAAATAATTTCATTTGTATAGGCAGAGAAGGAAACCAGATCAATTAGTCAGACTGTATGTTTGGTACCACAAAAAATGAGAAGAAAAAGCAATTAATCTGATTTTCTTTCAAATTTTCATTTTTTTAAATTTCCCAGAGATAATTGGAAGGGTTTCAAAATGACATGGGCCATACTGTAGTCTCAATTAGTTTATAGTGAAACAATGCCAGAGCAAGAAGATACAGTTTTATTGCATGGTATCATGTGGAATCTAGGAGCTAAATTAACTTGCTATTCTTGTTTCTACTGATTTTAAAAAAAATTTACAACACAATGGAATTTGAGTGACTTCAAAAGGAGTGTTCCTTTGCTTTCTGATGCTTCAGTGTTATATCCTGTTGCATGCATTTCGCTTCTCTGTGCCTGAGCAGATCATCAAACAGATCTAGAAGCTCTGCTTAGGCACATGGAAGATACAAGGGAGGTGATTCAAGACAGCCAGCATGGCTTCACCAAGGGACTAGTTCTCTTTGTCAGGCTTGAGCCTATTTTCATCTTCAGCTACTCCTAACTTAGTGCCTGCTAAATAGAAATAATCAATACAAAGGACTCATGATGAAGTGCATGGATATTACTCTTTGTTGTACACATGTAAGCAGAACGTCTTGTGGGCTTGGTGACTTCGCTGCAGCTCCTGGCTTTTGAAGAGTCACAGCAGCCCGTGGGGAGTGTGCAGAGAGGCTTCACTCTGCATTTAGCTCCTGTGGTCATAGTGATCATTAGATTTTGCATTTATATTACAGATAAAGGTATTTATACATACATTTCTCTAGAAGATGGTTGGGAGTAGCATTTTCTCAGGTCATGAGAACCAGGTTTCTTAGAAAGCAGGGAGGTGACTTTTCTCCAGGCCGGCTATTAGAAGGAGATAGACAAAAGTTCTTTTTTATGACAGAGGAATACCCTTTAAAAACCCAGGCTAACTAACTTGAAAGAGAATTTTTTCCCTATTTGGCAGGGGAATTTGGTCCAATTTTGTTGCATCTGTTAAATAAAATCCTGTTGAAACAACTTATCAGCATAATTTCTGCCGATAATAATGAGCATAAAAATATTTCAGGTGTTTACCTCTAAAGAGAGAGAAAACATAAAATTATCCTCTTAGAAAAAAATTTTCATAATGTTTCACACAATGTTATGCAAGTTCAATAATTGCCTAGTAATTTTTTGATTTTGCATATTTTGCCCTCTTTCAAAAATTTATAGTGCAAAAATAAGGATATTTGGAAAGGTGTTGGTTTTACCATCTTTGATAGATCACAAAGTTTTCTTTTTCAGACTTTCCAAAGAAACTCTATTCCTCAATGTGACAGTTTCTATCAAGAAGAGTTGTTTTAGTTTGTAAAAGTCTGATGTAATGAAAAGCAGTTTTCTACTTTGTGGGCATTTGCTGCTTTCACTATGAAATTGTTCTTTCAGTTCATCTGACACTTCAAATAACCCATTTATCCAGAGCTATTGCCATCCACTATTGCAACAGAAAAAATTTAAGAATGGTTACCTAAGGACATGGCAAAAGTAGGCACTTTTAAAGAAAAGCTTTAATGGATGCTGTGAGTCACATTTTAGGGTTGCAATTCTTGTGAACTTAAAACAAGCAGATTTTAAACAGCTATAGAGTATGGCAAAAATCCTTTTCAGAGGTGGTAGAGGGGAAATCTGCAAGTCCAAAATAAAGTGGGTTTTTAAAATGACTACTGGCATAACTAGGAACATGAGAGGGAGGTAGCATTGCCATATGTAACCTGAATGCTCACAGAGATGTAAGAAGGAGAGAACAAGCTGGGCAGCTGGGCCAAGGTTGGTGTTGCAGCATACTGGTGAGTGCCAGGAGGCAGGAGAGATTTATGGCTTCCTTGAATCACTAAGGAGTACCTGTCACAATAAATTTTAAATGAAAAGGCATTTCCATGCCCACTATGACTTGCCTCAGCTTGCTTCTTGATGCTCTGTTGAGCAGTTCAGTTACACAGATGCATTGCTAACCAGGCAGGTACATCTCACTGACAGGAGTGGGAAGACAAGATGAAGCTCTCTGGTATTACTTGATGCTTCTCACTGGGGTACTGTAGTTGGAAGAACCAGTATGAAATGCCTGTCCACTAAGAAGTGAAGGTCTTGCTATAAAGAAAAACATCATCTACTGCAAGAGGCTCAGTCTTTGGAGAACTGTTTTCTTTTTCGTTTGTGCTGTTTTTCTTCTGTAATGAAGCAATTTTGTGGGAACATTGAGCTGTCTTGTCTCATACACGCTTGCTGTTGTGCAAACTGTCAAAAATATGTTTTAGCAGGATCTTTGATAACGATTTTTTTTTCTTCTCCATTTCCATGTAACTTTAGGTTTTTTAAAAATTTTAGTGGTAGTAACAGACCTAACACTTCTTCAAAAATATCCAAGGAATCTAATGATGTTCTCCATATTTGAAAGTCTGGGTTACAGCGCCTAATGCTTCCTAAAATAGAATTACTGGGCATTAAACTTCAAATGTTTTATATTAGAAGGGCAATACCTCAATCGCATTCAGAAATAGATTGATGATGGAAATGAGAATTTTTTATACATTCCTTTAGCCAGTTCTTGCACTGGCATCCAGTTATACTGGTTTCTACAAGAAAAAGATGCTGTTAGTGATGTACTTTTGTGCCTTATTTTACTCTAGAAGAAGAATTATTTTAGTGAGTTAAATTTTAAATCCCTGGGCAGACCTCGTTAGGCAGGTACCATGAGCAGCATAGCTGTTTTATTATGACAGTATCTGCCTAATTGGTATCTTAAGTTAATTGGTTCGGAGAAACTGAACTGGTAAAGGCACACAGAAATAACTCATTATCATCATTTTTCTTTTGATCGTTTGCCATTAGCTTTGTATAAACATTGTATCAGAAAGTATTAGATATGGTGGGGGTTTTTTTTGATATGTGTTGTCTTAAAACTTCAACTTTTCCAGGTGAAATTTAGTAGTAATTTATAAGTGGATCAGACCAGGGATTGGTGTAGCTTAGAACCTCCAAGTGTCAGTCAGAGAATATTTTATTCATGAATTGTTTTTTTTACAACTAATTTACAACTGAGCCTGTGATCTTATGATTAAGGACTTCTATCACTTAGCAGGTGTAAAAATATGTTTGTGTAAAAATGCTGTTGTGTTGTCATTAAGTGATGCAGTTCACAAAGATTTTGACCTTTGCAATACTTTTGATAATAAATTTACAGATTAATTATGCATTGTATTAATAGTGTCCCTTTACAGTCTGCAGTTTCTGTTTGTGTGAGAGCCCATTTCTGTAGGTATCATTCAAAGGGATAACTAGGAGTTTCTACTAACTTTTCATTAAAACTGTCTTTTTATGAAGGTTACCAACTCAACTTTTTTCTGCTAGTAATGTATTTATCAGCTAGAGATCATCTTCTCTTCTGCTCTATATAAATACAGATGATCAGCATGATACATGTGACTGCAGATGAAAGCATACCATTAATTTAAAGGACTGCATGGCACATTATTTGCCACATTTTAATAGATTAAAAATAGTAATCTCATATAATCCCTTCTGAAATAACACACCTCATTAGTTTACTGAATGAGACACACAACTTTGAGTTTATTGAATTAGAGAAGGCACTAAGTAACTTGTTTTTCTTTTTTTTTTTTCTTTTTTTTTTACCTGCTACCTAGGTGAGCTGGTGCTTCCACTGATTTACCCCAAAATAATTTTACTTGATAAAATGAACTGGGTTGAAACTAGATTTCTTGGCTGAACTTAGAAATGGTATATAAGGTATCTGAGCAGTCATATCTTGTGTCTTTTTCTCCTGTTATTCTGTATCACCCTGTGGGCCTTGCTCTTGTGGTCTGGCATGGGGACATGACAAGAAGGTGAGTTCAGACCTGGGAAGTACTCTCAGGTATTTCTCCTTAGATGTAGTACAGCAACAGAGAGAAACAGGGACAAAACGTCTACAGCTGTACTTCATTTCTTGAGGGCCTCACAAAAGTGGAAAAAAATGGAAGTTAACATGTGCACCCTGCTTTACCTGCCTGTGAAGCATGTGAGTCGAGACTGTAAGCATAGCTCCAGAAAGCAAGAGGCAGCCAGCAGAACCCTCCTCTTTCCTCACAACTCCTGAATGGAGGTCAACAAGAAACATGTTCTCTCTTTGAGGTTTTTCTATGGTTTCTCCTGTCCCTGATTACACTGTTGTCTGCAGAGCATTTATCCCTTCTGAAAACTTGCCCCAACTTAGGCATGTTAATTTAGGGTCCTTAGAGCTCCTTTGATAATTTGGGAATTATTCAGTATTATCAGCAATCTGTGTTTTTTGATACAGCAAGGCTGGTCAATGGCTGAGAGAAAGTTCTTGAGTTCTCTGAGTGATACGAGTCGTCACACTGATCTTTTTAGCTTTGCAGGATACATGTCCCAGTTTCCACCTCAGAATACAAATGCTCTGAGGTGATTTGCTTTGTACAGCATTTCACTGCAATTATTCAGATCCAGACTAGCAATGAGCCCTCTACCTGCTGGTGTCATTTGAGCTTACCCTTAATAACACATGATTTCAAAGACAAAATATATTTGTTTATTTAAGAAAAAGACTAGGGTAGGAAAAAAAAAAAGGCAGTGAAGAATGAAATGAAAAATGTCATCTTGAAGTCTGTTTCATATAAAAGTGTTTTCCCAGTTGTCACTTTGAATCTTTACAGCACATTTCAGCTGTAGCAGCCTAGGGATCAAAGTGGCCAGCACTACTCTGCCTCCAAACATTACTTCTCCCAGTTGACGCCTATGTCTTGTGGCTATACCGGATTCTAGCTTATAGCTGAAGCTAGAAATAGCAGGGTTAATGTGCTTTGCTGCTCTAAAAGAAACGGAGGAGATGAGATCTTGTATTAGATCATCTGAAATGGGAATCTAAGATACATATTTATATAAATGCATTTCCTTTTTAATAATGAGGCCTTACTGTATTTCAGCTTCTTTGAGCTCTACAAGAGATAGCAGTGATAGTTCAAGCTGAGCTGGGAGTGCTTGTCTCTGAAGTCATGGAAGGTTCTTCAACATAATAACTCACTGCTCGTGTCCTCCTTCTTGCTGAGGAGAACAACTGTGTGCTAGCTAAAAATTAGAACTTCTCTTTTCAAGCAGAAAAATTTACATTGTGAAACACTTGTTTTTATAACTGATTGAAAATTGCCTATCCCAAAAGTTATCCAGTGTGTAATAGTTTCATTTGTACATAGCTTTTCTGGTTCGCTACACTGACTACGCACCACACCTTAACCAACCATGTGTCAACATTAAGAGCAAAGTACATATATTAAACTCCTTGTTTTCTGAACATTTCTTCCACTAGCAGTTGCTACACAGCCAGCCTCTGCCATCTCCATGCAAACTCTTCAGATAAGGCAACACATTTTATGCTAGTGCACAGAAAAACAGGCCCATAAACCTCTCTGGGTTGCTTTCAGCCTGGATAAAGCTCAGCTTTCAGCTGAGATGACTGATGCAAATTATCAGTGAGTTCATTTTAGGCTGCCTGGGCCATCGTTGCTCCCCAGAAAAACACTTGTGAAACTGCTGTGTGGAGTCTTCTGCTCCCTGAGACGTGGGGGTGTGATCACTGCTCTAATGCTTCGCTCCCACAGCAATGGAAGGCTCTTGGTTGCCTCTGTGTATTCTGAAGCTCTCAAACTAGGAACTTTGCTTTAAGCATGTATGCATTCTTATTTTGTTGACATTACTTAAACTGCCAGTGCCTCTGAACTGAGGTGCTTTCTAGATAGTAAGCTGGACTCAAGCATGTCTGGTAGTTCATTGACTTAGTCTGATTTGAACTTAAGATTTTTTGAACTTAAAATTCTTTTCAGACCTCAAAAGTGATGGAATAGAGAGACACAGTGTCCTTAAAATTAATACAGTAAATCAAACTAAGTAGATAAGGAGGAGAACATATGCAAGTGAAAGAGACAGTGTTTCAACCTAAATTAAGTGCTTGCTACAGAGAAAGGGAAGGGCACAGCAGGAGAATAAGCCAAAATCATGTTACATGTACAGGTATTAAGGAAAGTGAAAAATTTAATAACAGCAACTATAGACAGGGAAAAGTGCATGACAGGATATTGTGTATAACATATGCTCGTCCCCTTTCTGAATAATATGGGCAGGCTACCTCATAAGTGTGATAAGAGAAGGGGAATGCCTAGAAAATGATTCAGTTTTGGTAGCATGAAAGAATAACTTGTGAACCCAGCACAGGCCATCTCTGATTGGTTACACAGGAGAAAAAAAAGGTGCTCCTGCCTAGAGCCTTCCTCTCCACTGCCCATCTCAGAGGATCCCAGGGCTCCTTTTAGATGCCATGGGGTTTTCAGACTTTGCTCGCTCATTCATTCCTCATCTGGGGAGTGACTCCGTGTGTACAACCTTCTCAATACCTATCACTAATGAACAAGTCTTTAAAGCAGCTTTATTTAAAGCATTCCAGATGGATGTCAATCTTAACCATGCAAAATATGTACGGGTGTGAAAGTATATTGAAGCTAGTATTTCTTTGCAGATAGCAGGTTTTTGAGAAGTATTTTCCTTGACTTTCTGCTTCACTTTGTAAGGTGGTATTTGGAAAATAAAGCCTTTGTTTTGTGACTTTTTACACTTAAGTATTAATAAATTAAAAAACCATGAGAGTACATTCTAAGCACTATCTTCTTTTACAGCTGGAATATCTGTCTCAGAATCTCTGGTTGGCAAGCAACAGCTGGAGGGAGATAAATTTTGTTCACCAGGAGAGGGCTCTCACAGTCTTCTGTTATTACTGAACTTGGAAGCAGAAAGACCAAAAGGTGAAGCTACAGAAAAATTCATGCAAGACCTGCTCAAATCATGTTATGTGCACCAGTGTGTTATAGATACCATAAATGTTAATCTTAAATAAATAAGACCAGTTATACTTAAATGCTTTTTTTAAAAAAGTGAAAAATAAGGATGCTGTTGCAACTCGGCTCTATTTCTTTCTTAATAACGCTGTTGTTAAACAGCACTAAAATATTGTAGAAATCAACTTTCTGAACAGCACCACCAACATGCAGATTAACTCTCCTATTGGCTTTGCCAAGGAGATCCCAGAGACGTAGCAAGACCGTTCATTTTGGGGTGCTTAGTATGGTTTAAACACTGTTATGAAAATAGAAGTAAATGTTTCAGAGAGGAAACAGGGGTTTTTTCGATATTGTTTATTATTTTTTTGCTATCCTTCAAATAACCTTATGTATCATGAAGAATTAATTTATAAAGTGATACAAACATAGCATCAGCCTGCCTGTATCTCCTCTTACTATACCTCTTATTTGTTAAAAATGAATGTGTAAAATCTTTATGTGAATGCTATTGCATAAATAGGGTAACAGATGCTGTCTTCATTTCTGCTGTAAACAATCAAAAGCAAGGTTATTTGGGTTTCTAACAACAGTTGAATGAACTCTGCTTTTTAGTTCTTGTTTACCATTGTAAATTACAGGTTTAATTCTGCTTACAGTCTACTCTAAGCATTATCTCATGAAATTCATGCATGGAAAGTAGAAACCAGCTTGCTAGAATGCTTGCAGTATGTACTAGAACCAAAAAAAATAAACCATTATCAATTTATTTTGTGTTCTTTACATAAAAGCCTTTTCCAGCCTGTTTTCTTTTTGTGTCTTGTTGTTGGTCATAAAATTCTTAGTATAGCCTTGTCTTTTATAGATGTTTCTACTTACAGGGACAGGCTGGAAGTTGTATTCCAGCAAAAACAACCACAAAAGTGTGGAAAAGAAACCTTTATCTTTCAGGTATTTGAACAAGTGCCAGTATGTTGCAGTATTTCCATAGCCTTTTAGGGATATCTTGATCTAGTCAACCTCTCATTTTGACAGACCTAAAAATTTTTTTCTAATGCTATTCTTTGTAATCATTTTCATGGTAGTAATTCAACAGAATCTTGAATCAGGATCAGACCTGTTGTGCATGGGGCTATGTTTTGGATTTGTACTGAACAGAGTTGATAACATAGAGATGTTCTTGTCGCTGAGCAGGGCTTACACCGAGCCAAGGCCTTTTCTGCTTTTCATTTTGCCATGCTGCAGAGACAGGTGGGTGTGCATGGGAGGTTGGGAGGAGACACAGTCAGGCCAGGTGACCCAAACTGACCACAGGGATATTCCAGACCAAATGGCATCATGCCCAAGACATAAAGTGGGGGAAGAAGGGGAAAGGAGAGGATATTTGGAGTGATGTTGTTTTTCTTCCCAAGTAACCATTATGCATGATGGGGCCCTGCTCTCCTGGAGATGGCTCCACACCTGCCTGCCCATGGGAAGCAATGAATTAATTCCTTGATTTGCTTTGCTTGTGTGTACAGCTTTTGCTTTCCCTATTAAAAGGTCTTCATCTCTACCCATGAGTTTTCTACCTTTTACCCTTCTGGTTCTCTCCCCAGATCCACTGGTGTGGGAGTGCGCAGCAGCTGTGTGGTACTTGGCTGCTGGCTGGGGTTAAACCTCTACATGGAATAAAAATGGGGTGAATAGCTTAAAAGCAAAGTGTAGTTTGGTGTTGGAGCTGTATTACAAGGTGAAGTTGCTTGGGTTAGAGCACATATCAGACTAAAAGACTCCAAGGACTTAAAATAAATTTATCTTAAAATAATCAAAACTGCATATCCAAATATCTACTTTTTTTTCCCCCCCATACAATTAGTAAGGCTCTAGGATCCTGGATGTATTGAATTAATTATCTAGTCCTGCACAGACAGATTTCTTCATTCCACTTCATCTCTGTGAAGTGATTCCTTGTTCTCTCTCTAGCAGTCTCACACAGGTGTCTTCCACAACTTTCTGGAAGGTCTCCAATTTTAGACTATTTCAGATCAAGAGGAAAAACAAGTACCACAGAGTTTTCAGTCTCATTCACTGCTTTTTTCATCCATCTTTTCTGTGAAAGGAACAATACTGGAGGGCCCCTGCTGACTGCAGGTGTGCTGATGTGCGAGGGGGAGATTGTGTTACGTGCCCCTGAGAGCTCCTGGGTACTGACTAATTTTTCTGACATAAATGGCCTTGCAGCAGCTTTTCTGAGGAACGGCCTCCCACAAAACCAGTAAGATACAAACTGTGCTCTGAATAAGCTTCGGTCCCTGAATGGTCTTAAGGAGCAATCTCAAGTAGAGCATATTGCAATTTAGTTCTGCAGAAGGAATGAGGTTCTGAATTTCACCCGTTGTGATTTGCACTGAGGATCAGATGAGGCTGCACTATCTGAAATGTGTTCTCATACTCTAGGACATTAATTGAGAGAACATATCATCAAGGCTTCAGACAATTACCTTTATGAGATGTGCCTTGAAACTGATGGAGTCTTATGAAATACGTAATTGTTTTGCCTGTATTTGGTCCCAGTAGTTACATAAAAATAAGTTTAATTTTCCTGCAGTAAACAGCTTGCACTTTTCCCAGTTGTGCTAACATCACAGAAAAGAAAAGAAAAAAAAAAGAAACAAAAACCAACACAAAGCCAGCAGAAAGTAAAGATTAATTTATATTCTGACCTCTTGTGCAGCTTCTTAATCCTTTGGCCAAGAGGTCAAAATCCTTATGAATGCTAAATGAACCCCAATTTGGTGGAAAGACTCCTAAAGCCAAGGGAATTACTAGGAGTTAAAAGAGAGTAAGATTACCACCTTGTTCAACATAAGAAAATCTGGACGAAAATCAGATGAAAATCTGGTAGAAAGAGGAACTAAAATTTACTCTTGTGGTAAGGATGGTTTTACTTATTTCCTTGTTTATCTATTTTTCTCTCAACAACAACAGAAAAAACCAAACAGATTTATAGTTATAATTAATGGTCTTGCGGTCTGTCATAAAAAGGGATTTTTGTCTTTGTGGGTCCTACTGAGTCTGAAGAGATGAAAAACTGCTTGAGTATCACAAAGTTACTCCTCTGGAGAAATTTTGCACCAGAAGTGTCTTTAAAATAATTTTGTTCACAAGGACAGTAATAAATGTTTCCTGGTCCAAAAATGTCCAATAATGTCCAAGTCATAGAGATATGAGCCTTCTCCTGCTAAGACAAAGCAAGTATTTGTTGAATGGATGTATGAGCAGGGCCAATCTACTTTAGTCCCAAGTGTCAAATCACTATTCTGGTAACTTCTCAGAGAACTATTTTTAAGCCTTATTATTAAAAGGATGATCTTAAAATGTGACTACAAGCACAAAATGAAGCATTCATACTTGTTCAAAGGAAATGAATTTGGATTGTAGCAATATTTTGTTTCACATTATTTCCTAAGATTAGCATGTAATGAAGTAATTTAATAACTTTAAAAATGTTTACAATATTTTCTCTTCAAAAGGAAACAAGATTAATAAAAGTCTCACTTGTACAGTTATATTAGATTCATAACAATAATGCATAGCTCAGCTTTTAGAAACACACTGTGACCACATCTTCCTGCCTGCACTTATAGTCTTTCTGAGGAAATCAAGATTCTGACAAACTGTGTTAGAATCGGTAAGAATTTTTTACCAAGGACAAGCTATATCAAAGTTTTGGGGTTTTTTTATAAACTGAGATGAATAAGGGGGCCAGGAGATCGTGGTAACCTGGTAGCGCTCATGTTTCTAGTATCCCTGGGTTTGAGAGATTTAAAAATAGGTGCTGTGGTAAGATTCACTGGCCCAAGTGTATGCTCGAGTATGATGACACAGGTTGTCTTAATGGCACAGCATGATGCACTCTGAGTGATCTCAGCAAAGCTATCTTTATCAAATGGCTGGGAAGAAAATGCTTTTGCGTTAGAGGAAAATTTTGAGAGGGGTAATTTTGAGCTCACCTAAACCCATGCTCACTTAGTAGCTGTTACTTCCTCAGATTCCAAAAATGTGCAATAGGCTTCTGGGTAACCTGTGGGATTAGTTATGTTCAGTGGTACTGTCGCATATTCACTGTTCATGGCAGGTACTTGAGAAGGGTCTGGCTTTGATGCATTCCTTTGTCACTGGCAGAATGTGGGTAAATAGTGTTAATGTGGATCTGCTTTCAGTTCTCTTTCTCTCTTTTGTTTCTCTTCCCGTGAAAAGTTACTTCAAGTGAATATGAACACTAAAAACAGCTCTACCTACCTTCAGTGCAAGGGCAACTTTCAAGCAATATACCTACAAGAAAGATATATATTATTGGATCAAAACCAAGCAACTGCAGGAGTCTTCATTACATACTGCACGTAAAAGCCTCTAGGGGAAAAAACCCAAAAAACAAAAGAGGAGTTTGCATTTAACTGTATAGGAAAAAAACCCCATGAAATGAAAGAACAAGAAGCCTGACCTCAGAGATTATAAACCACATATGGTCAAAAACAGTTCAAAAATTTACCTAATCATCTTTAAAATCATGAGGATCATGATTCTATACCATTATTCCAGTCATATGGGAGAAAAAGGAAGCAACATCTCTAGGACAAGAGTCCTGCCACTGCCCCAAAACAGTTCCAGATTGAACTAATCTATTTTCTGGCAAGGACTTTTAAATGCAAATAGCAAAGGCATAATTTAGCTTTCAACAAAATAAAAGGGTAAATTCCTGGACCCAACAGTATTTCTGAAAGACGTCTTTCTGGAGACTGTGATGTTTAACACTGTTTGTCTTGTATGCTGCAGAGAGATATTGGGACTACTGTGAAAATCTATTGATGTCTTTTTTTTTTTTTTCAAACGTGCAATAATAGCTGACAGACCCCTATGGATAACAGAAGGGGTTTTTAATTTGTTACTACTTCTGCAAAGGAGAACTGGATCCTATCTCAGCATGATTGGAAGTGTACACTTTTATTCCTGACTGTGCTCCTCTTCTTGGTTCTTACACGTCTGCAGATCAATGGATTGTTATTTTCCCTCTTCTCAGGTGTTCATACTTCTGAGGAGGAAACATTTGGTCATGAGAGTTTCCAGCCCCAGGAACAGGGCAACCAGCTGCCAGTACAGCAGTGATGTGGTTTTCCTGTCCCACTGTGTCCCTGCCAGCTCCCCAGTCCCCACAGCCCTGCCCAGGGCTGGCTGTACACCCAAGGCACTTGCCTGGGACGCAGTTCCCCCGGCAAGAACTCAGTGCTGCCTGCTGAGGCTGCAGCTGCTCCAGACCCATGGCAGCCACGCACAGCTCTCCCAGACACTGCTGCCATGGCACCGTGGGCAACCACAGAGGCTCCAACCCCTTCACCACAACCTGAGAAAATATACTCCAGTGTCAGCCCGTGCAGACCTCCTGTCAGCCATGGTCACTGGCCTGGCTGGCTCAGGAGTGACCTGGTCATCCCAGGGCATCTGTTTCTTCTCCACTGAAAGAGAAGGGGAAAAGGTGAACTTTAATCTCTGACATTTGCAAAAAGTCAACTTTGTCAATAATATTTTGTAGTACTAGAAAAAACAATTTACGTGATGTGAGTCTTCTTAAGAATTTTAACATTCATCATACACAAAGACCAGCTGTCTGAGAGCCTTTTTTCTTTTTTTTTTTTTTATTAATAGGGAGGAAGTACTCTACCAATACAATCCATTCTTCTAACTCCAATGGATACATGGCTCTGCAGCTGCTGCTTCCTGATTGATTTAGTGGATGCTATCAAAACAAAACTCCTATTTTCCACTTCATTTAGATCTTCAGTTACAGAAGGGGTAGACTTTAGCTGGCCAAAGGACTCGATTATAGGTCCTACTTGAAAATGCATTTTAATATACTTTGTTTTCTAGGAAGTGTGCATTATCTATATCTGTACCTGCACATATACCTATCTACATATAAGAAGGATAAAATATCATTGGAAATTGTGGTGAGATAAGGTTTTCCCAACACATATTGGAACAAACAAGACCATACTGCCAGTCACTGTTGGACATGAAGCCACAGGGGCATCTGCTGCAGCTCAGACCAGCTGAGGCCTAGTAAACACACGGGGGGGAATATCTTCGTGTTTAGAATTTTTTTTTTTAAATGTTCAAGACTGGGAAAATGTTAAATGGATGGTTCAGTTGTTTCTTGTCCCTTTTATAGAAGTTACTCTTTTGGCAATTGCCTAATGCCTGATTTCACTTGCTACTGCTCCTGTCTGCTTCATATGTATTCCTTGTTGATACTGGGACCAAGCTACACTGGCTGTTGAAGTAAAGTGGAAGGTAGAAAACTTGTTTTATTTTTATTTAACATTTCAGAGGAAAGACAGGGACATTTTGGAAATTTCCAAATAGAATGCTAACGATTGCTTTATAAATAAAAAGAAAATACACATTCTCCCACTATTGATGGACTTAAAAAAAAAAAGATGACAGATGTATTGGCACAGGACTAAACAAGTTCAATAGCTGTCTTGATTTAATTCTCTATTGCCAAATTACAATTTGTTGTGCTTTGATCAGTGTAAAGAGTAGGGAGTACAGTTACTGACTTCATCCAGGCTAATAGATATAAATATAAAATCTCCGGTGTACAGACTAATATTTGTGCAACTCAGAAACTAGAGGAGGGCCTTATTCCAGTCCTAGCATGATTCTGTTTGCCATACAGAGGGAGTACAATTTGATCTGGAAAGAGTAATTACTAAATAAACATTTAATTAATATATTAATAATAATCTACAATGTAGGAGTTAAAAATGGTTAAAATTCTGAAAGAGAGGAAGGTACAGAAAATAAACAGCAAGTAGGAAGGAAGATAACAGTAAACTGAAAAAAATTAAGTCAGAAGGAATATTTCAAGATGAAACAATGACTGCTTTCTTATCCTTTTATACTATTTAGTTATATCACATGGTATAAATAAGATTACATATTACAGTGATGCAAAAATTTGTGGACAGAAATAGGGCAAGAGCTACAGTAACTTCTGTAGGACTACATAATTGTGTTCTGACTGTAGATTTAGTTAACTTTTTCCTAAGTTTATCTACGAAGATTGGTCATAAATATTTTTAAAGTATTTAAAACATTTTAAAAGCTATTTTAATATCTATTGTTCCAGCAGTATCTATTCTGTACCATTTGTACTCTACTAAATGACATATTATAGGGCTTTAGAAGATAATAATCTGTAAAATGCAATAGTCAATGTCCAGGAGGAAACTATTAAAGTATATCACTACTGAAAACAAAGAACAATGGGTTACTGGGAACTAGATGCTAGAAAAATTCTTTAAGGAGAGAAGCTATTACCCATTGGCATGTAATAAACTCCTTAGCAGATAATGGCTTAGGGAGAAAAGGTCTCAGAATCATAACAGTGTGATAAAAATGAGTTATGATTCTTCAAAATAAAATAACTGCTTTCACTTTAAAGACTATCTGGAAAGGAAGTATCTTGGGAGGAAAAAATTGCACAATGACTGTTTCCAACCACCCATTTATAAAAATAATAACTTTATTTCTCGGTCTGTCAAAGCTAGGTACAAAAGCCTATTGGATAAAAAATCTTAGTTGAGAGAAGGAAATAATCACCAGCTAGACCTGGGGAGAGGTGTTACAGCTTAAAACTCAAAGCAAAGGCTTTGTACATTTACTGAATCCTGAGGGAAGAGATGGAATACTAAATTAGAGTAATCTGGGGCGGGTAAGTATATATATACATACACTTTGCATTTGTGCTGTGAAATAGAATGTGACTTAGGGAAGATGCCTGCAATTTAAATTTGGAAGGAAAAGTACTGGCCTGGTTAAAAAGGAGAAGAGGAGAGAGGGGAGATGCTGAAAACGTGTGTGTGTGTGTGTATATTTGTGTATTTGCACACGTGTTCACACACACAGAATGACAGCATGGATCAGGTTTGGAGGGGCCACAGGAGGTCACATCTGGTCCAGCCTCCCTGCTCAAGCAGGGTCATCCCAGAGCACACGGCACAGGAGTGCATCCACTTGGTTCTTGCATATCTCCAGTGAGGGAGACTCCACCACCTCTCTGGGCAACCTGTTCCAGTGCTCGGTCTCCTGCAGAGTAAAAACGTTCTTCTTCATATTCAGGTGGAACTTCCCGTGCATCAGTTTCTGCCCCATTGCCTCTTGTCCTACTGCTCAGCACCACCGAGCAGAGCCTGGCTCCACCCTCTGACACCCTCCCGTCAGATACCGACAGACACTGATGAGGTCCCCTCTCAGTTGTCTCTTTTCATGGCTGAACAGGCCCAGCTCCCTCAGCCTTTCCTCATAAGAGAGATGCTCCTGTCCCTTCATCATCTTTGTCGCCCTTCGCTGGACCCAATCCATGTCTCTCTTGTCCTGAGGAGCCCAGAACTGGACACAGCACTCCAGATGTGCCTCACCAGAGCTGAGCAGAGGGGCAGGATCACCTCCCTTGACCTTCTGGAATGCTCTTCCTAATGTGCCCCAGGACACCATTGGCCTCTTGGCCACAAGGTCACACTGCTGGCTCATGGACAGCTTGGTGTCCACCAGGATCCCCAGGTCCTTCTCCACAGAGCTGCTTTCCAGCAGGTCGGCGCCCAGCCTGTCCTGGTGCGGGGGGTTATTCCTCCCCAGGTGCAGGACCCTGCATTTGCCTTTGTTGAATTTAAAAATAATCTACTCTACCCATCCCTCCCACCTGTCAAGGCACACATGCACATGTTTATTTGGAAGTTGTTACACCTTTCCAAAGCAAGTGGGTCAGCTATAATGAAGTGCAGTAAGCTCTTGCTTTTTGGTAAAGGAAGAGAAAAATTCCTGACACATTTCCACTTTCTTTTTCTTTCCATTATCATTTGTTTAGACAATGAAGGCTTACTCTGATCAGAAATGTGTTGTATGTTCAGGGGTGTCATCACTGTGAGAATAAAGATATAACTAGATAAATTCAGGCTGGATGAAAATTACATAAAATGACAAGCCAGAGTGAAAATTACCTGAGGAAATCAGAGATAGGTTGTACTGGATAAATACAGTGAGATGGAAACAATCAAAACAAGAACAACAACCCTCAAACCCATTCCAGGGAATAAGGCAACTTAGGAATCAACAGCAAAGCATCTCGCAAAGATATTGCAAACTATGTGTCAAAGAGCTAAGAAAAAATATTTTCCTAATCACATCCAGAAAGAGATATTTAATTATATTAGAAAACAGTCAAAGTTGGCACTGAAATAGTCTCAACAATAATTATTTAGTAAATGATATGTATTTTATTATATTTTATGACAGTTAATACTGATATGTCTAAGTAGTCTGTCTCACATTTATTACTCATTATATATTCTGTATAATTCCAAAGTACAAGTTGCCAACAATTTGGGTAATGAAAATGATTTTCTGGTTTTGTACACTGGGCATGATTTCCTACATGTAACAGATAAAAGAATATAACATATGCATATATTTCTGCCCAATGCAAGAAATACATGCAGCCATAGCACTATCCATCCACAAAAAAATGCTACTAATCACAACCAAGTCAGACTAACTAAACTTATCTAAACTAATTTAGCTTTTACAGCTGTACACGCCACTAGGCTTGAAAGCCATATTTGTTTGTTTTACTTTATCTTGGGGCACATAAAATCATGGTATTTGGCAGCACGGAATAAGGGATATTAAATCAGCTTTTATGCTGTTGTTAAGAAACCCATAGAGGATGGGATTCAAGCAGCAGGACATCATACCCAATAAATGGCATATGCAATATACTAATTTAAAATGCCTGTTGGAAATGAGAGTGGCATTAAAATCTGTCACAATGTGGAAAAGGTGAAGAGGCATCCAACTGAAGCCAAAAACTAGGATTAGGACTGTCAGTCTGCAAAAAACCCTCCTTGATCTTGTCTTAATTCTGGCGATGGAGTGGGATACTGTAATCATGTTCTGGATCTCTGTATTTTCTTCTGGTTTCATTTCAAAACAGATAGGGATCCCAGGGATGAATTTACTGGAGGAAAAGAGCTGGCTTTTTTCTGTGTCAGAGGTTTCTGGGAGATCTCTGGAATGAGTCTCCTGATGATGCCTTGAAATAGCTGGCATCACACTTGAAGTCTTTCTACTGTATCTTCTGTGGTGCCTTCTGCCAAAGGCACGGCTCCACCTGGAATATCTGGAGGGTTGCACCTGCGTGCCAGTGCTCCTAGAGGGGTGAAGAGTTAGATTTATCATCTCCTTTTCTTCAAACTTGTTTTCCTTGTTTGACAGCCTAGCGCCTATGCTCCTGCAGACACAGGTGTGACTGGCGGTCAGGCACGCCAGCGGCAGGATGTACTGCATGAACAGCAAGGCTATCGTGAAGGCAATCCTGTAGGAATCAGAAGGCCACGACTCGATGCACAACAGCCTGTTCTCCAGTCCCTCTAACTTCAGAGTTTTGCTGAGGTCCACGGTTTTATGGAAAACTGGCAGAGGGGAGCAAATTGTGAAGCCAAAGGCCCAAATGATCACTATTAAGAAATAGCCTTGTTTTGCTGTGAGATTGCTAGAGAGGGGATACTTTATCATACGGTACCTGACTGCAGCAATAGATATTAACATCAGAGTTGAAACTAGGACTGACGCACACTGGAGGAAGGGCATTATATGGCACATGACAGTGCCAAACATCCACTGGTCAAGCAGGATGGATGTCAGTGTGAAAGGTGAACAAAACAGCACAACCAAGATGTCAGAAAAGGCCAAGTTTCCAATGAGAATGTTTATTACTGTCTTCTGCTTGCACTTTAGTAGGGCTGTTAGTATAAGCAGATTTCCCACAAAGCCAGCCAGACTTATAAGTGTGTACAGCCCAATAAGAAAGTACTGCATGTCATCAACACTACTCTTATAGTCTTCCCAGGCAGAAAAATTCTTTGTTGTAGCAGAGGTGTTCTTGGTGTGTGTCCTGTTGTTATGGTCTTTGAATCCTAAATCCATTTTACAGTCCTGCTTAGAACAAGAAAGGCATTAATTAGCATCTGAAGAAATGATGATATTACTGTTCATCAAAATGTAAAAGTTCATAAATTTAACTTGTATCACCTCAATGCAAATAAATTACTAATGATGTTATTCTACTGTGAGGCAGATCCTGCATAACTTCAGGTCAATGTGAATTAGCTAAGTAGGTTTTATCATTTGGTGTTCAGCACACCTAAGCCTCCTACCTAGATGCTGATGTGGGAAAATGGCAGTCTAAAGGTCTGCATTATGATGCTGCCTTTTAGCTATGCTTTGCTACAGAACACATTGTCAGGCTTTCTGTGAGGGAACAGTTAGCTACAAAAGCAATACACCTCGAGTCAGTGAGATTACTCATGTGAATAACAGCCCATTGAGATGAGCAAGGAAATGACAGTCACCATCTGGGCAGATGCCTAATCATTATATCATTGCAAATTATAAAGAGGGCACCTGAAAATACATATGCTAACAACTGCAGTAGTATTTCTTACCTTGCTAGTATAGAACTAACACAAAATAGGTGACAGCTTTCAAAAAGGATCAGGAAATGCGCTGTCAGTGATCCAAGATGAATTTCCTAATCTGGTGTGTATAGAAAACATCTTCTACTAAGTGCTGAATATAGTTTAACTGGTGCTCAAGCAGAAAGGAAAACTACCTACAAAATACCTAAAGTAATTGGATGCAATACAGAGAGGACAGTGTTAACTGGAAGCAAACTCCACACAGCCATTTGAAAATTCAGTGAAATTTCTTATTCAGCACAGAATCATCTAGTGTTAAACCTAGCTCAGCACAAAGTTATTCTGCCCACTGAATCTTCATATATTAGTCTTCACTTTAGAACAAAGAGAAAGACATGAGAATTCAGTTCAAACCTCAATTTACCTTAAACACCTGTGTGTACTAGAGGTTCAAAGTCAAAATTCCCCAGAGTGCCAATGTCCTGTACAAAATTGCTTGATGTTTAGAAATCTTACATAAGAGAAAACAAAAAAGATGTACAAACCCAAAGCATAGATAAATAGAGCAGAAGACTAAACCTGTCATCTAAAAAAGGCCTCTTCAAGACTGTAGCAATTCTCAGTGAGCTGTATGTACCATGCTGACACCTTCAAAGTGCAATAATATTATTTGGTTCCCTCTACACATTCAGATGTGCTCCCTCCTTCATATCATTCCCTGTGAGCCAAAGGGAAGCTCAAACCATAAAATAACCTGAGAATATTCACTGTATTGTGATGAGAAGGTCCTTCAAGTAAGAGTGGGGGGGGGGGGAAGTATATATATATATATATAAATCTTGCGGATAATGTGTTGGAAAGAGGTGAAAAGAAGTCAGCCTTGCCAATTTCCCTCAATGTTAGAGTGCTTTTTAACAGCTAAAATAGAATTAAGAACTGACTACATGAATTTAGGTAACCTAAATATTATAATTGTGTGCATATGAGCAGAGAGGCATTAATGCATATTATTTTTGTTCAATTTTTGCTAGTCTCTAATGAAATGGTGGAAAACTATACAACAGACAAACAATGCTATCTGAGACTACCTTTGCCTCTGGACCAACTTTAAAGGACCAGAGTAGAGAGTCTGTAAGTGATCATATCTCTCTATTTCTATATTGATAACACCAGAAGTTTTCATTTTGGCAGGCTTCTCTTTATACAACTCTTAGCTGATGAAGTAAATAGCTTTTTACTTATTTTTTTCTGAGCTAATTTCTGAATTGCTAGTAACCAACTGAAAATGCTATGATCTGTGCACCACAGTGACTTCCAAAATCTGCTGAAATTTCTTTCTATTCCCTAAGTGTGACTCTACATAAGTTTTTTACTTTTGCCCTGGAAAAGGGAATATAATGCTAAGAATAGGACCAAGAAACAAAATTTTATGTGTTGTTATACTGTAACATGTTTAATAAATTAATGTTTACTGAGTTCTTCTTGAAGAGGTTTAAGTGAAAGACTGTTGCCAGGTTCTGTGTATTTCTACACCTCCACATACAGCTCTGGCAGTATGGATTTAGAAGAAGGGTTCATTGTGTTTTTAATAGAATTCTTTAAGAACAAAAAGTGAATATTCAGGTTTTCTGAAGTAGACATTCTGCTGAGAGGCATCAATACTGAAGAAGTCCAGCATGGGCTTGCCAGCTCCATTCCTTCTGTGCTATGGCTGCCTTCTGCCTTGCGGGAGAGATAAGATGAGCCTTTCCCTGCCACGTGTCGTCATTTCCATGAGGAAGGAGCACTGGAAGAATTAACAACATGATCTGTTCAGACCCTGGCTAGACCTTATGGCACCACAAGAGTCTGAGGTGCACAGAAACCCCTCTGCACCATCTTCCTATTGTCACAGTTACAGAGTGACAGAAAGACTGAGAGGGAAGGAATAACAGTGGAATCTGCGGGTTTCAACAGAGAACTGCTGCGCTGACACAAGTCCCCTTTGTAAAATGCCCAAAGAGAAGTTTATTTTCATTTTGGATGTGTAAAATGAAAGCAGACTTTCCCCCCTAATTTCAAAACATACCAAGTGGATCTCTTGCTCTGTGAGCTTTCTCTCCTGCTCAAAAAGAAACCAGTTACTGTCAGTCTGAGTGCCAATGGCAGTAAAGATGCCAACAGAAGTTTTCTTCCCATATCATTGATCTCTAGTCCCCAAACTCATCATTCCACTGATTTCACAGGGCTGTGTGCACTTATTGGCATTTATCTTCCTGCTTTGTTTTAACAGCTGCTTCTGTTCTCAGAGATTCGCTCACCCTCCCTCATGTTGGTTGGTCAATCCCAGTGCAGCACGTGGCCATAACTTTCAGGGAAATGGAAATTCCTGAAAATCCCATTGTGGAAAACAGAATTAATTAATACAGCTTCTTTTCAAAACCTTCTCCTCATATTTGAAGTGTATTTCTAAACTAAATGCACTGTCATGCCAGGTTGCTCTTGCACCTGTTTTCAAAGCTCATATTTAGTCAATCTGAAGGTATCTGCTGGAGTTTTTCTAGCTGTTAGCTCCAAAAGTGGGATAACTTTCATCTCCTGCATCTATCAGTCAAGCAAATGAAGTCCCCATTCTGTAATGCTGGTCTGCATACCACACATTCCCGACTGTGCTAAGCTACACCTGTGTGAGCTCATACCCATGAGCTCTGTGTGGGTTTGCGTAGGTCTCCTTTAGTTTCAGTGGAATGCTTGAGGCAGGAGGCTGGGCTGCACAAGGCAGTAGAGACAGCAGTTTTGTGGCAGGATCCAAGGTAGATTTGAATATGTACTGTAAGAGCCAAATGATTGCAGTTAACATTTAGCTGAGGTAGAAGCACCAGATAACCTGTGCTAATTTAACATGTTTAATATCTTGTACTTAACATAATTTTTTAACTGAAAGCTATCACTTAAATCACAAAATCCCCAAATCATAATTTAGGACAGTTAGTAGGCTGGATATTTCTATTTCTCTATATATTTAAAGGGAAATTTTCAAGAACACAAAAGTTAGGCAGGCCACCATCATCCTCTAAAGGCAATTGTTTTTTCAGGAAATGCTCCTTCAATTAGATGAGATACTTATATTAAGATTTATTCATGGATAAGAGCTTATATCCCACAATATTAATACCTATTATCTCTGACTGGCTGGTCCTTGTATAGTCCAGTCAGTTCAATCCTTGTAACAGGGCAATTAATCTTTATAGCTGTGAACGATTCACAGTCTTGGGTGACCTTTTTCTGTGCTAAAAGAAGAACAAACCAGCCAGAAAAAACCCACAAAAAAATCCCAAAGAAACAAAAACCCCGTAATCCCATGGTGAACACATACAGGGAGGAAGCAAAATGTGTAAATTCATAAGAAGTGCAACCTTTCTGCCCTCATAATACAGGAGCGGTATCAAGACTGCATAGAAAAAAGTCAGAGAAGGTTTTTAAACATCTACACAGATGTAAGTAGTTAGTATGAGTGGCGGTTACTGCACGACCACCAAGGCTTTAGGAAAGCACTGAGTTGTGTTGTTACAACCTGAGACATAATGCCCTCACATCAATACAGACTGAGATAACATCGGAGACAAAATCTGAAACCACCGAAGTGTTGCATTTACAACACAAGCTACAGATGAAAAGCGGCTGATTCTGATACTCCTGTTCATAATGTGCAGCAGCAAAAACTAGCCTGAGAATCTGGGAGAATTCAACAGATTGAACTTACTTCAGAAGTCCAGAAAAACGATTTTTGTACGTATTAATGGTATGCCTATTTCTGTGGCTCACCAAACGAATTGCAACATTATCCTGGAAAACAAGAATACAACTTCCCAAATTATGCCAAAGCCAACTAATAAGATTGTACGTCCACCTCCAAGGAAAGGCTATGGAACATAATAGGCTAATTGCTGGTCAGAACAGAAAACTTGAAAAGCATGGCTACATTTTTTTTTCCAGGGAGCACAGCAGCTCCTGGCTCGCGAAGGCAAAAGCACCAAACCACCTCAAAACGGGAACGACTGTTATTTTTGCCTTTCTACGCTTCTTTCGGGAACCACTCCGCACGCCCGCACCGCCCCGCGACCGAAATCACGCACCCGCTCTTAGCCCGAACCCCGGGCACCCCGCGGCCGCCGCGACACCGTCACCCCTCCCCGGGCTGATGTGCTTTCCCCATCCCCGACACCCGGTGCCAGGGCGGGGCCCTGCGCAAACTTGCGCGGCCGCCCCGCGAGGGGAGGAGAGCTGCGCCGAGCCCGCCGCGCCCGCCCCGCGTTACCTGCGCGCGTGTCCCGCTGCGGGCGCCCCGGGGGCAGGAGGGCGGCCCCGGTCCGCACTCACGGCTCCGGCACGGGCGGGCGGAGCGCGGCTTCACGGGAGCGGGGGGAGGCGCGCAGCCCCCCGGGCTGGCGGCGCAGCTTACGCGGGTGCTGCGGCGGCGCCGGGACTCGCCCGCGGCCGAGGGCCGGCCTCCGGGGCTGGGGGTGCCTCCGTCGCTGCCGCAGTCGCCGCCCGCTCGGCGGGGCCGGGGCCGCAGGGCGGGCGCATTTCGGGAGACTGCTCCAGGCGGCCCTGGAGCCCGGTATTTCAGCGCTGCACGGTGTGACAATTAGAGTTTTCATGGAAATACAGCGAGACGGTAAATAACCCCCGCGCTCGGCGCTGCTTACGGGATGCTCTCAGTGCCTCACCCGGTACTCAGGGCACGGCATTTTGCAAAGGTAAAACGCTCTGCGAGTCTCAGGACGTAGGGAGGTGCGAGCACAGACAGGCAATCACAGAACACTGACTGATTAGAGCTCCCCTCGCTTCGGCTGGAGAAGAGCTACGGAGGTTTTTATCCACGCTGCTCGACCACCCTTTAATTTTTATTTTAGAACAGGTGGGAGGCGATGGATTTCCCCCAAATAGTTTTCCTTGCCGAGCTGAGTTAGGTTCTTACAGAGCAAAATATCTGAGGGGTGGTTAAAATTTTATCTGAACAATCAGTGGGAAAGCAGGGCATTTTCTTATGTGAGCAATATTTTAAAGCCTAAAAATTGTTGGGTATGTCATAGTGCAAAGCATGAAAAGACAAGCTCTGCTGCTCTCACCAGCTGTTAGCTCTAGCACAAGAAGAGTCATTGATCATAGTCCTATTACAGAGCTACCGGAGAACTCAGTGACATGCGGGTCCCTGGGAGCACAAGTGGCAGAAGAATCTGACACAGAAATGTAATGACTTTCCCATTTGCCAAGGTGCTACTTTGACAGTTGATATTAACACAGCACTTCAGAAAAGCTGTGCATATAAGTAGCCTGTGAAAGACTGTACCACACAAAACTGGACAATCATATTGTAAAATGACCTTTGAAAAGTCCAGGTAGGTTCCTTATTTAACTTGGGTATTGGGAAAATACTCATTGAGTGATCCAGGAACAAATCATCTTCAGCAGAAGAGCTCAGGATGGCAAAGAAGATTTCATCCTATCTTCTTTTGAAGATTTCATCCCATCTTCTGTCGCCTGCTTCTGCATAATTCACCACCCACTGCTGGTGAATCACTGCATGTGCAAGTGGAGCACAGGGAGCTGCCAGGTGGAAGTGATGTGCCAATCCATCTCGTCGTATTAGCACAACTCTCCTGTTAGTCACAACGGAGAACAGAATTAATCCTTTTTAGGCCTGAACAGCTGTTCTTAGCATTTTTGACCATCTTCCCGCCTAACACTGATGATTTTGAAGCTTTTCACACAAATTTTTGACCTGTAGATACAAACCCACTATAGTTCTAACACATGATGGGGGTGATTAAGAATTTCCCCACTTCTCTTGTTCAGGAGAGCTCCCCACATTACTGGCCCCACTGCTTGAAGTGGAAGGGCCCTCCTGGAAAGAGTGAAGTTTTAAAGACACAACATCTTTCTATGGAAACTGCTGGCTACAGGCTGATACTCTCTTTAAAAAGAAATCTAAATTTGCTGGCAGAGCCCAGTGGGAAATTAAAGTTTCTTACATTGCACAACTGTGATTTATGTGGGATGCCATTGTACTTTCATAAAGGTGCAAACAGCCTACCATCATGTTAAACCATTTCTAAGGTGGGAGGTCACCTCATATAATTTCCCAAGCAGCCTCTAGAAAATACGTGCTTCTTAGCAGGAGCAGTCAGTAAGACAAGTATTCCTTCCTCAAAGCAATTTTCTCTAAGATTAAAACATCGTACTTTTTTTGTTGGTTGTCTTATTTCAGGAGGGTTCATCAGCCAGTAATGTATTGGCAGGTGTGAGATTGTTTGTTTGTTTGTTTTATTCCCCACAGACCTGTAAATAACACCAGATTTCTCTCAACTGTGTCTTTACATTTCATCCCTGATACTTGCAGAGATCAGAGAAAATTACTATTGAGAGCTTTATAATTTTTTTCCTTTTCACTGTTTGTGTACCTCTGTCTTGACAGTAATACCACTGAATAATAAAATCAGTAATCTAGAGATAGAAAAGGTATGGGCATTAGAGATATCAAATGTCAGGAGGGACAGCAGATCATAGTGCAAGTTCCCCAGAAACCAGCCACCACAGGGTTGTTGAAACCATAGAGGAGTCCTCGAGGAAGTAAGAAATGGTGATGGTGAAAGATACCTCCGCTGGAGGAGCTGGGGAAGAAAAAGGGTGCACCAGAGAGAGAAGGCTGGGATTTCTGAGTCAGAAGGACACAACAGAAAATACAGGAGAAAACTCTGTGGCTATATGAAAACTAAATTAGTTTTGTCATGTTTCTTACCACAGTCCCAAATGTATCTTTCTTTTGGGAGAATCATTCAAATATCTTAGAAAATTTAGCCTCTAAAGGCAAACTGTGGAAGATATGAAGACTCAAAGCTCCAGTGGAAATCCGTGAGAACTGATAAATGCCACAAAGGTCTAAAGCACCTAATGTCCAATCCCACTGCATGCAGTCAATTGTCCTGAGTCAAAGGACGCCATGAGACAAAGTCTAATGTTATTGTGAAGTCTGCTGCCAATGGAGCACCTATCCACGGGCAAAAGAGTGTAAATGGTAGGACATAGCCACTACAGAATTTGAGAGATTTTGTGAGATACATATAAAGCATTTCTGTTGGTTAAAATTCTTCACCCAACCACTTCATGCCCAGAAAAATTCTATTAAAACACTATTAAAAATACCGCTAATGTCTGGCTTCTGTATGGTCCATCCCTTCCACAGATTCTTAGCTTGCATAAAGCAGCAAGCCTTGGACTTCTGAAAAGGTGGCAGTGGTGGAGATGTCTTTCCAATGAAAGACAGGACACCTGATGGTTAGCTAATAAAATACTTCCAAGGGTGAGCCTGTAGTTAGTATGTTTTCTTTCCTAATGTGTCATTACATTTTTTGGCTGGTGTTATACACATTGACCTGTCTGGATGATCATGTGTGAGGCCTATTTCTGCTTCATCTGGAGCCAGATGAGAGCTTGTGTATGAGCACACAGGAGTTTGAATCTGTAAGAGACGGTCCGAAGATCCCTCATCTGCCTCACGATCATCACCGAAGACAGAGACTGAACACAGCAGTCCTGGCCTGGCTGAGGTGGGATGTCTGCCAAGAGTTGCCTACGGGTGTGCCCACTGGGAACTGGTACGCATTCCTGAGGAAAATTAGTGCAGGTCACAATGGACTGCGCCGTTCTTGCTGCCCAGGCGGGAAGGACTGCGCTGAATGACCTGTCCTGTACACCTCTCCGGTACACCTGTCTTGTACGTCTGTCCTGTACCTGCTTCCCAAAGCAACGGGCCCCATAACAATGGCTGTAGATTTCCCAACCTCTTGGCCAGTTGCCCCTCGCTTCTGAAAAGGACTATAAAGGGACCTTCTGAAATAACCTAGTCCGAGATCTCCCCGCAGAAAGAAGATGAATCTATTGGCGGAAGACCATGAGGACTTCGTCTCATCCGTTGGTAGCTATTGCCCCTCTTTTCCCCCTCTCTACTTTGTTTTTCTCTCTCTCTCTCTCTCTCTTACTCTCTTCTATTGCATTACTGTGTTGTGGGCACTTAATAAAGGTGCACTGTTTTGATTAAAACTGAAATCTCTTGTGTCCTTTTACACTCTGAGATCGATAAACGAACCATCACGACCCCCGCTTGCATTAGCGGATCGTGACAGAATCCTGAATGGACACGGTGGGGTGGCCGTAGCAGAAAACATGACTTAGTGTTTTAACCATAATTTAGCCATAATTTAGGTTATGGCTCAAGCAGCCTTTAAGCAATATTTCATGTGATCAGGATAGAGTTACACTAGTCAGCTTGGCTGTATTGTTGAAAATGGAACTTCAGCAGCACGACTGTCAGCAGAGATTAACCACAAAATCATTCATGCAGCTTCTTTGGGTTTGCGACATGAGCAGTCAAATGAAGTGTTGTTATGTTTGGTTTCAGATGCAGTTATGTCACAATAAACATGTTCTTAGCCAAAGAGAGAATTTGCTGCAATTCAAATTATACTCAACAGCAAAAGGCCTATTTAGTCTACTGATGACAGACTTTTGCCCCAAGGACCATGAGTTCCCTTATCTTTTAACAGAGTAATGTGAAATGCAAGTATTTCAATGGCACTGTTCATTACTGGAAAATAAAACCAATAAAAAATAAAGTTAAAAAACCCTTCAGAGCATGTTTACATTCATTTCCATAGTGGTGACTTCAGTTTGTTTTATACAGAACAGAAGATACAAATGACCCTCCTGGTGCTCTTTCACTTACTGGATTTTAAGTTTTAAGGAGGGATTGCATTGCCTGAACACATGGCTATACATTGCAATGAAAGTGACAGCCTCATTTTACGAAATCTTTTCTATTTTTGAGTTTTGCAGTGAGAAAGAATTGTAATGGATTTATGTCTTGGTCTATTTTTTCTACATGTTTTTTGAAAACATCTCATTCCCTTCTCAATGATTTTGCTTCAAAGCATTTCTGTATTCTTTTACACAGGCTCTGTTCTCTTTCCTTCCTTGAAATACTTGTGTTTATTGTACTTACTCTCTTTTTGCAATGTCATGCCTTCACACAAATAAAGATATGCACACAAAAAAAAGGTCTTCAAGTCCAGGGTACCTTTGATGTACTGAAAAATTTATACCCTGGAAGAGGATAATCTTTAACATAATGGTTGTCTTACTTCTCCAGTGTTCTCATGTCCTGACAGTCATCATCAATAAAACAAGAGTTATGAGGAACTATTTGACATCTTTGTGAGCTTGGAGCTCCAGATGGAGACTCTCAGCTTGGTGTTGAGATTGGAGACACAGAATAGCCAGGACCCACTAAAGACTGATTTTCCTACAGAGCACACCTGATGCATAATATGTATTTTATACTGCTATAATAGAAAGTTTGAAAAGAGTCAGTATCTGTTTATTAGAGTGATTATTTTTAGTGTGTATTAGTGCTCACATGTATGTGAAGACCCATATAGCTCCAGCTGATTTAATCATCTGAGGTGGGCACTCAACAGTACGGTGAAGCAGAAAGCTTGTAGAAAGGCTTGGGTTGTAGCATGTGTCCACATACATATACATATCTATGTATGTATGTATTTATGTATATACATTTATATGTAGCACAGGTGTTTGAAAGACTGAGGGACTGAGGCAGTCCTTTTCATTGCTCCACTGCACTGTTCAAAGCCTGACCTTGCATCTCTCTACAGTGGGAATAATCCTATGAATATTTGTTGTTATCACTGTGAGTTTGGGTCAATGAGTGACACCTAGGCTCTATTTTCAGTCTTTTATAGGTAGTCATTATATTTTTATGGTATAACAGGGGCATTGTGAGGTTTGCTTTGCTAAAGTTTGAAATTCACGTATGTATTAACCATTATAGAGTGAAGTATTATGAATCACTTCTTTTGCTGCTGAGATGGAGATCCTCATGACTAATGACAAAATCAAGGAGAAAGAAGATCATATGTATCTGAAAATTCAGAAATTTCTGAAAATTTGGCATTTTGCTAAGATAGTAAATGAATGGCTCTGTGGTACATTATCTATTTAAAATAGAATAGGATGGTGAGAAACAAAGGAAAATTCACAACTTCCTACATCCCTGTCTTCCCAGGCTCAACATCACTCTTGCCTTCCAACTGTTCTATATTCCCACCCCTCTGAGTGGTGCAGGGGGACAGGGAATGGGAGTTCTGGTCAGCTCCCCACATGTTGTCTCTGCTCCTCCCTCCTCATGATGCTCCCCTGCTCCAGCATGGGTCCTTCCCATGGGTTGCAGTCCTTCAGGAACAGACTGCTCCTGTGTCCTCTCTGTGGACCACAGCATGGATATCTGCTGCACCATGGTTCTGCATGGGCTGCAGGGGAGCAACTTGTGTCACCATAGTTCTCACCACAGGCAGTGGAGGCAGGGGGAATCTCTGCCCTGGCCAGCAGTGGGTCCATTTTTGGAGTCAGATGAAAATGGTTCTGTTCAACATGAGCGTAGTCTTCTCACAGAAGCCACCCCTGCAGCTCCCCAACTTGCTATGTAAACTCAAGTCTCTTATTCTGAACTGGTCCTAAAAATGTATCTCTGCCTTGGATACCTGTTGGATACCTTGGATACAACAATTCTGTATCACAGAATGCTTATTTTAATTTTTTTAATAGCCGTTTTGATCATATGGGTAAGAACATTACAGGGAAGTAGTGGGAACACCCTTGCATAACAAAAAAAGGCTTTTTCTCTGCCTAGCAATACATCTATTGCCCTTAAAAATATCTATATTGGACAACTCTTTTTTTTTTTTTTTTTTTGTAGTGTGGATGAATCATTTCACATCCATAGCGTTGAGAGGTCTCAGTTGTACATGTCCAAGAGTGTCACTGCTTCAGACAGAAATATGCTCTTTATGAGACCTTCAGCTTGGATCCCTGCCTGAGTGTACCTACCTTTGCTCTGCTCAGTTGAAGACAGACGCATGCTAATGACCCACATAGGACTGAAGTTCTTAAGAGGCATTACACACAGCCTGTACTTCCCTTCTGGCTGCTGCTCTTAAAATGTCAGCAGCACCACAGCTACTGGTTAATAGCAACCTTGCAGTGTGCCTGCTGTTTTCTTTCTTACACCAAGGACTGCAACTACAATGCAGTTGAGCTGAGCTCCTGCAAATATAGTGTAAACATCAGCCTTATTCTGGGTTCTGAAATCTTCCTGTGCGGCTCCTTCTACAAAAAATGTTACAATCATTTACTATGTGCAACTGATTTTTTAGCTATAATTAACCTGGTTTCTCAGTTGAGAGTTTATCATGACACAACAGTGTTGCCACGAAATAAGTGCACGCGTGAAGGTAAGAATGTAAGAGCATGCAACTCCTTACCCAGGAAAATTTAATCTGGAACCTTGGAAGTATTAGGGAACTTCTGTTTTCCAAGAAATCCAAACTCCTATTAAAGTCTGCAGGTTTTGTCAAGGCATTTTCAAAGTGTTGCTTACGTTTATCTGGGTCACTTCTCGTAGACTTCCCAACTTACTGTCTTTTATGCCCATTGAAGTAGATCAGTGCAGTGCTCTTTATGAGTGAGACAGCAAGGTGTTTCAGCAACTTGACATTTCTTATTGTTCCGGTCATAGCTATTCATGATAAATGCAGATCAGAAGATAGCTGTACTGGTTTAAAAAGCCAAACCCAAACTTTGTAACTTGCTCTTATGCTTAACATCTCTTTATCGTCCCCTTTTCAACAGTTTCTATTTCCATCTTTAGTTTGGCCACAAGATGGCAATAACTTGCAGACAAAATGAAACACGCAGACCGATTTGGAACTGTCTCCCTTACTGAGCTTTTCCCTGCGCTCTCCCCCAGCCCCCCTCTTTTGTTTCAATATTTAATTGCATTTCTTTCGGAATTACTAGGCAACCCACCCCCAGATGTGCAGTTTAAAGGTGATGTGCTTGCAGTGTGATTTTCAGGATCTACTCCGTAGAGCACCATCATGTGATACTGGGGTAAGGTGGAGTTCAGCTTTAAGGGGGAGTCTCCAGCCTTCCTCACCAATCTTTAGGATCTGACTGGAGAAATACGAAAGGATCCTTCTCCTTTCCCTGATCCTTCTCCGTCCAGCGTCCTGGGCCAGCCCCTGAGCAGACCAAAGACAGGCAGAGCAGTAGCAAGGTGAGTTTCCCCTGTGGCTGCTTTTTCATGACTCTGGGTGGTTATGTGCCAGTTAGGCTGGTGTTTGCTTGCTGTGTTAGGTGCAGGTGACAAAATCCAAGGGAGGGTTAGGCTCCAGGTAGAACTTCTGAGCAGCTGGGTGAACCATCAGCTTGGGCTGACAGCATTTTGTGCTCTCTTTTGAACAGCTCCGATAGTTTTACTGCGCATTTCCATTCACCTCCCAGCACATTATTTCACCCTTTCTGTCTCTTGGTGCTAAACTTTCAACCAAATTTCGCACAGAGAGTCGGGAGGATGTGCTTGGTAGGGGAGACTGTGAAATCACCCAGAGGGGTCTGCAGAGCTATGGGCTTTCCCCACCCCAAGCCAGCACTCAGGGTGGGGAGGGATTTCCTTCCTGACTTGGAGCTGGGGGTTTAGGAGACAAGGAACAGTGCAACTGTTCAGGAGATTGAACTTCATGCCCCCCTGTTGTCTGGTCCGTTTTGCAGATGGATGGGAAAGAAGGACACCTTGTCACTTGCCAGCAGTGCTGTTTCTGAGCTGGTTCTTAGATATGTTCTTAGGTTGCATCTCTGCTATGGGAAAGATGAGGGAAGAAGGAGCAGTAACATTTTCTGGTTTTGAGTTTGATACTTAATAAATAAGCAAGAGCAGAGCTTGGCTAAGGGAGTAGAAAAACCAAGAGCACGAAACCCCGGACACCTTATTGCTGGGGGCAGTTTGGTCCCGGCTGGTGAAAGAACCCGCCCAGTTCCTCCTTGCAGGACATGGCTCCTTGCCTGCTCCTGCCATCATTCCATCAAGTCACAGGGCTGGAGTGCCCACCTCGTGCTATACAAGTGATGGTGGAGTTCATGATTAAATCCAGATGTTGATTTTAAGACTATGACAAAGTTACACTGTGGGAATTGAGGAGCCCTGGCTCTCCATATCACCCACACACTTTTCCTTTGGGTAAGATACCTACTTCTGGCATCACAGAAGTGATACTTCAAGGGACCTTAGGGGCGGAAATTTCTTTATTGGACCCTAAAACAGATTTGGTGGACTAGGAGATCTGATAAATTTAGTTAGCAGAGGCAGAAGGTCTGAGAGGGAATACTCAGGTGCATACCTAGCTAGCTTGAAAATCAGAGTAGTCAAACCTCCGACAGAGATGCCTTTTGTCTGAAATCCTTGCTATTAACTCTCACAGTAAAATGTCACTCAGAGGCAAGCTACATTTCCTGTCGCAGTTTCATGTAGCCTTGTGGTGATTAGAAAGAGCCAGCAGAGCCAGCTGAGGTGAGCTCCTCCTTCTCTCAGCAGTGAGAAGGCATGGCATTGGCATGGTCATCCTTTGGCTGACCCTCAGGAGGAGCTGGAGCTGCAAGCCCAGCCCTCACGCGATGGCTCTGCCCTAGGGAGGAGGCAGCCCCCGCTCTGGTCCCCAGCATGTGGCTGCTTAAAAGGGTGTCTGTAGTAAGAGGGTGTCACCAGTAAGAGACAAAGACAATTCTTCTCCAGAGACTTACATGGTACAGGGATTTATATCGAGTATCATTTAAGAACAAAAGCTCACCTATTCAGGGTAACTTTTAATGAAGTACATTTTAGTGGGCAATGTTTTTACAGCTTTCGTGATAAAGGCCATATAAAGTTGGGTTTGAAAGCCGCTTGTGTGAATTTTAAGTGGCATTACTTTCATTACCATAACCTAAGGTTAAGTGAGCAATAAATTTAGCTCATGGGAGTGGGCAGAGAGAAAGTTCCAGGTTCACTGTGGAATGCAGTGCCACTAATGATGCCCAGATTCAGTGCCACTAATGGCAAGTGGAAGTAAAGGTGTCAGGTTATTGATTAATTGTTTTTTAATTGTTTATCAATTAATTTGATTTTATTTTTTTAATTTGCCTTCTGAACACATATGCTTGAATTTCAGATTTTTAAAATCCAAGGCCTTGCAAAGGGTTGGTTATTTAAGAATGCCTATTTCCCTTGCATGGCTAAAGAAATTTTCTGCGGTGTTTAAAATTTGCCATTTTTTGTCTTGTTTTCTTCTTCCTGTGCTGCACAGCCCTGCTAGCTAAGATTAAGGTGTTCAGAGTTCCTGATTTACCTTTGACTCAGCGCCAGGGCTGCTGAGGGCACTTGGCCGCTCAACATCGTGTATGCATTATGGGAAAAAAAAAAAAAAGCAATTGAGTCATTTTTCCACCCGTCACACTAGTCAGATGGGCTTTCCCCCCTCCTCATGTGATGCCTGGATATAATTTCACTTAGAGCAGTTCGAAAAAGCAGACGTTTGCAGATTAAACTTGTGAAAAGGAGATGTAAAACATAAAGTGGAGGCTACGCTGGTGGACGGCTGAAATTGCTTCCCGGCTCGCTATTTCGTGCGACTTGTGCCGGCGGGAACGGGCCGGGCAAGGCTCGTGTCCCCGCTTGCCGTCCTGCGCCTCGGTCCTGCCTGCTGCCTCCTTGCCGCAGCCCCGCAGCCGCTCGGAGCGGCGGGAGCCCGGCGGCGGCGCGGGACCGGCGGGCGCGGGGCGGCTCCGCTGCCGCGGGACACGGGCGCCGTCGCTCCGCCCGCGGCAGGCGCCGTGCCCGGCGGTGACCGGCCCTGCTGCTTCCCTTCTCCCCAGGTGGTGCGAGGGAGATGCGGCACTGAGGAGCGGGCTCGGCCCGGGCTGCGCTGCGGGGCTGACGGGCGCGTTCTGCACTCGGAGCGGACTGGATGAACGCGGAGGTGGTGAAGGTCGACGGCGAGTTGGAAACAACATGAATACCTCGGCTCTCGCCCCACTGGGAAATATTTCTGGCCACCTGAATTTTTCGGAGATGAACTCGCAGATCTTGCAGTTTGAGGACGAAGATTGCCATGTGCCTTTGGCCATGGTCTTCACTTTGGCCTTGGCTTACGGGACTGTGATAATTCTGGGAGTCTCTGGGAATCTGGTCTTGATTGTCATTATTTTGAAACAAAAGGAGATGCGCAATGTTACCAACATCCTCATTGTCAACCTGTCGTTTTCTGATCTCCTAGTGACTATCATGTGTCTTCCCTTTACCTTCGTGTACACTTTAATGGATCACTGGATTTTTGGGGAGGCCATGTGCAAGTTGAACCCTTTTGTGCAATGTGCCTCCATCACTGTCTCGGTCTTTTCTTTAGTCCTCATTGCTATTGAGCGCCATCAGCTGATCATCAATCCCCGCGGCTGGAGGCCAAACAACAGACATGCCTACATGGGGATTGCTGCCATATGGATTTTAGCCACAGCTTCCTCTTTGCCTTTCCTGATCTACCACGTATTAACAGATGAGCCCTTCAGAAATGTAACATTTGAGGAATATAAGGACAAATATGTGTGCTTGGACCTGTTCCCCTTGGACACTGCCAGGCTTTCTTATACCACAACGCTTTTGGTGATTCAGTACTTTGGACCACTTTGTTTTATATTTATTTGCTACTTGAAGGTAAGATAGAACCTTCTTGCAATATGTACTTCTTTCTAGCTGATGTTTGTTTATCCTTGCAAAGATGACAGTGGTAGGTTAATTGATCCCATGTGTTTCTCTTTGTTGAATTTCCTGCAGATATACATACGGTTAAAAAAAAGGAACAACATGATGGACAAGATGAGGGACAGTAAGTACAGATCCTCTGAAACCAAAAGGATCAACATCATGCTGATATCAATAGTGGTTGCATTTGCAGTTTGCTGGCTGCCTCTCACCATCTTCAATATCGTGTTTGATTGGAATCATGAAATTCTGCCTGTTGCTACCTGCAGCCACAACCTGTTGTTCCTGATTTGCCACCTCACTGCCATGATCTCTACCTGTGTGAATCCCATCTTCTACGGGTTTCTCAATAAGAACTTCCAAAGGGACCTGCAGTTTTTTTTTCATTTTTGCCACTTCCACTCCCGTGAGGAGGATTATGAGACTATAGCCATGTCCACCATGCACACAGATGTTTCAAAAACCTCTTTGAAGCAGGCAAGCCCCGTCATATTTAAAAAAATAAATAGTGATGATGATGAAAAAATATAAAGAAGTAATAAAAAATTCTACACCAAACTGCAAGAAGTGTGATTGCAAGTGAAGTGTGTCCAAGGACAAGCACAATTACATAACAAGTACAAAAAGGGTAATGTTTTTCTTCCTTTTCCAAGGAACTTTGATTGTTGTCACTTTGAAATTATGTGCTGTGCATTTTTGCCCCTTCTACTGCTTTAATGTTCACAGAAGTTATATCTGAATTTTATTATAAGACATAGTCAGACCTGCTACTACCTATGGTTTTCATCAGCCATTTTTGTTCTGTTTTCTTTGTACAGTTCTGTGCTTTAGCACAAAGGTTTATTTATTGGGTTTTTTTCCAAAGAAGTAGTTTTCAGGAGTGTCCATTTAAGACCATTAGAAACAATATGAACCACAGGGACACTGTCATTACAGAAGATACCCACCAAAGAATAAAATTAGGAAATTCTGATTTGAAGAGGACTTCTTTTTTTTTTTTTAATTCATCTTTTGATCAATGTTAAAATCCTGTAAAACCAGTGTAGGTATGCAAAAAAAAAAAAAAAAAAAGGAATTCTGTGTAACCTGTAGAATATGTTTAAATGGGTACATACAATTGTCTCATTCACAGAGGCAATTTAGGCTGTATTCACTTAGTTTCAAAAAGAGGATTAAGAAAGAAATTCTGTTCTCATTTACAAGAATAAAACCCTACAGTAATTCCACAGAGCACAATGGGATAACTGATGTTTCAGCACAGCAAATGAAAATATAAATGGGCCTCCAGTCCCAAATGATTACAGCTGGTTTTAATAACACAGGCTTTTTAATTTAAAAAATCCAAACCCCATTTTCATCTGCCATCAGTGACAGAAGTTAACTGTTGCTGGGGTGAAATGCACCATCTGTTCCAAGCCTATGAACCACGTAAATTCTCCTTGAGACTTATGTCCAGAATCTAGAGGGAGATGGGACTGTTTGCTATCTGGACAAGGTGCAATTCCATCCTCACAGGTGACAGAGAAATTCAGGTCTGGTGTTAAAAAAGTAAGATTGAGCTACCTGAGTTTTTTCATAGTAATTAGTGCTGATCTATATAAATTATGTATAGCCTCATAATACTTTGTGTTCAGATGCAATGGCATAAACCTGGATAATCTCCAAGACAATGGATGGTTTAATCAAGACCCACAAAATTTAAAAGAAGGATACGGATATAATTTGGGTATAATTGGTAAGTTTAGCTTCCAAGTTCACAGCTCCCACAGTTGGCTGAAGTGTGGAAACATTTGCCAAATATACACAATAGACCTCTGTTACTGCTTAAAATATATATCCTCTAATTACCCAAAATATTCATGACTAGATCCCAGTTGAGGGAAACCATATAACTTGACTACTGTAAATGAAATTACAACAATATCAGCCAGCTGAGGTTCAGTGTCATACAGTGTACTTTGCTATATCATCAATGTCTTTTTGAATAATCAGCTTTTTAAAATACAATATAGACCGTACTTTCTTTCAACAAGGTCACTTTAAATCATTTGGGCAGACAAGAGGGTCTTTAAAATGGATATAAATGTAAATGCAGCGTAAGTGGAAATCTGATCTGATATATTTCTAAGCAAAAGTATCTCAGAATGTTATAGTGAATTTAATATGTTCTAAATTTGACATAGATAAATGCCTAAGAAATTAAAATTATTTGGGTTGCCAGCATTTAAAAGTGAAAAACTGTGCCTTGTGCTGTCTTATAAATAGCGTAGAATATTAAAGTAGCAATGTGTTCTTGTGCATTATAATTCCATGTATTTCTCTACTGGAAGATAATTTAATTTAAAAGGAGCTTTCTGTGCTTGAGAACAGAGACAGAATGTAGAAAATTAATTATAAGACAAAAGGTTCTTTTAGAGCTTTGGCCTTTTGTATTTGATGAGATTTCCTTTTTATTTGTCCTTCTCCATGGAATGTGTTGTTAATAATTTGACAAGGGTTTCCCAAAACTATTTCCCTCTCACTTTGCAACAATTTTCATATTTCAAAGGATGTGTATTTTCACAAGGAGATACAATGTACAAAAACAGCCATGGGGGTTTTTTATTAATAATGTCACAGTGGGTTTTTCCCATTACAAAAAGTCACCGTGAATTTTATGGCTTTTTTCCCCCTTTTTTGTTTTTAAAGCACTTTCTTTCAATGTAGTGCAAAAAGAAAATTCAGTCATTTGAGAAACTTTACAGTTAGTTTGCTGGAAATTTTTGATCAAGCTGAATTAGGTGCTTATACAGAGTAGGTGTAGAGCAACTTTAGAGGAGCCTGCTGGTGCTCAGGGACCTGAACCAGGTGCGTCCTAAGTTTTGGAGGTCTCCAGTGGAATAGCAACATAATTCTTCCTATGTCAACATTTCTCCTGCTTGAGGTACAGTCTCAAATCATGCAGCCAATCTGACACTGTGTTACAGTATCTCCTGAAAATGCATGTCAGGGGTTTTTTTTGCCCACCAGCATCTGATAGGAGCATTCCTTCTGCTCATCCTTGTTAAGCTCAGAAACAATTTTTCCTCTGCACTGCTGTCCTAGGATCAGGCTTCTTATGTTTCCTCACTTCCCTGCAAGAAGCCTTTCTGAGCCTCTGCTAAGGACGCAGGTTAGTGCGTCGTCACACAAATAGCACAGGGCACACTGCCTGTAATGACAGTGGAAATGAACACAGTGTAAAGACTTCATTTTCTGCAGGAAAATGCATTTGGAGAATTTCAGAGGCAAAATCATTGCTCTTCTGAAGAATTTGTTATGAGGACAGATAAAAGTAGTCTCTCTGAGGTGCTGACCTAATATCTGCAGGGCGTAGATCAGATCTACTGAGAGCAGTATTTTTGTCTTTGGTTTCATGACTTGATGCTGGAGTTTGAGTCTCAAAAGCTGCAGAAGACTTTCCCCTCCTGACAGCCAGCTACAGTACTGATCCTCTTTTTCATTTTCAGAGCTCCAGCATGGCTTCTCATCCTCTATATGCTAAATTTCTTTACAGGATAAGCTGACAGGTTTTGTGTTTCACTATAATTTTTCAATCATTCTCGTTTGATATTTATTTCTTCTACGTGCTGTTTTGTCAAGCGTCCCACACTTCAGCACAGACTGATTCCTGTCTCAAAAGCCTGAAGATCCCTTTTATTCTTTCAGACTGGTAGAAAAGTTTTACTGACAGAAAAACAGAACAGTGAGTGATCTATAATGTATCTTATTATTTATGTGTCATACATTTCATGTCAAATCTCCAGCCTTAAATGACAAATACGACTATTTAATAAACATCAGTATTTACTTCATTTGTCAGTTATTTCAGCATCTTAAACATCACTTTGATCAGCCACAAACATTTAAAGTTTCTGCATAATCTAAATAAACCAGCATATTTGTATATCATGTTAATAAATGCGTCTGTATTCCCATTTTGCTTTCTTTTTAAAAAAATGGTTGTGTCATTGTTACTATGTACAGTAATTCACAACTTTCACGTCAACATTAAAAAAAGGATAATAAGAAAGGAAGTGATAAATTGACAATAAAACCTGCTTTTGGTAGGCTAGTACAGAACTGAAAATTAAAAGCTATATATCTATATGTATCTAGTCAACACTGTCTTTATGACCACATAAAGAGAAAAGATTTAAACCAGGAAAATAAATCAACATGACAGAGCGCCCAAGGGACTTGAGCTGATGCTGACTGCATCTCATCACTGATGAAGGTGTGAAGGGTTAAGGGCTCATATTTTCTGACTCTGTGGTTTTGTACTACAGTACCAGCTATTATTAATGGATCCTAAAGGGAAAATTTGATGCTGATTCATATTCAGACTGTAAATTAGTATGTGTTTCAATCCAGGCTTGTATATCAAATTCTCATTTTGACCTCAGAGAAACATTCTCAGATCAATGAAATGGAGAATTTTCTTAAAGTTAACCACTTGCCTAGGCATTCTACTGAATAAAACTGCATTGCTGGCTGGCAGCTCAGACTCTTTCCTAAAAATCAGATTTTGGATATTAGCTTTTTACAGAAATAAATTAATGGCATGTAGTTGTTTGATCTTTTTTTCTGGATTCTTCTCTGGATTTTTTTTCTTTTCTGGGCCTGATAATGCTTCAGTTTAAAGCTTTCCTTCCTACTTCTTTGTATCAAAGAGTTTACCAAAGCAGTGCATAGAGAATGAAGACAATAAGGAGATTTTCTATCTTCTTATTTTTAAAGCATACAAAACAGTAGGAAACACGAACTTAAGTAACATCTCTGCCTGCAACAGATTAAATTCATTCAGTTGAGTGGCAAAGGGAGAGGAATAATAATTACAACCAAATGATAAATTTTGTTGACAGTCATTTGTCAGTTGAGGGATATACACAACTCCAAGATCTACCATGCCCTTTTCATTCTTGTGTTCTTTAGTATGTGGTATCTGCGTCCCTGAGTCATTACTAAATAGCCAAGCCATTACTTAAGTTAACGTGAAAGAAAGTTCTTCTATCCAGGCTTTGCAGAATTTAAATGTGTGAATATAACATATAAGACGAAAAAATGTGATCAGCTTTGGCTTTTACACTTTAATTAACCTGTGGTCAGGTTATTACTTCTATAAAATTACTTCTATTCTGTATTTCCGCCCACGCAAAACAGTGTTAATGGTCTAATTGAAGTCGATATCTCAAATATTCATGAGTGCGTTCACAAATATTAACTTCAGCTTTCCTAGCCTCCTCTGGCAGCAAGCCAAGGGCATTCACACCTGCAGTACTCTGGTGCTATGCATTACCAAAATGTCTTTCCCTCAGTTGTGTATTCAGGCTGCTAAGTGGGAGGACTGCCATCTTCCAGGGCAGCACTAGGCCTGGTGGCTACTGCCTCCCTTCCTCCATCTTCCATGGTGCCTCTGCTCTCACTTCATATTTCATCCCTTTGGTAGCTGCTTTCTGAGGAAGCTGCAGAAGTTTGTACTCTGATTTTGTAAAGTGCCTGAGTATATGATAAAATTCAACTCTATTCAGGACTGTGCTTTAAATAGTTTCTTTCATTAAAATGGTCTTCCGGCAAGTTTCTCATAGGCAAATTTCTCAAAATTTAGAAGTACATAATTTTCAAAGCCTGTGTAGGAAATATGTCCATACAGAACATCCAGCTCATGGCAGCAAAACTGACAGACAGCACACACTGTCTTGTGTTTTCCAAATGGCTGAATTGATGATCTGGTTATTTATCATAGGCAGGCTTAGTTACAAGATACTTGCCCCAGATGAAAACATGTTTGAAACTGCTGTACAGGAGATGCTCTGCATGGTTAACTAACTTGCCACCAGTTACGCAACATTTCAGATATACAGGGAAATAGAGTTTGGAAGAGAGACAAAAAGCAGATGGTCCAGATGAAGCCTTGATGCCTCCTATCAGATATACACAAAAAGACCCAAAGGGAGACTCAGATATTTATTTGCTTGGGGGGCCAACAGACTGACAGGTAAATGGTTTTTCTGAGCAAAGTGGTGGTCAAAGAAGTATGTATGATAAACAGGTTCTCTGCTCCCATTTCCAGAAAAATAATATGGACCTTTATAAATTACTCTGAAAATATATATTTTAAGACTCTTTACCTTGGATTAATCTAAATTGTTTTTTGAGACAAAGGAAACAAAACAGTTTTGGCACAATTGAAAAATAACAGCTTTTCATTGCACCCCCCACTGCACACAAGTCCATTTGCTTCCACTTCTGCACAACATGGAGAAGGTTTATTTATGGCAGGAGGAGTAACCTGATCAACAAAGCCCTCCTTTTCCCTCTTGGCTCATATCCATGCTGACACTGTGCTGCTGCTTTTCCCTTTGCAATCTTCCCCCTCCTGCTCCAGCCTCTCCCAAGCTATGAAGTTTTTATTATGCTGTTTATATTGTTTCTTAATAAAAGCTCTCTGTGAAAAGATGTCCTTGAAAGATCCTCTTCGATGTGTGCTTGAACATATGGGTGAGAGGCCATATAGGACTTGTAGAAATATGCCTGGAAACGTGAAGGTGTTTCAGGCAATAGAGAAGTTGAAAATGTAGTTGTTGCATAGTTATTTAGCTCTTTTCATTTAAAGCTGTTTTTACAATTTTAATTTATGTAATCTAAATGTCAGCTTACTTTACCTATCTAGAGTAAACTTTCTCTTGGTGATGAGCCACCAGAGACATTCAGTGAGAGGAGACACTGGGTAACCCAATTTGTATCCTTATTTAGCCTTATAGCCTCTCGCTGTTGCCTACAAGCTTCTCATTGTACTATACTTGAAGATATATATGGAAAAGTCTTCACTTCTTTCTCTTTAGGACTAGTAAAAGTTGTATAATTAAGAGATGTAAGAGATAGTACTGGATTATCTTTTCTGATTTTTATTTCCATTATTATTATTACGACTGTAATGTTTGAGGCTCTTCAGTTAAGCTTTGACTTATTATGTCACCATGCTGACATGCAAATAATTAGACAGGTGCTGAAGTAAGAGCCTTAAAGCTTCATCTAAAACACTGCAAGTTTAATGAAAAGCTTCCCATTGACTTCAATGAGCTTTGGGTGAGGTATTTGTTTCAAGTGATACTAAGGTGCAATACAGGTCTGAACATCTGCATTTGTCCAAGGGACAAATTAAAAAGTCATCTTCAGCTGGTCCTTACAGAATGGTTATCCTCGTAAGTTCTTCTGTGAGTTTTACTCTGATGTATTTTCTTGACACGGTTACAAGTTAAATGTGTCTGCTGAGCTGCCTGGCTTACTGATTTAAACCAATTTGCTTCACAGAGAATTGAAGAGGGTACTAGCAATTCATCACTAGTAAGAGTGTGGGCGTTTTTTTTTTTTGATGAGGATGATGATGATGATTACTACTACTGCTGCTTTTTTCACTTTATACAAAATAAAAACCAAAAAAGATCACTGACAGCCAGACAGCATAGTTTTGTTTACATTTGAAATTCACTTCAGGCAGTAAAGAATCTCAGCCTGCAGCACAGGCTGTGGATTTACCTGGTAGAGGCACAGCTTTAGCAATCATGAATAAAACCACTGCAAATAGTTGGTTAAAAACAAGTATCTTCAGAGTTGGATAAGGTCACATTTAAGTCAGTATACAGAAACTTGAATCAAATATGAATGTTTTTTGTGGTGGACATTATGCATTCAGATAACCAAGTGACTCAATGAAATTATAAAGCCTGAGCCTGCTCTCATTCATATTAGTCAAGTGCTTCAGGAACATCTCTGATATTGTTCAGAAGGTTATGGCATGGATGAGGCAGGTAAATGAAATCAATCTGTGAAGCTGTCAGATTGGCTTTTTAGACTCATAGATTTTATGTTACCTAGGATTAGGGTAACATAAGGAAATGAAGTACCTTGGCTTTTGAATTCCTTGATAATTTTCACTCAGTCCTGACAGATTTGCTAAAGCTTTCTGAGGGTGAAATGGTATTGGATAAGCTGAGTACCTGTTATTTAAATAGCGTTGTTCTTTTAAGCAGGACATACACATTACAGGTGTTAGCATCCGAAGTCTTACATTCTACACAGTAGAATATAGATATACATGTTTACTATCACTTATAGAAGGATTTTAAAATGCTGACTTCAAGCGAATCTTATACATTTACATAAAACCCTTAACCTTTAGCAGTTCTTAGGTTCAGAGCATGTTTTGCAGAATAAACAAACCAAGCAGTGCTGACTGTGCAGTTTGTTTTAGTGAAAGGGTTTTGGTTTCTCTGACTCTGGGACCCTGTCTGAGGATCAGCATCTGCTTGGGAGACATGGGATCCAGCTCACTAAATGAGGTAAAGGTATCTTTGCCAGCAGGATGTCTGACTTCCTAAGAAGGGCTTTGAACTGGGAGTGATGTGAAATGAAGACCGTTGCCAGCAGCCCGTGAGGGAATGAAGGACAGAGCTGTCTAGCAAAGGACCTAGAGTGGTGTGAGTGAAGGCAAACACCAAAACCACAATAAAGAGCTTAAATTACCTTAAGCATTTTCAGGAAGAAAGCAAGTGCCTATAAGACACCAGTTTGGGAAAAATTCCCCAATCCTTTCTGGGAAATGGCATGTCAAAGTGTCTCTGAAGTGCCTGTACACCAATGCATGCAGCATGGGGAACAAATGTGAGTAAGTAGAGAAATGCATGGGATTGCAGGGCTATGGTCTTGTTGGGATCATGGCAATAGAGTGGCATGGCTCCCATAACTGCAATAATGCAATGGAGGAATACAGGCCCTTTAGGAAGGACAGGATAGGAAGACAAAGAGGTGGAGTTGCCCTTTATGGGAGAGAGCAGTTAGACTATATGGAGCCCTTCTGAAGATGGATGAGGAGCCAGCTGAGAACTTATGGGAGAGGATTAAACAACAAACAGTATGGATGACACTGTAGGGGGTGTCCGCCATACGCTGCCTGCTCAGGGAAGCAGCAGATGATGCCAGAAGAAGCCTCATGTTCACAGACAGGCCCTGATCCTTGTGGTGGACTTTAACCACCCTGATAACTGCAAAGCATTTAGTAATCCAGGAAGTTCCTGGAGAGCCCTGATGAAAATTTCCTGACAGACATGACAGAGAAATCAGTGAGAAGATCTGATACACCTCATACTTGAAAATAAGGAAGAGCTTGTCAGGGATGTGAAGACTGAAGGCAGTATTGTCTTCAGTGACAGTGGAGTTCAGACTACTAAAAGAAGAGAGCAAGGAAAACAGCAAGATCCCAGCCCTGACCATTAGGAGGGCAGACTTTGGCCTCTTCATGGATCTGCCTGAAACAGTCTCACAGGATAAGGCTATGGAGGGAAGAGGGGACCAGGCTGGCTGTTTGATATTCAAGGATCATCTCTTCAAAGCTCAAGAACAGTCCATCACAATGAGCAAGAAGTTAAGCAGTGATAGCACAAGGCTTGCATGGATCAACAAGAAGCTCCTAGGAAAACTCAACCATAAAAAGCAAACTTACGGAAGGGGGAAAAAGTGACAGGTAACATGAGAAGAATATAGAAACAATTCTTGAGCATGCAAGACAGGATTAGGAAGGGCAAAGCTCAACAGAAATTGAGTCTGGTGAGAGAACAAGGCAACAAGAAAGGCAGCAGGATGGGCTTCTGTAAGTACATAAGCAGCAAAAGGAAGACTAGGGAATATGTGGGTTTGCTGCTAAGTGGGATAGGGGCCCAGTGTCACAGGACATTGAAGAGGCTGATGTACCAAATGCTTTCTTTCCTTCATCTTCATTAGTACAACCAGCCTTCAGAAATCCCAGGACCTGGAGACCAGAGGGAAAAGCAAGAACAAGGAAGGCATACCCTTGGTAGAAGATGTTCAGGTTAGGGAGTACTTAAGCAACTGGACATAAATAAATCCATTGGATCTGTTGGAATGCAGCCGTCCCTCACAGTTATTGAACAACAGATCCCGAAAACCATTTCCAGGTTCATGAAGGACAGGAAGGTGATCAGTCGTCAGTATGGGTTCTCAAAAGGGAAGTCATACTTAACCAACCTGACAGCCTTCTGTGAAGATGATTATCTTACCAAGCCAGCTACTGGCATGGTAGATGAGGGGGAGCAGTGGATATTGTCTACCTTGCCTTCAGTAAGAGCATGTTTAAGTTTGAACAGCAGCCCCAGTCTCTGAAAAAGCCTTTTTACTTATTTTGCAAATGTTTCAATGCTGACACATTGTCATGTATTGCTTTTACTAATCCATTAAGGATTGATCCAAGCAACCTTTCATATAGAAGTATGGCCACTTACTTCACTGTTCACCAAATTTGGTGTAATAAGCTTTTAGATAGACCTTTTAAACTATATTTGAGTTATATAAGCACTGTTAGAAAAGCATCGAATATAAGAGTAGCTTGGTGCAGCTGTAGTCTTTCAAGTTTGGGGAAGATTGGGAGCTATGCCGGTAAAAGCATTTTTATCAGTGCCCAAGTAAGGAAAATAATGGAAGACCCACACTTGCCTGCTGTATTTGGCAGCAGCCATCCAGCCATGTTATCAATAGATAGGGCAACAAGTATACTGTTATGTCTGAGCTAGGTAGTGCAACATGGTAAGGAGGACCATGGGGCTCAACAGTTATGGAGCACAACCAAGAGTTGTGGTAATGGAGTTTTAGCCCCTATGGAAAAATATGAGGGGAGAGTTGAGCCGAATTTTGTGGGCTGAGAACAGGCCATGGAGACATGGAATCTGAATGTTAATAATTTTGTTATTTAGAATAACCTGTAGTAGGAAATGTATGACAATTCTCAGTTCCTGGGCTAAGCTTTAGTACATGTGTTTGTCAAAGTTTGTGTTTGGAGCATTTTTATTTTTTAAATAAAACTCAGAATTATTTGAATAGTAAAATCCAGTTTATCATGGTTCCTGTTTTAGAGAGACAACTTGTCATTGAAGGTGCTGAATGTACAAATTATTCTATTGCAACTCTAGAGCTGGTTGAATTTGAAAGAGTTCTGACTGCTCTAAAATACTTTGCTTACTAGGTACAATACATCTTTTCAAAAAAGCTAAAGATGAAGTAATGATTTTGATGAGAATATATGCCATGCTACTAGCTTTAAAATAAAGACATGAGTGTTATTCATTCATTTTAACTAAAAATTGGTGCTAGCCCTGTCACACTGGGTATTACCACTTGATTTCTTGCATGGTTTTCTTAGAAATGCAATGTTGTTTGTACGATTACTATGATTACAGTTAGGCAAAAAAAAAAAGAGCCAGACAAAACCTCTCTGCTCTGAACATACATTTTGACATGATTTCTTAAACCCCTCTCTATCAAACACCACTTCAACCCGTGTTTTTAGTTCAGGGTAGCAGAGAGAGAGTTTTGATGCCATAAAAATCTCACTGAAGGCTTCTGCTGCTACTGACCCAATCTGAAAGCTATGCTGATTTTTCAGTGCTCTCTGGAAGCGGATCCCTGCTAACAGGAGTATTTAATTATACCTGAAACTATTCTGCTACTGTGCCCTATAGTTAGCCAGAATTCAAGATCGGTTGAGGCTGCTCTGATTAGACAGAAGCTGAGATAAACATTTAAATTTCTTTATGCAATGCTATTTAAAAACTCTTTTATACAGTACTGTTTCCAGAAAAACAGGAAGACAAGTTGCAAGTGAGCCTGGGTTTAAGAAGCTCTCTGTTTCCTTTCAGTGTTGTGTTTGCAACTCTTTACACTGACCCTCTGTATTCACATTGCAAGCAGCCACTGCTGGGACCACAAAAATGACAATCACACAGACCTCTTGTAGGTATTGTACAGGATTAAGCAATCCCTTTCCCCACCTTTCTCTCTTCCCACACCTACGCATCACAAGCACTTGTCACACTGAAGGGTAAACTAAGCTGTGGCATAGATCCAGCTTAAGAACAATAAACCTAACAATAAAGAAGGGATTTGGATGGGGGAATTGGTCCCATTTGTCAGCTGGTTACACAAACACTTGTTCTGGTGTGAAGGGCAGAGGTTGGTGGGAGGAATGAGTGAATGTTAAAGGATGGGAATGCACAGTGCTTAGGCTGACACGGCCACATAAATGTATTAGTGAAACTGCACCCTAACTATTTAATAAGGAAAGTACTTCTTAATCCATCAGTGTTAGCTCTGACCTGCTATGAGGTCAGCTATTTTGGGTGGCCCCCATTGTGTGAACAGCTGGTTTTGCCAAACAAAAAGGCTTGGTTGGACTTTGTCTAGAGCCTGAGTACTTGCTGCTTTAAAGGAGCCTGCTCTTGTCTTAGGATTTAAGCTTTGCATTCTGACAACCATTACTGCTTTTCCATACAGAAACACCTTTCATGCCCACTATGCTATAGAAGCTGTTACCTCTTTCCCAAGAAATATAATAATCATGGAAGTTTTCTAGTACACTCTACAATCATGTGCAGTGATCCATGGTGTGAGTCTTTGGATTCCAAAACCTGGTATTTCTGTGGGGTTTTTTTCTTTTCTTCACCTGGAAACTGTGTGGAAGAGACAGATTGTTGCAGGGCTACATCCAATGATAAAAGAAAGAATTATGTCATTGAGTCAAAACTGAATTCAAGAAACTGCTGTGGTCAAGATTCCATTGATTCTGTGAATAGGCTAAGCAATATCATTAGCCCTGGTATTTGAGCTTTCTCCAAGCATATTCTGGTGTGCCAGTAGGTTCAAACTGTCTTGCTAAAATCAATCACCATTACCAGCAATTACTGTGTTGAATCACTGTGAACTTCAATTTTCAATTCACTTTCAAAGTTTTAACTTAGAGGGAATTGTCTTGATTCAGCTAAGGTTGACTTATGAAATCATATATGACTCAGCCTGTATCCCCCCTTGCAAAGTGCTCAGAGACTGTGATATTTGATACTCATAAAATGAGAGAGCTTTTTTACTGTGTTCACTGAAGCTTGTTTGCATCAAATATTTAAGTTTGAACAGCAGCATTTTCTTGAAAGAGAGAAAAAATAACTAAGATCTGAAATGTGAAATTGTTTTAACTGAGGTTCAGTCCGTATAGATATAGATGTGCACGTTGTATTAACATCCAGTCTGGAGATCTTTTAACTGACTGTATTAGCAAGTAATTGCAAAGACATATATCTGGTTTACACATTACAACTTTTGCATATAAATGTGTAATAAATGCATACAAACCCATTGTTAGACCTATTGGAAAGATTACTTGGAATAAAGTGACTGAATTAAAAATCTAGAGGTTTTTAGAATACTGTTACTTCTTGACTTTTCGGAAGTTTCACAGTAAGATATAATTTGACTTTGACACAGTGTATTCTGTCACATTTCTAAAAAGAAATGGTTGTAGCCTGGTATTTTGACTAACAGCCTTTTTCTCAGTAAGTACATAAGTATGTAAGTATATAAGATGGATATAAAATATAGGAGATCAAACCTCTCTGGGTTCATGATGAACCTTTTGCCAGAGGAGAGGATAGTAGGAGGTGCTGATTTTTCTTTATGTTCCAGGCCTATTGGTATTTTGCTAACACTGGTGTACTCCTGGGTGTTCTCATTTTATTCTGTGGAGTTAGTTTCATTATTTCCCTTCTGCTCTGTTCCTTTTTTAAAAGTATATTACTTTCTCTGACCAGCCCTCCAGATGATCTTATCAGCTCTCTCACTTAAAACATGCAAAGAATTTGATGGCCAGCTTTCAAAAATCTAAGATTTTCATTACAGTCATGGAAGGTAACTGTCTGATTCATACAGTATATGAAAGGAACCAACACACTATAACATTACTTTTTAATGGAAGAAATTGATTGTCATCACTAGCCATTCATATCACAGTCTTACGTTTTTCCCTGCTGATCCCCTCTGGCAGTTTCTTAGAATTGCTTTGAATGTATAATTTGTGATGCTGGGAGTTTTAAATGTAATACTAGGTTAGATTTGATTGACTCAGTATTAAATACCAAGGCCCTGCAAGATGTGCATTCTTTACTGCATTGAACATTCATGGTGTTGCTGCATAGAAGCTGTGCTCCATGACGTATCCCACATTTTCTCGTGTCCTGATTATTTCAGAAAACCTGCTCAGAATTTCACTACTCCCTTTCAATGACAATTAGTGCACTGCCCTTCAGATTCCTGGATTCAGGGTTTTGGAAGAAATCTTGGGCTGCCTTCCTCTAGACAAAACTGGGAAAGAATGAATCTGAGAAAGATAAGAGATTATTCCAACTGCTTAAAAAGCTGCTTAAGAGAAGAAACTCATAGGTTTTTCTAACTTGCAGATAAAATATATATATATATATTTTTTTTTTTTTTTTAATGAAGGCCCTGGTCATTGTATAATTGTGTATGTTCCCAGAGCACCCATATCAGCCATGTTGGCAGGATTCTGGTCTTCAATTAATCATCTCAGCTTGGCTGGAAACAGTTCAAACTTGCCTGAGATAAGGCACTGCGATATTTACACATGTTTATATGTTGCTACATGAACATCATGCACATCAGTTATCTTAAAGTTAGCTTGAATAATTCCAAGCAACCCACAACATAAGACATAAAGTAACATTCTTAATATAGCGAAGATCAAGGAAACCGTTGTAGCAAGTACTGAATAATACAAGTGGTTTTCTTACAGCTTAGTAAGTAAATGTAATTATAACTTTGAAATCTCACCAGCCTGTCTGCTAGTTCTTGAAGCAGTACAGGTGGTACAATTTGAGAAGTGAACCTTCAAAATATGGTGGAGGTAACAGGCAACAACTGGAAGTGTCAAGATGGGAGCTCTCTCCACACGTAGGTGTTTTATGCTATCCTGATGTAATGGACAGAACAGTTCTCCAAGGGACAGGGTATCCATACAGACAGCCTGCCTTCGCAGTAACGGCTCTTGCAGAAAATTTCTGCATGAATCTGAAAGAAATTCTTCTATATCCAAGGAAGATGAGTAAGGTCAATCTACCAGGGTAAGTGCTCAACCCATGAAGTCCCATTGCGACAATTTTGTCCAAAAGAAGGCAAAAGAAAATCAAAAGTCAATGAAGGTGGCAAACAATAACAAGCTGATAGAGCACTGAGGACAAAAAAAGTGGCTTTGGCAACAAAGTTACTGATGTAGTGCCAATGTTCTTTTTGACTATGGGTTAGAGAGAGAAACAACATTTGCAGCTATCTGCCTCCAGGCACCAGATTGCTAAGAGAGGCAACAGAGCTTGCAAATGTTTTGGTAAAGTTCCAGTGTGGTGAATGGATGAGGAAAATGTGTAATAGCTTCACTGAACACTGAAACTGGAGTTGAAATAATAGCATATCTTTTTTTTTTTTCAAGATCAAAAAGAAAATTAATTCAAGGAGAAGCATGGTTTTGGTTGTATGTGAATACCAGTTTGTACATTGTTAAAAACCAAAAAATTTGTATATTGTTCAGGTTTATAAAAAGTTTTAAAACATTCTTTTCTCTTAATCTTGATAAAATTTTGATGTAAAATGCTGTTGTGAGATGAGAAAATTACATTCTGCCATTAAATGTTCAAAATTAGTTGTTTCAGCTTTTTTTTTCAAATACATAATATTTTGATAAGATTAAGAAATTAAGCACTAAAAGGCATCTAAAATCCTCTCCTCCCCTGTGGGAAAAAACCCATGTTGGTTGAAAGAAGCCAAATTTTATTAATAACATGGCTCCAAATAAGTGACATTTTTGGTTGTTTTGGTACTTTATAAAGATACACTGATAGCACTTCTCCAGTTCTTACACACTCTCATAACATCCTAGATGTTACATGTGACTTCACAACAAATTATAACCCTTTTAATGTAAATGAAAACCATTTGTCTTCCTTCATAATTTTGTAAGGTCTCTTTACAATAATTCTATGTAGAATGGGACTGGAGAATTAGAAAAGGATACAGAATGTCTGTAACTGAACTATTTACTTTCTCTTCCTTTTTCACTTCTCAAGTGAAAAACTGCATAACTGGAGGCACTGCAAAGCAAAAATAGTAGGGAAGCTTGGGAGTATGACTTTTAGACCAGATTAGTTCTAGAGACTGTAATAATGTTTGTTACTTTAAAAAGTAAGTTTGCAAATTGCCTAAGATCAATATGACTTCAGAAAAATCAGAAAAGAAGTCATATATCTTCACTTTTTAAAAGCATAAGATGAATGCTAGAGAAATTCATGAATCCCTTGCAACTGATATTTCTCTTTCCAGTAAGCGAACTCCTATCTTTGTACATTTTTCCACAGCAGTTCTCACCACACACAGAGGTCACACTCTTTTCTGTGATTTTTAACAAAAACACCAAGTATCTACTGTACTTATTCTGTGGTACTATGTATATTAGAATGTTTATTTGAGGAAGAATAAGCAGAGAGATGTGTGGGTGATAGCTTTGTTATTGTAGAAAGACTAAGCTTGAGAAATAAGCAGTAGTCACTATGGCAATGAACTTAAACTCACCATGTGCCATTGTAAGGTTTTTAAAATTCAGTTTTTCTTTCCCCCCCTCTTTTTTTTAATTAGATGTAACATACAAACAATGAAGGAACAAGTGAGTCTTGATTTACAGTCCAATTCTCCTAACTACATCAAACTCAATGCACAGATCCTGAGGTGCTGGAACATGAAGAAAAACTGAAAAAGAAGGGGCAAGAGAAAAAAAAAGAGAGGAAGGAATGAGAAAGAATAAACGCGTTATTCTTTATCAGTCTTTCTTGGCAATAGTACTGTTATCTTGGTATAAGCTTTAAGTTAATTTTGTTCAGCAGTTACTTAACAACTGACTTTACTCTGCAGAAATGAAATGCACTTTTCTACTCATGGCTTAGTTTCAGGCATATGACTGAATGTCATAACTCATCCACTGAAAGCTGGGACAGTCTGTTCGGACTGTTCATAGGACTACTAGTAAGCTTTCAGCTATTTAAAAAGTATTCAGTTGGATGAAAGCAACTGAGAGAATGTAGGAAAAACACGCATGCTCTGTCTTTAAAGCTGAGCCATATAAATAGCAAACTGTCAGTGGGATAACAGTGTCAATCATTAGTCATTAAAATAAGGGTGACTATATGATTTTATGTATCCTCACATATGCATATGTACAAGTGCGTGGACATAGATATAGATTAGATATAGATAGATATATATACACACAATGTTATAGAAGAGTTTTTCCTGTTTTCTTTTAGGCTAATAACCATGAATGCATAACCCTGTAATGCAATGCTGTACACAGATACTCTCTGATTGATTACACTGCCATTGTAAAAATTTCTTAAGATCAATTTTGGAACCATAACAATTCTTATCACTTACTCTTTTAGGAAACTGAAGGCACTGCAGCTCCAAGGCTAGTTTACTGCATCTCATTTAAATTTGACCATACCTATTGCTAGCATTTAGATTTGTTAAACAGTGAAAAAAATTGCAGTACAAGATTCCTAAAAATGCTCTTCCCAAGCTGTTGTGCTTTCCTCTTGGCTCTTTTGGGGGCATACAATACTAGAAGACACCACCTGGGATATCCATTCAAGTCCTCTGCCATAGCAGAGTTGTTCTTTGTTCTACATGTGAGCCTTCCTGTTGATTCCTAGGAATGAATTTCTGTGGCTGCTATAAATTGAACAGTTTAGTCAAAAGTACTAGAGGTAATCAAAAGTAGCTAAGAGAGAACAATTTGCTTTTGTATTAGCAATAATTTAATTTCTGTATGTCAGCTGAAGAGGAAAAAAACCCCTAGATTAAGCATTATAAACATTGTCATTCATTCTAACAAGTGATACAAATCCTGAGTTTTACTATACTGGAAGTTCTTCCTGAATTTTTTGAAAGGAGAAAGAGAACCAGACTATGCTGAATATGTATATGTGTGTGGAATGAAATGTAACAGATTGGAGAAAATATGAACTTTTTAGTCCATTCCTGAAATTCTGATGCTGACAAATGGCGATTTGTCTTTGTTCCAAATGCAACCTTTACAACATTTTGCAAGAACAAGCTCTCTAATAAAATATAACACAGCAATTAGTAATCGCATTGCCAGTGAGCTGCTGGAAGGCACTTAGATGCCACAGTAATGCTACAATCAGCACTCAAAAAAACCAGCTATAAAGAATGTATAACTTAGTTAAATTGAGGAAAGTGCATATTTTTATAGTATTGCTTTCTGCTCAGACTTAAATGATTATTTATAGGATCAGAACTGCCAGTTACTAAATAAATAAATGTAACCGGTCCTTCGTCTCCTTTGTTTCCCTGGCTACTGTGCGTGCAGTGCGTCAGTAAGGACAGTTAATATCTATATATCCAACCTACTGCTTTCTTCCCTCTTACCTCCTTTATTTGTGGACTCACAGGTGATATTTTCATTTTTTTTCCATTAAACTACTGTTTTCATTATACTGACAAATGCCATTAGGTAACAGGGAAGCTAATTGCTGAGTGTGTTGAAAATGATTTGTTACGAGTCCATCAGCCCCATTTAGGGGAATAATTGTGCTTTCTCTGCTTATTAGTGCAGAATTCAAGGGGCCAATATTTAGGCACTCCATTTTTAAAATTGAAAATAAATTACTGATCTGATTATGATCACCTGGAACTTTTCTGAATTAAAGCCCCCTAAATCAATATTTTGCATCAGTTATGAGAGAATGACACATTTTAAAAAAATCTACATAGAACAGCCATTGCTTTTCTTTTAAGGTTACAATTCCTGTTTCCTATTGTGTACCATAATGATTTCGACAGTTTCCTCACAAATCTTTTACTACTTAAACGTACCCACACATCCACAAAACCCTTTGAACTGAAAGCAACAAGAGGTTCCTTGCAGGCCAAGTAACATGAAGCCGTTATTGATGATGGTTTTGGGGCAAATAGCTCATGACTGATACATGGGAAGTAGAAAACTGATAGATGATTTGAGTTTTAAGAGAAGTTAAGATTTTGATCTAAAAATGCATACCTTTTCTGTTTTCCCTAATAAATTTAAATTTAACATAAATTCCAATTGGTTAGAGTACTCAAATGGTAAATTCAAAATCTTGAATTTTTAAATTCATGAATATATTAACTGACATTCAGATAGTAAAGGTTAGGAAATCATGCTCTCAATAATATAATGTGAAAAAAATACCCATCCCCCATTGCTTCCACAGGGATTTTTTTCTACTTTGTGACTTTTCTGAAATCTTGAGTAACTCATAGAAAAGAGCAAAGCTGAATTTATGAACATAATGTAACTGTCTTACCTGCCTCCATCATAAATAGATTGCATTCATCTTAGCTTCCCTCTCCTTGATTACATTTCATATTTGAAATTATTATTATCCTAAATTATTTCCTGTTTGAAATACAGATTTTTCAATTCAGTCTGGCACTGAGGTGCCTAATTGCCTTTATACTGGAAGAAATTGCTTGAAAATCTTGTGCTTTCTAAACCCAGACTGATTCATACATACGGAAACATCTAGACAAGATTATTTTTCAGCATGCAACACATGGCATGAAAGTGGTAGATCTGAAGACTATAGAAATTAAATCCCTGAGCACCTAAAAATCTCATGTTAATCCTGTAGGAAAAGGCCTTCTATATCGGGATCTATATCTAAGTACTCAATATTTCAGAAGAAAGAGTAAGGATTTTAGGGGCTCAAAGACTGTGTTTTGCCTGATCACCCCAACGGGGACTGTAACTGATGCAGCTGTTATCCCATCAGATAACAACCCAAGGAAGTCTGAATAGGGACTATATAGAAAGTATCACCCTTTGCATGTTCCTGTTCTAAAATAAGACTTTTGGTCCAGGGCTAAAATATTTTTCAAACATTTAGTTCACTTACCTACTTTCACTCTTCCTTCTGTTGCTGAAAACCAACCACTTTCTATTCAAACTAAATGTTGCAGTAAATCTCAGTACTACTTACTATCTTTGCTGTTCAGAATAATTGGTTGTAAGAACACAGCAGAATTAAAACATGCAGCTCATGCAGCCTTGTCTGTCACACCCCTAGGCTAACATCAGAGAGGGTTGAGGTGCAACATAAATCAGTCCAGAAGTGGAGTTCAGGAAATTTATAGCTCTGAGGCAACTTTTTTTTGTTGTTTCCACATGTGGAGGGATCAAAAGAGCCCAAAGGAAAACGAGTCCAGAGCAATACGTTTGCCTGGCTACGTCAGTGTATCTCAGGAAAGGAGCAGGCAGCCGTGACACAGATGCATAAGATGCTTGTATTCTCCTGCAAAGTGTCAGTAGTTCCAAACTCAGTCATGTGTAAGACCAAGAAAAATTCTCAGTGATAATTGCCAGGAAAACTCCAGGTTACCTTTAACTCCAGTGGGACCTAAATATCTTATTAAACAGTATATGTTTGTGGAATCATATGAAACTCCTGATAACTTGCTTAAAAAAAAAAAAAGGTTTTGTTATCTAAGCATGTTTGACTTCCCATCAATAAATGTATTTGCACATTTGGTTTCTTATGAGTGTTTCTACCATCCTAGTGGAAAAAATGTCATAAGATTGTTTTCTTATGCTAAGTTAATATACTGATTTTGCAGACTGGGGGATGTTTTCTCAGCAGGGAAATAATTATTCTGAAAACAATGGATTTTTCTTAATGACATCTAAATCTCCATAAGATACCCAGGGCTTCAAGCCAAACCATCCACAGCATGAGTTTGACTCTCTTTCGTCAGTGATTGTGTTGATAACCATGCATCTAAAATGATCCTTATTCTACTTAGAGGTGTATAATGTATAATTAGATAGATCCAAAAGCTAGCACAGTTAGTGTGTTGAAATAAGCCCTTTGTGCACAATAGCCATCTGCATGCTGGTGGACACAGCATTTCTCAGAGAAAAAGATTGTGTGGGGCTCTGGTACTTTCTTCTTGCAGCTGTGAAGCTTGGTATGGATTAGGGCCATGCCATCACTTGGACCATTTTGACTCCATGAGCTGTGCTGTACACCAGGGGATAAAACAAGTCAGAAATTACAATTCTAGGCAACATGCAACATGTAGCAAAGAGGGACTTTCAATGATTTAGTCTCAATTTTTATAAGTGCAAATAAATGAGGGAAGTCATTTAGCACTTAGCCTTTTCCTGTCTAAGAGCTACTTTTGATCTCAATCCTGCCTCAGTCATTTAGCTTTAGGATGCTTCAGTGCCATTAACTGAAATTAGATAGGTTACATTAGGCAAAAAGATTGCAGCAGTTTTCAGGAAAAAACATGCTAAAATTCCATTAACTTGCCAGAATTGAACTTCTGTGTTGAACTCTAACTCTTCAAAGCTTCCTCTTGATATGCTTTCATAAATGCAAGACTCTGGCTATACTGTTTTAAATAATGCTTATTTAGAACTTTAGATTTAATTTATAAATATTTTATTGGGAATATTTCCATTTATCAGTCATATTTTATTGCTTAATATAACTATTTAATGTGACATTTAAGAGATGCTACTGACTGTAACTTCTATAAATTCCCTGAATCCAGCTGTTTCCATCACTGCCAAACTCCTGCTATTTTTTTACCTCTGAGTTTGACTGCTGTAGCTGCTGGAATTTATGAACAGAAGCAGGAATCTTTTAAGTCCTAAATTATGACAATCCACTATTGTAAAAACATTTTTCTATGTTAGATAAGTATTGCAACAATATTTGTTTGCTTAGATCAAGAAAGGTCAGAGAAAAACTTTGGAGACCCTTCTTTGCCAGAAGAAATGACTTAATGGTAAAAATAATTTTAATAACAATTCTTATTTTGTAGAATACCTCGTGCATTGAACACATCTCCATTTTTATCTACTTTCGTCTACTTAAATAATTCTAATAGATTAGAATAATGTGTTTTTTCTTTGGAAAAAAATTTAAAATCATTTTTAATTGTTCTAAAATTTGACTTGATTTTCTTATTCTACAAACTTCTGCCTTCTTCATTCAACTCCTTTTTAAAGAAACCTTAGGGGATGGTAACTCTATTAAAAACGTAGCATTTGCAAATCTCCTCTTATTTCAGACTGTATTTTGTGTCAAGACTTTTCTACAAGTAGGTCATTTTTTTCTTAAAAGGGTCTAAAATCAATATTTTGATATTGATATGTCTCAAATGTACTGATTATTTTATTAAGAAACAAACTGAGAGTGCAATAAATTGTTTTTCAGGGGCCTAAGTTGCACAAAGGAATCTTATTTCATTTAAAAAATATGTCTCTCAGTACCTTGATTAACAATGCCCAGATAGGAATTGAAGCAGACCATTAATTTAGTTTAGTTTTATGTTATTTTAATCATGCCAAATTGATATAAAATACAAATAAATTTGAGATTATTTCTCATTCTTCCATGGTTGCTAAAGTCCACACTTCTCACATGTAACCAGCACACAGACAGAAGAATATAAAAGCATCCAAGTTTTTTTTTTTTTTATCTCTGAAAGCAAGCTGTTGCTTTTAAAAGAGTTTAGCCTCACAGTTTCTGGAAGTCTGGAGTTCATGATTAACGTGGCTATGTATCAAGTTGGTTTTGCAAAATTATTTTAACACAGGATGGTGTACACTTCCAAGTGGTAGAAAGTAGAAGAGCTTTTAATATTATGTGTCACTGATTTTATTTCAATTAGATTTTTTAAGTATTTGACACCCCTAAAAGTTGTTGGTGTTCTGATGTGTGGCTACAGCAAATGACAATTTTTCAAGACTATGGAATCTTATGCCTTGCTCTGTAGTAATTTAATCAAAGGAGAACCACCTTTTAGAGTCGGTCTGAGAAAATTTGTCTAATGTCATGTGGAATAGTCTAGGTGAGTGCATATGGCCAAAGTACCATAAAAACAGTAATCTCCCTACAGAGGAGAACTTTCTGAGCTGAAGTTGTATGGTTTACTGCTGTTCTTTAGTGCTACAACAGACATTAAGATACCTCCATCTGTATTTCTGCCCAAGTCTAAGTTCCAGAACTAGAACTGATCGTCGCCTATTGAAACTGATATCTCTGTCATCATGTGCCCCTAGAATGTCCCCTCTGTGGTTCTTACCATTACGGTATAAAATACAGTAGGGAAACATTGCATATACAATAGAACAACAATCGACAGAAAATGTGCAAAAAGATCTTTCTGAGAATTACAAAGTACCTTATAGACACAGCTTGTTGTAGCAAGCAACATAATTTATTGTGCAGAAAAGTTCCTCTTTACCCTTCCTGCCTTTATTCATGTTGTAGATTTTTTCCAAGCTCGGTATCAGTGTAACATTTGGAAGCATTAATCCCCTTGAATTACTTTAAATGACTGACAGGTATTGATAGATCCTGGCTGGGGAGGGTTTATTGGGGTTGGGGGGAGGTTGGTTTGTTTGTTTGTTTGCTTGCTTTGGTTTGGGTTGGGTTTTTTGTTTTGGTTTTTTTTATATATGTTCCTAATTTTACAGAAAGGATGCCTCTAGAAGAGCTGATAATGTACCCATGGGACTGTGCTCATATAAATCACAATTGTCACGCAATGCAATGCTTTTTCTCTAAACAAAGCAGAAATGTTGCATGTAGAGTATTTTCTGCAAACATATCCCTGGGGAGACTCTTCCAGGCTTTGAAACCTTATATCTGAGCAATACCAAATGCTGTCAAGGAGATCTGCTGTGAATTCTAATGTTTCAAGTCTTGGGCAATATGTCATGCTAGTCTTTATAGCATCTGCAGTCCAGCAGTCATCTTCAGCAATTAAAAAATACCCTTGTGTCTGTCTCGTGAGATCCCCAAACCTAGAAATTAAGAAGCCTTATTACTTTCTATTCAAACATAGTCAACAGGCTTCAAATCCTGCTTAATTAATAGATATCACTTTAAATGAGGTAATTCATCTGCATAATAAAAAATATTCTTATGCAGCTTATGTCTGTCTGGGAAGGGGAACATTTCTCTCTGCTAATCCTTCAAAATGCTTTTCAAGTTTGCTGACTGCCATGTCGAAGTTGCACAAAGATCTCTATGGGATGCCGCTGATCACCCAGGGATAATGAGACACACAGCTCACTGCCATTTGTAATGTGCTGCTGACTGACCCATGCACAGACTTCTAATAGCCTTATGTGGACACTGTAGGAAAAACTGATGAAAATAGATCCATTTAAGAATGTAAAGATTTGACTTTTGAGGAAGAACAGCTTTTGTCCACCATTACTTTCAGAAAGGTATGCTGCTGGTCAAACAACATACTGGTATTTCAGCATGCACCTCTTCGAAATGTATAATGAGTTTCCCTGTTCTGTACTTATTTGCAGGAACAAATGCCATGGTTTGAACTCAGAAACTGAATGATAGGCATTTAATGATTGAAATAATATAAGCATACCTCATTCTGGAGTGTTATAATGAGATAGGCAGTTTGTGTCCAATTCTATAACACACTGCAAATTTTCCATGGTTCAGTATGAAAAAGAACATTTAAATAATATGTAAAACATTTCTATTTGTGTAACAAAGTGCCCATTTTGTCTTTCTAGCATAACTTTAGAGTGATGATAATTTCTATTCAAAGACTAAGTGGATCACACTTGGGCTTGGGGTCTTTTTGTCCAAGCTCTGTGTATATAATTTTTGTCATAAAGACTCCTGCAGCATTGACAGGAAGATTCCCTGACACTGCGAGAAATGGGATAAGAAAAGACACAAGTATTTTCATACAGAAACCTCAAAACTAAGAACATATATTTCAAGGTTTGGCTTCTCTGATTATTAAATAACAAGAAACAATGGTTTCTGCAGAAGTTCCAATATTTCTACATTTTGCAAAAAGTCAGTTTTAGCCCAGTATTTAATTATCTGAAAAAAAATTTGTTTCACACAACTCTGGTATTAGTTTTATAGCCCTTAATAAGAAATAAAATTTTGGAACAGCATTCTCTCAATTTAGGCCATAATGGAAGACAGCTTTCTGTGGTAGTTTATGTCATTATTACTATTGGACACAACCTCATATAGCTTCAAAATCTTTCACCCACCTACATTTATTGCAAGCAATTAAAATTGATTATTTATAAAATATATGTAAGGGAAAAAACATATGCTGCCTTCAAGTATTTCCAAGGCTACAGAACCGAAAAAGGATAATGGATGACTGCAACTAAATAGTTGCTAAAATACAACAAAACATTTCTCTAGAAAGTGTTTTACCTTAGCTGAACTGTATGCAGTGTTGTTATGTAAAGAAAGAGCCCCATCCCAAAACGACATCCACGACACTCCACAGTCATTTTCCTTCTCCAACTATCTCTGGTAGCATCCTACTGGCTTAACTGAATTTTGCTTATTAACCAGAAATAGAAGCAGCTGAATAATACAAATCCTGCCACTCCAATGGAGGCAATAGCCTCCCTCCAGGAACATGCAGATGGGGAGGACCAGGTCTTCATCTTTTTGCAGGTATTTTCACTTAACTACCACATTTATCTTCTTGATGGTAGGAAAAGGTAAATGAAGTAGTAAGTATGCCATGATTTTGAGGGGAACATTGGGAGAAGAAACTTCGAGGCTGTCCTTACTCCTGACTAAGCTCCACAATGGAGACAAGGAAGACAGGATATCAGAACAGACAAAAATCCTCTGTGATTCTCTCTGACACACTGCTGGAGCAGCCAGCAGAATTTCACATTTGGGTAACTCAGCACATTTTCATGTCATGAAAGGAGGAGGCAGGTCCACTGCAGTGGCTACCCAGGTATCACCAATTCAACCCCATTTTGAAAGAAACCTGAAAATCTAAAAAGTCAAGCTAATTAAAGCATTCTGGGAGTGGGTGCTGAACCAACATTTCCTGTTATGTTATCATTAGGATCTGATTTAGTGTATGGGTTATAATATGATACCGTATCACGCTATATTGCAAACTGATTTTATAATCAGTCTATATAATATAGTATTATTGGATATAATACTTCCCATAAATGTCAGGCTTCACCTAAGAGTTTGAAGTATGACTCCACATCTATGTGTAATTTAGCAATTTTTTATGTCCAATGTCTTCTGCTGACATGAAATATCAGCGTCATCAATTCTTAGAATAACACATATATTTATGTTTTCAAGGCTTTGTTTGCTCATTTGTTTCATTAGAAAACCAATATTCTCTTTCACAAGGCCAAAGATCAGTTATTTTCTCAAGGGCTTTCCATGATTCATTCTACTCAGGAATAATTTCTCTGGTATCTAAAATGTCACTCATTTCTTCTTATCTCTGATTTGACCATGACTAAATGACTACAGACTGACTGTGCACTGAGCAGTGTTAAAAATGTTATCAAAAGATTTTTCATCTTGAACAATGTGATCCTCTCAGGACACAGCTCCATCAGCAAGGTCTGTTTATAGTCCTGAGTGTTCAAAATTTCACAGTGAGAGGCAAAGGGCAAGGCTCAGTCATATGTTGTGGCAACTGCACGGAAACCATCAGGTTATAGTACTTCCAGGAATGAGAGGAAGGATAGGGGATGATATGTTAAAACTGTGCCAGCAGCAATGGATGATTATCTCCGAATTCTCTCAGAATTCATGGGACCCAACTTTCTCTGGCACTAATGGAAATTTAGGATGTGAGAACACGTAAATGGTGAGGCTTAACTTCTTGAATATAAGCTGACATACAAGATGGAATTCTAAGTTTCTCTTAATGAGTATTATAGAAACCAAGATATCACTCCCTTTTCATACTGAAAAAAGAGGAGCAGAGCTCTATCTTTCCTAAATGTCTCTAACCTTCCACTGTCCACGTTGCTTTAGGCCATTGTATACATATCTCTTTGCAAATGCACAGCTAAACAAGTGCAAAATGGAAGCCTTAGTGTACAAGCATCTACAACTCTTTCAGATTAGACTTTACATGCAAGCTCACCGTACCTGTTTCAAACAGGACACCACCGTTGTGCACCTCCTCCCTTCTACCACTTTCAAACCACCTCCTCTCTCCCTATTAAATAAATTTTAATATCAAAATAAAGTAAAACACACACATTTTATTTTTTTATGACTTATGCAAAGTCACACAAGAAGCTTTCTGAATTTAAAGCCTCTGTTACATAAAGTAAATTAGGACTTAAGGGATTACAATTAGGTTTTCTCAGGTCATGAAAAGGAGGTGTTTATTCCATTTTCACTGCAGTTATACAAGAAAAAATGAAACACACCTGTAAAACTTAAAAAAAAAAATCTTCTCTCTGAATTTGGATTAACGTCAAATAACATAACAAAATTGAAATAATTTTATTTGCTAATTCACAATACCTTCTAGTGAAATTAAACCTCTTCACAGTTTGTGAAATAAACAAGTAGCATGCTTATTCCAGTGAGGTCTAGTCAAGGGAGAATTTGCAATTTTTTAAACAGAAGTTACAGCTCACAACCGTATTTTTCTACAATTGTTGCACCTTTATGAATTCATGTAAATTGAAGCTTGCTGAGGTACCTTCAGTTACACGTGGCCCTCTTCACACGCCCAACTTAGGCAGATGAAAAGGGGCTGAAGTTGCCAGTAAGATGTTAAGTGTCTCAGCAACCTTCAAAATTCACCCGATTAACTTTCCACATCAGTCAGATTGCACCATACATTTCAGCTTTGTCCTTATACAGCACTTAAGTGTCCTCTATAAAATTTTGATTTTCACCTACTCACACTATAGACTTTCCATACTGAAACTGAAGGATGAACTGTTAAAAAACCTGATAAAAACCACCACTCTAACAGAAAAACTCCATTGACAGAAAATTTCCGAACAACCAAAAAAAAAAATTCCAAAGTTGTGCTAGAAACAAACTGCTAAATGGCAACTTCCAAAAGAATCCTGAGAAGACAAAGAAACCTTAAACCTACAGCAGTCAAAAAAAAAGCTAAGAGTTGGGGGAAAATTAAATGTAAATGTGAAGTGCAGTTTTGATGGCATGAGTTAAAGGAGAGTTGCAAATTGCTTTGCCATTTGCTGAGGAATGAGTGTTCTTCTAGGAAAAAGGTGGGCACATAGGCCATTTTCCTGTATTTTGACGTTAATGGCAATCTCTGGTACATGCACTGAATGGGAAATATCTATTGGTTCTGTTAACTTCCAGTATTGAAAGAATGAGACAATACAAATGAGGAATTTCAGTTTCAACTCCAGAGTTAATTCAAGCCAGCACTGGGCCTGAAATCTGATCCAGAAATTTGCCAAAGCTCTCCCTTAGACTGAGATACCTAGTTCCCCAAAGCCAGTGCAGCAACCTAACTGCAAGTATAAAAAAGAAGTTTAAGAAAAGTTCTTGATGTTAAAGAGGTGAAACCAAGGAATTCATACATGATTCCACAGGGGGATAGGAAATCCCCAAATCTAGCACACCAAAAAAAGCAGGCATAGGTCTGGTTCCGATCATGACAAGAGGGATATCTCTCAGAGCACACACAAAAAAATCAATCTATACCCAGGCCTTCTGCTGCGGGCATAGTGACCTAAGGATGCCCAACCCACCTAACTCCCAATTCCAAGGCATATCCAGCAAAACTCACCCCTGCTGCTGCTGAGCCATCTGCCCCTCCTACGGGAGGTGTCCCAGTGTCTGACGCGTGTGCTGCCCAGGGCCTGCAGGAGCTGAGGCTGGTGCTCTGGGCACATAGAGCTGGGCTTGGCAGCAATGCCACAGGCTTCTCCCTGCCTTGCAGAGCTCTCAATCCACGACCTTCAAGCATGTGGCCACAGACCCAGGGCTCAGCCAGGCCCCCACTAACTGGGCAGCATCCCCTCCAAGCACAGGGGACACACAGAGCCCTATCGACAGGTGATTCCCCTTGCTGCTCAGAATGAGCATAAAATATCCCATAAAATAAAATAGTGGGGGATGCTGCCCAGCATCCTGCTTACATGCTGCCCACCCAGAGACCTCAACTCCAGCAGTGGGTGGGCCCACCAGGAGAAAGCCATAGCAAAAACTCTGCGCCCCTCCAAGCAGAGCACTTTCTCAACCTGCCCTGGGGACGTGGGGCAGCAAGGGCTCATTCGTGTCTGCTGCCTTGCAGGGCAGTAAGTTGTTCCAGGTGACAAAGAGCTCCACAGCTTGTCACACACAGTCCTGTCATGCTGAACCGACTCTGACAAGAACAGCCAGTCAGAGTGGCACTACCAGCCCTCCTACCAAGTGGGCTAATGCTGTGCCAAAGTGAGAAGGAACAAGCCTGAATGCTCCTTGGCCCTGGACAGAAGGCAGGATCGACCTGCAGGCATGCATGAGGTTTGCATTCCAGGCCTGGGAAACCCAACTAATCCATACTGCAGTGATTTTATTAAAAAATAAATCAAACAAAAACCCCACAGACACACCACAGGCACACTACACTCACAAGTTCACAAACAAGAAAGGGAATTCCAGAAGAGAAAGACCAACCTGGCAGCCAGAGACGTAAGTCCAAGCCTCCCAGACAGGCTGATGGAGGCCAGAGTTCTCAACATGTTGCCTCAAGAGGGCACTGCTGGGGTAAATCCTGATTATGGGCTTGTCATACTGAGCATGGAATTGATGCCTTTTCCCGGTCTCAAAATCAAGAATCAAACACGGTGAGAAGGGAAAAAGGGATTTTACCTTGGTATTTATTTTAAGGATCCTTAGGTGCACTACGTCCAGGTGGAATGCACCCAAATGCACACCGCAATGCACACCCACAAACGATCTGGTATAACATTATAGGTCTTACTAATTAGCATATCTATCAACAATTCCCCAACGAAAGGCTTGAGTGAGCCCCCCTCCCCAAAGAGCCTTCTCCTGGATGGTTCTATCTTAGTTTACAAAATGTGTTCTGGAGAGGACCTTGGTGTCTGGGGCATTCTGATCCCTAACTATGAGGCTTCTAAAATGTTTAGTCTCCTAGCTTAACAAAGTAAGTCTAAGAATGTAGGCTAAAAAACACTAAGAATACAAAAAGCTATAAAAAGGTATATAAAAGGGGTATAAAAGAAAAGGCAAAAAATCATCATGGCAATCAGAATCAGCTGGTAGAAAGCTGGCAGATGAACAGTGACCTCCGTTACAGGACCAAGGGCTTGGGTCAGCTGAGGTTCCCCCTCAAGCGAGAGGAGAGGGACTCTCACCCTCCTTACAGAGCCATCACTCTCCCCACATAGCCAAAGAAACAATGTGGCAAATGGCCCTAGTACCTCAAACCTCACCTTGTTTACAGGAGGTCACCCAGCTCTGAGCAAGAAAGGTGACAAAAGGCCCCTCCATGGGCATGCTCATATTAGACTGAAGCCCTATGCCCAGAGCACCTCTCTTCTTCTGCCCTTCTCCACTCTTTCTTACCCACCCTCCTCCCCTCACTCTCTTCCCTCAGTCTTCCCAGTCATTCTTCCTTCTTTTTGCTACTCCACAGCCTGTGCCTTTCCTCCCCTGCTTCCTGCACTCCCTTCCTTGGCAGTGGCTCCTGCTGCTGGGGAAAGAGATACAGCACAGGTTAGCAGTCTTTTAACTTGGCTGAGACTCTAGACATATGTTTTAGGGCTTGCAAGGTGAAGCCCTGTAAACAGGGACAGGAGGAAGAAGCACCTTTGTGCAGAGCTTTGCTCTCAGGGTGTTTCAATATGTAATTTTTTCCTGCACCCAAGGATTGTGCGTTGGTTTTTTTTGGTTTGTTTTTTTTTTTTTTTTTTTGGTAGTTCCATTAAGATATAGATTATTTAATTATCAGATGCATTGTATGTCTTATTCCAATAACCTTTCCTGTTCAAAAAGTTGTTTAAAATGTAAAAATCCATGTCCCAAAGACTGTGTGACTGTCACTGAATTTTCTTTTTATAACCTGTTCCAAACCTGCATTCAAGACTCTCCATTGGCTTGTATGGCAGCTTTTCATGGAAAGCACAAGTAATTCCTAAAGCAAAGAGGACTTTAAAGTATTTCCTGCTAAAATGATTATTCTTTGTTTCTACTTCAGCATATTGTTGCACAAGATTGTTTCCTCACTTACTATCATGGAAAGACTCACTCCACTCTCTAGCTCTTTCTTACCTCAGCTTTTCCCACCTAATCTCTAACTCATTCTCAGTTGTACCTTTCTCTGATCCTCTTGTAGTGAGTCAGTCTGCTTTCCCTTTGGAACCCCCGAGGATGAAATGAGTATTTTTGAAGGCCCTTTTAGGATTTTTTTAAGAACACTTCCAATTTCCCAGTAAATTCTAACTCTCCTTGCCACAGCAGCCATTCTGGGAACTCAGCTACATCTCAGTAATAGTAATATTATAAATAGTGTGAGCTTACTCCTTTCTTTTTTTTCAAGAGCTAATTTACTGCCTTCCAAATCAGACTCCTTTGTTGCTGGCTGTTACTGTATATGTAATCTCAGCTGAACATTTTTCCACAAAGTCTTGAGCTAGTGTCCCTTAGTATTCCCCTCCTCAAGTCTCCTGCTGTTTAGAAATCCTTTCCTTTTCCACCTACACCCCTCTGTTATCACTTCTAAAGTACTGCTACCCACCTAACTGAAACCCTTCAATGCCCATATGAGGGTAAACCTCTTTTTGCTTCTGAAATCCTCAAAATACCACATCTGGGATACCTCAGCATTTCCCAGCAAAGCTTTCAGCTGTCCCTCAGACGAACTTTGATGCGTCCAATCTGAGACTTCATCAACTCTCCCATGAATTAACTTGGGTTTTACCAGCCAAAACTATTCGGTCTTCTTTCTGAGTCATATTAACACTTCTAACCAAATCCTACACTGTTCCTTCAGGTATTTGGGGGTGGTTACTCAACTCCTAAATTTCACTATCACCTTGAGGCACCTCACCACTTCCTACCCATGTCCCCTTAAAATATCTGAATGTCCTCTACCCTCAAGAACCTCCAATGTTCCCTCTGAGATACCTCAGTTTTTCTCCTCAAAAATGGTCTGTCACCTGGTGTACTTCAGTGTTTCCTGCCAAAAATCTCCACTGCCCAGCTCATACTGGGTTGGGTTGTATCCTTTCTCCTCCATGCACTGCTCCTTCTGCAGGAAACCTGTGACAAACCTTGCTCAAGGCCTCCACCATCAGTACTTGCCTTCCTCACCTAAGTTTCTCGCTGGAGTCTCACACTTCTCTCCCAAGCCCTCTTAAGGACCTCAGTGTTTCCCACAGAACAGCCCCTGCTCTCCCCAGACACACTGTACCTCGTCCCCCTCACCTGAAGTATCTCAGAGCTCCCAAGGTACCTGAGCATCTCCTCCTCTGAGGTGACTTGGCATTTTGTCCTACAATCCAGCACATTTTACCCAAATACCTCCTCTGTCCCCCTTTGGAAACCTCACACAAAGGGGTATTGTGGACTTACTGAATTTTGAGCACTAGAATATTAAGCAATTCTGTCTGGCACTGCAAAATGAATGCCTGTTGAGGTACCTCAGCACCTCCTGCACTGTTGTACCTCAGAGGCATGTTGAAACATATTTTGTATAAAATACAGCCAAGAGTCTATAGTGGCCAGTAAGATTAACCCTAAAACTTGTCTGCATCATCTGTAAAAAAGCCTTAGGACTGTTGTTCCAAATTGCCAGCTCACCCACTGAGTGGTCATGGCTGATTTGAAGTAAATTATATGTAGAGAACAGTTACAAATTCTGAGAAGCACTGTAGGAAAATGTTCCATCGAAGAAACTTTATCCATAAATTACACTGCAAGAAAATAGGCCTGTAAATTAACAAAAACCCAAAACAGCAAAACCCACCTTCCATTGTGAAATAGCAAACTCCTTGATGTGATCTGATTATTATGATTATTAGAGAGATGCCTCTGCCAGAATTAAGGTGCAAATGACTCCATATGCCAAAGTCAACAGTAAATGTGAGGTAGAGAGAGAAAGAAATAGAAAAGAGAGAGGGGTGGAGATAAAGAGAGTGAGACAGACACTCATCACCCCTGTGGATCCAGTGGTGTCCTGTTGGTGCTCTTCTGGTCTTCTTGGTGGTGCGGGTAGCTCAAACCACAGAGTTCAATGGATTAATATAGGTTCAGGTATAAGTGGGAACACCCCTGCACCTCCCCTGCGGGGGGTTTTACACTGTCTTTTGCAACAGACTCTGGATCTGTTGCAACACTCGTGGGTCACGTGCAGTCCTCCTCTGGAAGGCCTCAGAAATTAGTCCAGGGGGCACTTCGGGGGTCTTTGATAGTTTAGGAATCTTTTTAGGACATGACAGCTGCCTCTCATGTGACTGTCCTGTGTGAACGTGACCTTCCTGAGGCGGGGGAGTTTTACAACTGAGACAACTGAGTTTGTGTAAGGGAGGATTCTTTGCAGGGTCTGCTCCTGATCTAGCCTGCGGCCTCCAGTGATGGGCGTCCATCCCCTCTGTCTTATGCAGACCAGAGGTTTCACCACTACACACCCAAAAACTCTCCTCCTTCCCCTCGTTTGGGGGGGGATAGTGTGCAAACCTAGCCTCAGCAAATGAGTCTGAGGGCTATGGCCAGCCCCAGCTGGACTCAGCCAGAGATGATTTTCAGCACATCTGCTAGGTTTGGCTTTCCTTGTGGCTACACTCTTCTCCCCCAGCTTTATTTACCCCTCCTTAGACCTGAGATAGTTGACAGTATCTTATCTCAAGTTCCCGTATCAGGAGGCATATTCAAGGGGAGGGAGGTCTCTTCAGTGGTCACAGAAGAACAGCTCTTTCTTTGAAGTTTCCTACAGTGCGCGAAGCCCTTCGCTGATTTTAACAATGTTTGAGCTATTAACCATTTCAGTCTCTCACACTCCTGAAAGATAAAAAAAGAGGTATGGAGTTAAGCAAGTGCCTTTGATGCATACCGACACTTCCGATGGCAAATAGATCAAGAATGTCAAGGTCAAGATGCTGACTGCATTCTTTGAGGGCTCAGAATGTAAAATTTTAGAAGTATATATTCATGTTCTTGGTCTAACCCATTTTCTGTGACATAGGGTCAAGAGGAATATTGAACTTACACAGAAGCAAAAGAGGTGAGTTTTCTTACTGTAAGACACAGAAAATGTGCTACAGATGTCAGTGAATATAACATTTTACGGAACTGTTTCCATGGCAATTCCTAGTATTTATGCTTAGCCTAAGTATGAGTTTTCTGTTGAAAAACAGATCAACCATTAGGACCAATGAATGCCCCATGCCAGTGAAAAACATCTAGAAGGATTTGGATCTCCTGCTCATGTAAGTGGTCAGGAGATAACTGAATCTCCAGTCCACAACTGATTGAAAACTCCATGCTGGGCTGTAAGCAGACTAGGAATTGCTTGCTAACTTCCTTATTACTTGGCCTTTTATTTTCAGCTGAATGTCAGTAAACATGTGACTGAAATATACATTTTGATTTGATGGACACTGAGAAGATTTCTCGGCAAGCTTTTGTATCTCCCACACAGGAAACACAGTATTAGAAAAATCTGAAAAGTATATCAATATATAAATCTTCAAAAGGTGAAGAGCTGGTAAAAATTTATCTAGAATATATGTTAACTAAATGGAAATCACAAAATTAAACACTTTACTGTGACAATATTTTAATGAGAACAAATAACTGTAACTGGTGGACTTGTCTTCTGAACATGCTTCACATAGGACTGTACCATCTGGAGTTACAAGCAATTTGATGAAATGCCAAATTTCTAGTTTTGAATTCACTGATATTATTGTAATCTATTTGATATATTCTTTATTTTGGATTCATTACTAACATCACAATGTGCTTTTTGCAGAACAAAACCTACCCAACAAAAGCACCTAGCTATTTCTATTTTGGGTTTTCCTGTCCTAGAATTATGAATCATCTAGGAATATCTAGCTGAGTAATCACTATATTATCTAAACAAACTCTTTTGCAACATGGTATTTTTTTAATATTATTAATGATGCTGGTCAGCATCACAAAGGACATCAACCCCCAGAAATATGGTTTGGTAAATACATAATACAAATATACAAACAAATACAAGTCACAGAGTAGTTTTACTATGTTGTGTAACAGAAGATGACAAAGAAGGAATTGTGTGAAGATTACATGAATGTAAAAATAAAGTAGTAAAGCAAAGAAAATGCATGCTTATTGGTTTAGAAATTGTCCTTCCAAGCACCTTTGTGTTTGATTTTCTTGTTTATGTACAAGATTATAAGAGTAGAAAAAATATATATTATATATATGAAATATAGAAATAAATTTTAATAAGATAAAAAAAAGAAGAGAAAAGCACTCAAATAGTCTAGTTGCAAAATTTCTGCTTTATCTTCTTAGCTCAAGTTTACTCAGTCCTGCGTGTGTAGCTTTGATTTTTAAAATTCATCACTACTATGGCTATGTGAACCACTAAAAAATATTCTACTACTTGATCATTGCCTCCCTAAATACTCTAATATATCTCCCTTCTGCTGTTGCATATTACCTTTTTCCCAACAGTTTATTAGGTAGCTTAAAGTTAGTTTGTCCACAAATTGGGGTTTCATGTGTCATTGTGACATACATCATAATGTCATAGTCTAAACTCCTTTCTCATTCACAGTTATCGCTTCTCTTTCAGCCTTTACTAGTGGCAAGATTTTCCCCTTGCTACCATGGGCACAGCCTTATTCTGCTGTTTGATGTTCTAGCATCCCAAGTCCAGTGTTTTTCTCTATGGAAATAACTGCCCTTTCACTCTTTCCTTTATCTTAATAACTTTAGGTAGAAAATACAAGGAAGTGAGTGAGGAAATGGCTTCATTTATAAACTTCCAATTCTGAAGTTTCTCTTCCTTTTCATCTGCAACTGAAACTCCTTCCTCTACTCTGACACTGAGCAAACAGGGTGGTGACCTAAAAAGACCAAAGAGCAGAGACACACAGCTGCCTTTCCTTCGTGTATGTCCATGTATTTGGTGTATTCAGCTTTGTGGAATAAGGAGCTAAAATCATTTGCAATAAAGAGGCAGACCCAGATGGTTGGAAAACAACTGAGCATCTCTAGAATGTATTTCCTTTATCGCTATTATATTTATGACTATATATCATGCTTATAATATGATATATTTATTATCTCTACATACGATATATAATTGATATTAATATCAATTGAGTTTTCTGGGTAGGCAAATCCAGTCTTGTCTTCTACCAGAAACAGCCATGATTATTCATAGCTCTAGAGCAGCACTTTCTGGCCACAAGCTGGAGAAAGTCTTTCTCCTTGCTGCAATTAAGCACTTATTATTTATCAAGGAATTCATCACAGGGCTTGAAATCATATGTCCTGTCTCTCTAATGTTTTTCTTCCTCCAACTTTTTTTGTTTCTTATAACAGTCTGCTTTTGGATCACGTTTTTCCTCCACTCCTTCTCTTCTTGCCGTCAAGGAAAACAGGGCAAAGCAAAGTGACCTAGTTTCTAACAGCTATCAAAGTATGATCTTGGATAGGGACAGTATACATTGGTGAACACATTGCTTTTGAGTGGGAGGGACTAAACTTCTGAGAAGTTTTCTTCCTTTTCCACACTATCCCAGAATTATGTTTCTGGTGGAAGTATACTGGCTTATGCAGCAGGTTTTATTCATAAAATAAGGTAATGATAGTATTGACATGCATGTGGAAGACAAAGTCTTAAAACCTTTACATTCACAATAACAGCTTGATAGAAAACAGAATCTGGAGAAAAATATGATGGCCTACTTCCAGCTGTAGACTTACTGCATGGTCAATGAGGATAAATCTGTTCAGTTGAAGCTTTTGCAGCATATGACCTTTTTTCTTAGCTTAATCAATAAAGCAACCAGTACTCCAGTTTTCTCTGAATCCATTTTGAACAGCAAAACCAATTTGTCTATGGCATATCTCCAATATTCAGAAAGCAAACCTCAGATACCAACTGACAAGTGGAATTTTGAGATAATTTAATCAATCTAAGCAATAATTAAAAAAATATTAAACGATATGCAATAATTCCTGAAATAAATTAAAATTCAATTTGAATGTACAGAATGATGTGTCTTGTAGCACACTTTTTTTTTTATGAGAGTCATCCACTAATTATCATTATTAAAATACAACAGGGAATGCAGATGCTATATTCCTTTTTTCAATAAAATTGGTTTGTGCTTTAAGTGCCATTTAGTGAAATTAGTCTTTTGACTAGGAAAAGTAAACCATTTCTTAAAAGGATTAATTTATTTTTATTGTTGGGTAAGATTCCTGTAGGTCTCTCAGGAAAATTCTGCACATAAAAAAGAGTAAATACATCATGCAGCCACATGTATTATGTTTGTTTCTTAGGCAATGTCAAGTCAATTGTGTACATATTAATAAGTTGACTGAGAAGTCTCTGTGCACAATAACTGAGAGCATCCCTTCTGAATGTGACTTAGTGAACCCAAGCAGATCAGGAAGAGAGTTCTGTGCAGTAGTCATTGCTTCAGGAGTCCTGTATGTTAGGATGCCTCAGAGGAATCAGGAACTACTGATCAGGAACTCTCTCCCTCTGAGAGAACACAAAACCATCTCTGTTTAGACAAAAGATGCATCTAGGTGAATATCCTGTCTGCATCAAAAGATGACAGCGTTTATCTGAAAGAAAAGCATAATTAACAAAGCTAGTGTAGGTGCTCCTAGTCTGCAGCAATCTGTGGGCCAGGGATTTTCTGAAGGCAGTGATGTTATTTTTGTAATTATTAAAAACTTCTGGTATCCAAAACATTCTGTGGAGAGGAGTTCCATAGCTCAATCTTATATGTTGTGTGAAGGACCATCTTTCTTTTTTTTTTTTTATTTTGACCGGCCACATGAAGGTTTTAATGTTTTAATGTCAGTGTTCTAAGCCTCTTGTTATTGCCAAGCGTTGTTTCTTATTCATATGCCTCATAAATCTGACATCTGGATTGTCTTTTTGCAGACTGAAGAAAGCTGTCTGTTTAGAACAGAATCTTCCCTACATTTGCTCCAGTTCTACTATATCCGTTCTGACATTAGGAATTGCATACGGTATTCAAGAGACAGAAGCACAGTCAATTTATTCTGCAGGACACTATTTTTTCTGTTTGGTTCCCTGCTTATTTTTTTCTCTTTTTCCTTCTCCTTCTGTCTTTGTCTTTCTCTTTTTCCATTTTTTTTTTTTTTTTTTATTCTTACTGAGTGCTCAGCTAATGCTTTCATAGACCTATAATCCTAAGGTGTTTTACAAGATTTGTAGTAAACATCTAAGAATCTATTTTAGTATCTGTAAAGTTAGGACTGTTTTATCTTGTATGTTTGATTTTATAAATTTTGTTTCTGAAATTGATTTTATAAATTTTGTTTCTGAAATTTTCCTGCCTTCTATCACCCGCTCTGTCTTTCAATGTCCATCTGCAATTTCTCACAGTCACCCATAAGTTTACTACTGTTATTTGTGTAAAGGTTAGCAAATTTTGCCACCTTATTGCTTTTCAGATCTCTTGTGACAATAGATAAAACAAAGCTTTCATATAAAGTTTGTCCATGCCCATGTATGTCCATTCTCATGCAAGTTGAGAAGTATCACAGGCAGATTAAGCACTTCAGCTCTTCCACATATTCATAATTAACTTTTAAAAAATTAATCAGTAGATCAGAGATCTGAATTCAGAAGTTCTCCCAGAGTTTCCAGACTCATGGTTCAGGATTAAAATTAATAGCAATAATAGTATGGATTACTTGTCATCAGCTTAAATAAGTGAGGACTTGATACTGGCACTGTTGATCCCATTTGCATGGTACCTCTCCCATTGCCTGGTCAAAACTGAGGTAATTTCTGCAACAAATGGCCACTCAGTGCTACAGGGAGAAAGGTTTTGATCATTTCATAAGGTCTATTTTACTTTCTTTCTGAGGCACTGTGGTAGCATTGCTTTTTATTATTGTACAGTTCATCAAACAAAAAGAAATATTTTTCCATTTTGTGATGTGGAGAGTGGATGTTTTCTAGTCCTTCTGGACCAACCATGAGTCACATGATTGTCTGAGATTGCAGGAGACTGAATATAATGAGCCACATCCCTTTATTGTGTGGTTTGAGACCCAAGGAACGATTGTGTTCATTGGTTCACAAAGAGCCTATCAACAACAACAAATTACTACCAAAAAGAAGGATTAAGTCAAACAAACGAGAAAGAAAAGGAAAGGAAGGGAACATGGCATGGTAAGAGAACTCCTGAGACAGATGGACGGGCAGCACAAAACATTAATTCCCTGAATGGGAAACTGGAGTGTAGGAGGAAAAGCAGAGGCAATGAATATCAGAAAGCCCTGTGCAATATATATTCATTTTAGTTTCTTTTCCCACTTTCTTTAGATAATTTTGGAACTTTGGGTACAACTTGTGTATGTGATGTAAAATGTTCTCGCTTTATCTGATTACTACTTTCAGAATAATCACTGAGTAAGTGATCTCAACAACTGTGTTTGTGTCCTATTGGTGACATTATGAGAAGATTCCATCTGCAAGATTTTCAGTTTTGTCGGAAGACATTGAGCTCCTAGGCACTGTAATTTCTCTCAAGAATAAGATAATATTTTATCGGGCAGGTTTCCAAAATTACCTTGTTCTACAGACAGTTTTACTTTAATTGACTTGCAGCTTTCATGAGGGACAGCATGATGCAGATCTTACCTATCAGTGCAGAATCGTAACAAGAGTTGAGCACTAAGGCAATGTGCTTTCAGTAGCCATTTTTGCAGGTAGACATGCTTGCACTTCCTGAAACTTTTTTTTTTTTTTTTGAGTTTCAGGTGTTGGGGAGTTTTTTGTTAGTTTGATTTTTTTAAGAGTACAGAGAATTATAATTAATCCAAAGGCTTAATTGATTCCCTGTGGTTCAGTCTGAATGCAAGGGAAAGATTAAAACAGTGTACTTTGTGGAAGGAACTCCCTGAATACCAAATGAAATATGAAGGCCAAATGAGCATGCATAAAATTCTTGAGGACATAATGATTTCCTAAAAGCCACTCAATGAGTCTAAATATGCAACTTTCTTACCTGCTAGTCTCCTGTATCTTCTTCTTATCCTATGCTATACTGCTTTCTTCAAACTCCAAAGAAGTGTCTATTTATGGTTTTCCATACAAACCAGTTTTTGTTTCAAAGGGACTTTTTAGCATTTTTCATACTCCTTCTGTTATCCTGTTTCTTAACACTTATCTTTTGGAAAAAAAAAAATCCAACACAAACCAACTAATTCCTCCTCGTGAGTAGGAGGAGGTAAAACTCTCAGTTTTACTCATGTCTGCAAGGACAGAAATGCTGGCACAGTGGAACAGACAGAAAATGAGAACTGGAGAAAAGGTAAAACCACTTGTTTTGCTTGCAGTGCCCGTTTATGCTGCATTGAAGTTATGAAAATACAATGTAAGAAATATAGTCTGAGACGTGAAGTGTGCAGAAATCTAGAGCAAAACATCTGAATAAAGTGAGAAATATTTTAGATTCAATTATCATAAGTGTATTGAAAGTACAATCTTTAATTTGTTCACTGGTTTCATGCTTAATGCCTGTCATATATTGACACTTTAATGGGTGCCTGTCTACCCAAAACATTATTGCAAGCACAGAAAGAATGCTAGGCTGTGCAGGCAAAATGAGATGGATTGGTTGAGAGCATACATCAGGACAGAAAGAGAGAACTTCCAGGCTCTGGATAGTTGATAAAGTCCTCTGTCAGCTACAAAAACTTCACTCAAGGTTGTGGAAGATACGACTGAACCATGATAATCAGATAAATACCCAGTTCACTAAAACTTCTATTTCGTATACAGAGGTCACTACAGGGAAACCACATTCACTTTTACTTGAGTTACTCTCTCCAAATGTGACTGCCTACAAACTCCAACACACTGACTTCAGCTATGCAGACAGTTGAAATTTCTGAGCTGTTTACACATACCAGAAGAAATCACATTTATAGATGCAGCTTGGATCCAGTTGGTTTTGTAACTAATCAAATTATGGTTACATTGGTATAATTCAAAATACTGACTGAAATGAACTAGGAAAAGAATGCAATAGAGTCCAATGATAAATTGACTTCATGAACTGTACAAACTCTTAGAATAACTTGAGATGAACTTGTCCATCAATCTGTGAAGGGATTTGGAATGCTACTGTTGAAATTGGCTGTGGGCAGCTCAGTCATCAGAAGATAACTGGCTATATTTGGAAAAATAAACTAAAATAAGAATATGGTAAATAAAGTTGTACAATTTGTCCATATTTAAAAATGTATTTTTTGGGAAAAAAATTCCTTAGAAGTCATATTTTTTCTTTTCGGCTAGTTATAAACTGCCCAACTCTTTATATGAAGAAAGAACTAAGAAATTTGTGTCATTTAACTCTGTATAATAATTTTAAGCTTTGAAATGAGTAAAACATTCTGTACTGTGGCTATTTTAATCTTGTTTCTGTACCAGATACCTCAGCTGTGCAAGCTACAATATTGATTCATCTGGGTAGAATGAAATATGACTAGCAATAGTGATACCAAAAATTCTGTTGATCTGATTTCCTTTCCCTGCTACTGCTCCTGACCTTGAATACCTTAGCTTCCAATAGTTCAGCCGAAGAGTGAAAACAAGTTTCTGAGATAGGAGCAGCAGCTTCAAAACTGTTGCAAATTTAAGCTCATGGTTTCCCTATTGTGGTGGTACAACTCCCCTTCCTCCTTGGAGCCACTCTAGAATCTCATAGAATCACAGAACAACCTGAGTTGGAATGAACCCACAAGGACCATCGAATCCAACTCCTGGCCCTGCACAGGACAGCCCCAAGAATCACACATGTGCCCGAGGCCATTGTCTAAACGCTTCTTGAACTCTGCCAGGCTGGCGCTGTGACCACTTCCCTGGGGAGCCTCTTCCAGTGCCCAACCATCCTCTGGGAGAGGAACCCCTTCCTGATATCCAGCCTAAACCTCTCCTGACACAACTTCAGACCATTCCCTTGGGTCCTGTCACTGGTCACCAGAAAGATCAGTGCCTGCCCTACTACCTTCTACTTGTGAGGAAGCTGTAGACCATGATGAGGTCTCCCCTCAGTCTCCTCCAGGCTGAACAGACCAAGTGACCTCAGCCACTCCTCATACAGCTTGACCTCCAGACCCTTCACCATCTTCGTTGCCCTCTTTTGGACACTCTCCAGTTGCTTTATATCCTTCTTATATTGTGGCACCCAGACCTGCCCCCAGCACTCGAGGTGAGGCTGCCCCAGTGCAGAGCAGAGCAGGACAATCCCCTCCCTTGCCTGGCTGGTGATGCTGTGCCTGATGCCCCCCAGGACACGCTTGGCCCTTCTGGCTGCCAGGGCACTGCTGACTCGTGTTCAACTTGCCACTGATCAGGACCCCGAGGTCCCTTTCTGCAGTGCTGCTGTCCATCCTCTTGTTCCCCAGTCTGTACATACATACAGGGCTGCCTCACCCCGGGTGCAGAATCCAACACTTGTGTTTCTTAAACTTCATAGCCAGTTAGCGATTGCCCAGCTCTCTAATTTGTCTGTGTCTCTCTGGAGGACCTCTCTGACTTTGAGGGAGTCAATGGTTCCTCCCATTTTAGTATCACGGGCAAACTTAATATACCTTAGAGTTCTGTGCCCAAGTTGTTTATGCAGGCATTGAAGACCACTGGCCCTACAATGGAACCCTGCAGAACCCCTTCAGTGACAGGTTGCCAGTATGATGTCACCCCATTCACTATGAACCTTTGCACCCAACCCATGAGCCAGTTGCTCACCCAATGTATGACATGTTTATCCAGGTGTGTGCTGGACATTTTGTCCAGAAGGAGCTTATGAGTATTGAAAGCTTTACTGATATCAAAAAATATTATATCAACTGGCTTACCAACTGCTTATACTGCCTATAGTACAGTGATATAGTGATATATATATATAGCATACAGTCATTAGAATATGGAAGCATAAAATATATAAATGATAAATGTCACTGTGTGTGAAGAGTGTCTGGTTTCATACTTAAAATATATAAAGAAACATGACTTCTTTTCTTATTCGTGCCTTTTCCTCCCAAGACATAATAAGCAGCACACTGAAATCTCCAGTCTATTTTCCATGTTCAAGTCCAGGAGTCACGACATCATGATGAAATGATGTTTTCAACAGACTCCTTCATTGCATCCAAAGAAATTCAATAAAACATTGTAATAATAGTTTGAGTGTGTCTTGGGGTGACTTTGTGATGTGTATCCCCTATCGCTGCCCCATGCCCAGAAATTAATTTTGTGCCTTTCTGTGCCTTTAAACTGAGCCTGAGAGGGGGGAGGAAAACCTGAGCAAAACTTCTTCAAAGCAGTTTGCAGTTTGTTCAAGGTCACACAGAGATAGAGACTTTTTTTTCAGCTGCGGCAGCAGAGCGAGAGTGGGGAAGGCACCTGGCTTGCTTTCAGCCAGCTTCTTCAGCTCCTTTTTCTTTCTCTGGACAGAGACAGAGAGTTGAACTTTTGTTTTTCCTGGGACTTTTTCTTTTTTTTTCCTCTGCTGTTTCAACATCAGAATACATCGGGAGGAATTTCCACTGAGGCCTTGGCCCTGGAGGTGGGCCCACCACCCCGTCCCAGTTCCAAGGAGGGAGAGAGAGATCAATGGAAGGACTCTGAATTTTCCCCCAGGTTTCTCTCAGCAGACTGGGAGGTTTTATTATTTAGCATTATTATCCTTTTCCTGAGTGTTTATTAAATAAATAGTTTTTATCTCTTTCAGTTTCCTTTGAGGAAAATTTATTTTTCCCGAACCTGGTGGGGGAGGGGTGGTTGTATCCGGCCTTCTCTCAGAGGATGTATTTCTAAATTTGGCCAAATCCGGAACAGAGTGCCATCACTTTAGCTTTAAAAGTATGATGGGAACAATTATGCACACCTGTCTTAGCAGCAAGGATGAAGAAATAAATGTAGGAAACAATACCTCCAGAGAGCTTCATCAAAGACCTGGAGGCAGAAAACAGGGCTTACAATACCTTTTATCCCAGCCTTGACAGATGACGTCAGATTCCAGTCCCAGCAGTGACATTTCTTAACTGCTCAGACCTTGAAAACATGCGTTGGAACTACTGTGAGTCAAGTGTTCATCTCTGAAATGTTTCTTTTCCTAGAACATCTCTGTGCTCATGGTGTTACATTGCAGATTATTTACAAATGCCCTGGCTGAGTGGATGACGATGTTTACTCTGCATCAAGCCTTTCAGTACCTTCATTCTAAGAGCAATGCTATCTTAAATGTTAAGGGCTAAACTGCAGCATTCAGATGAAATAAAGTATCTTTTTTGTTTGAAAGATGCTGCCAGTTCTGCACAAACACAGAGGAAACTGTCATAACACAATCTATGTGCCAGAGTAAAGCTATAAAACACTTACTAAAAGACATGGTTCATAAGACAGTTGAAGAAATTTACTTACATAAATCCAAGGTAGAGACCTGACTATCTTTTTACATTTATAAGAGATGTGTGTTTAGCAAATAAAATTAATTTTCATTCAACTAATTCCATCCTGCATTATGGCATCAATTATTTTACCTTTTGTTAGGAAAGGGTTTGGCTGATACAAGGGCTTTGTCTGCTTTGGGGAAATTATTCTCTTCCAGTCACACTGATCAACTTTCTCACATGAACTCACAGATCTTAGAGCATAGTCAATTTCAGATCTCTTTCAAAAAACAAATGAATAAATTTTTAAAAACCCTCAGACTAATAATAAACTGTCCTTGCTTAGTTTTAAAATAAAAACTGGTTTTGCAGAACCTGTTTTTGCAGAATTGGATTTTAGCAGGATTCTATTAGCCTCTATTCATTCTTGAATTGGATATTTATTTCATTTCTGTCACTTCCTTAGGGATTAAAATATATTTGACAGTGAGATTCAATATAAACCATTTTTATGGTTGTTCAATATTTAATCTTCATGCAATTGACAACTAACTGTGGTTGACATTTAATTGCTTGATTTTCTAAATATCTCATTTGTTAAAGAGCTTGTACTACAGGTCAGTAATATTCAGAACATGCTTCCCACGTACACTCATTTCAGGATCCCAATGCTGTCACTGAAGATGAAGATGACTCCTGCCCTAGGTGTTCTGAGTAATCGTGCAGTGAGAGTTTACTGCTGCTGTTTACACATACAGCCTATACAGGCTCCTCGCTTATGACAGTGCAAAACCTATTGAATGCCCATAATGTACTTTTCCTGCTTGACATATACATAACTGTAGACAAATAAAAAAAGTACTGATGAATTAAATTACATACCAATTTGGATACGTACAATTTTCCTACTAAATAAAATTCTGCTGGTTGCATCTGCTGTGTCATAATGAAGAGTGGAACAACCAGAGAATGACATCTTCTGCCTTCAGATGCTCCCTTCAGCGTGTGTGGGGTACTAGTGAAGCACTCTTGTGACGGTGCGTTCAATGTAGCCTGGACATTCTGAGCAAGAATAAAATGTTTTGGGTGCCCTTTGAGCTGTGAGGCACACAATTCTCTCACAGCTGGAGGGGAAGGTTATTACATGGGAAACATAAAATTCTCTGTTCTCATCAGATATTCAAGTCCCAGCACTCTCTGGCACTTCCAGCAATATTACATACAACCTTTTCAAGTATTTATCTATTTTTCTCTATCCTCCTCAGGCCTGTACTGTACTCTGCTGCTCACTCTGTTGCCTGGTAATGAAGACCATTTGGAAGCCTGTCCAAAGGACAGTGCGATGTGGTCAGGAACACACAGTGCTGGCCCAGGAGCTCAGCTGTCAGACTGCACTCTGGAGGCTGGGTTAAAGGGGCTAGTCACCTTAACAGTGACCTCCTGAGACTGTGTGTCTTTTGCATATCTTTTGGCATTTCCCATGGATAAATTGTGTTAAAGAAAAAATACGGTGCTTTTTCTGCTATGTTACCCTCGTGAGGAAGAGGTTCGTCTCTGCGACAGACAAATCACACGGAGGGTGGTCAAGAGGAACTTGAGTCTGGTCTCTCCTATGGGTCAGGGACACCACGTGTGCCACATCCCGGGATGCCGAGTCCTTCCCCCAGCCCCAGAGAGTTGTGTGAGACATACCAAAAACACCCTCAAGCTCCAAAACCATGAGTACTTATGGCGGACCTAGAACACAGACATTTAACTTGTGGTGAAGGACGTGGTTAGGTTTTGCATTATTGGCATTATTATACAGCCACTACCATTATGGGCTACAAATCACTATTAGTATAATAATTTGACATTACGCAGCTTTTTTTTTTTTTTTTTTTTTTTTTAGTTTTAATTACACGATTCTGTGTGTTGTCAGCACATTTAAAAAATACCGGAACTAATCCCTCCCAGCAGGTCCTCAACAAGAGCAGCCATGAGCCCTAGCTTTGTGTTTCACGCAAGGCCCACAGCCACAGAGCCCGGGTGCTGGCTCGAAGCCAGCCCGAAGCAGCGGGAGCGCGCGGCCGCGCCCTCAGGCCCGCGGGCAGCCCTCGCCCCTCTCCCAGGATGCCGCATTCCGGCGCACGCGCCCGGGGGCGGGCAGGTGGCGGCCGGAAGTGGCGCGTGCTGGGGGCGGGCCCGCGGGCCGCGTGGCGCGGGAATGGAGGCGCAGCGGGAGGTGGTGGAGCAGCTGGAGAACCTGGCCGTGGGGCCGGGCGGGCAGCGGGCGCCCGACAAGGAGAAGGCGCCGGGCCCTGCGGAGGGCGGTGGGGAAGCCCAGGCCCCGCTGCCCCCAGCCGCGGGGCTGCGCCGCTCGCCGCCGCCCGCTTGGCCCGTGGCAGCTGCTATCGCCGTGCCCTACTCGGACAGGTGGGTTCAGCCCTGGCGCTCCCCCGGCCACCCCTTGCTCGCTGAGGCCTCGGGCGGCGGCGCGGGCCGCTGGCGCTGTGGCTGAGCGCCCGAGAGCCCGGTGTGCCTGCCTGCCGCCTCTCCGCCCCGGTGTTTCAGCCTCTAAAGCTCTCTCCTTCCCATCAAAGGCGGAATTTTCACTTACATTTCGCTAGGAGTCTTAGCTGTTAAATTACGTCTCCAAAACAGTGCATGTAAGGGTGTAGGACTTAGTGAAAACATGAGTTTGCTGGCTGCGGCCTGGAGAGCGTGTTGGGCCACCCCACCGTGCTCGTTTGGGTGTCCGGCGTGACGTGGTGCTCTCAGTGCACCTGCGACTCTTGGGCAGGACACCCGCAGAGTTACTGCTAAAAACCGAAATGGAGGACTCAAGGTGGAGAGTCTGCACGCCGTGTACCATGTGCTCTGATGTTGGCATCTTAGTGGAAAAGCTCATTCTCAACCTGTTTTTTTTTGTTTTGTTTTGTGGGTTTTTTTTAGAAAAGGTTACATCTTGTACTTACTGCATCTGTGCTTTGATGTTCACTGTAGTTGGTGAAAGGTAACTGGTTAAATGTGGGCTCTGTTGCAGTGTTAGAAGTCTGCACACTTTGGTTGTTGCAGGAGGTTTTGTGTTTCTTATTGGGCCGGTGCTGCAAGATGGGCATGTGCTTCTTTTGACTAGAGGAAGCTGAAATAAAGTCTAAGAATCTCTTCTTAAAGATACAAAGCTTCATTAACAGTTAACTGATTAAAGTTCCCCTGGTTCAAAGTTTTCCTAGAATATCATGAAGTGATGGAAAATGAAATTCCTGACTTCAGGGGCTTCACCTGTATCTAGTGATTTTTACTTCCAAAATCTGTTGTGCTGGTGAACACTAAAGATGAAATTTTGGTAACTTGAACTTATTTATCTGTATGCATGTATCTCAATTTGTTCTTTTTTTAACTCCCTCCACTGATTGGTCTTTTAGTCTGATTTTTTTGTTGTTTTTCTGTTGTATTGATGTTGTTCCAAGAAGTCCATATTTAACTTTTTCAAAACGTTTATTTGGAGAGGTGCTCTTACTTGTCATTACTATGAGCATTTGTTGGAATAAAAAAAACGACCAACAGAAAGCCATCTGTTCATTTGGGAAGGAGACTGTGATATTACAAGAACCTAGAAAGGAGTGAGGGTTTTTTTTTCAGGTAAGAAAGGCTATTTTGCAAAAGTTTGCTTGTCTCAGTGTATTTTTTTTTTTTTTGGTAAGGTTTGTATTGTGTTTTTTCAGTCACCCAGATCAGTTGATCCACATTTATTTCCTCCACCAGCTGTTGAAGAACTTGGATCTTTGCTTAAACGAACACATTAACATGAATAAGGACTGGTTTCTTACTCCACTCCTGAAGTATTAAGAATCTAAGACAATAAACATTTCTTACATACATGACAGTGAGAGATATTGAATTACTCTGTGTGAATGTGTACTGGGGGATTTGGACAGGATACGAGTTACGAAACTAATCCATTTTATTTACAAAAAGTACAATTTTTTCCCCTTCATTGTGCAAGATGCATTGCTTGGAGTAAGTATTTTCTTTACTTCCACTCAGTGTTATGCTGATGTTGGGATTTTACAAGAACAGTGACTCTGAGAAGGCAGTATTCTAACTCTCATGTTTGTTTTTTCATTCAGTGATACAGATTCAGATAGTTCATCAACTACACCTTCCTCTTCATCTTCAGCAGTATCTGATGAAGATGATCATCCAAATGAGAAGGATAACAGATCTTACTGTGTTAGAACAAAGGATGAGTTGCCTATTGATGTAAGTATGATATGGTATTTTTTTAAACCCTTTCCTACTAACCCAACTAAAACATAACTAAAAGTTTGTTTTAAGTCACACCTCCTGTGTCAAGATGGGGGATAGAATAATAAAAGAGAAACTCCAAGGCTGAGCTAGACACAGTTTAGTACGTAAAGCAAGATCCACACACACAATCAAAGCAAACCCAGAAATTAATTTACCACTTTCCATGGACAAGCAGGTGTTCAGCCATTCCCAGGAAAGCTGGGCTCCATCCTGTGTAACATTTTCTTGGGCCTACAAACACCATCACTCCAGGTGTCCCTCGTTCTTTTTCACCCAGCTTTGTATGCTGAGCATGATGTTACATGGTGTGGAATATTCCTTTGGTCAGTGCTGGTCACCTGTCCTGCCTGTGCTCCTCCCATCTCCTTTTGCACCTCCTCACTGATGGGCTGGCATGAGAGGCGGAAAAGGCCTTGACTCTGTGTAAGCTCTGCTGAGCAATAACAAAAACATCTCTCTATTAGCAGCAGTGTTTCTAGCACAGATCCAAAACACAGCCCCATAACAGCCACTGTGAAGAAAAAGAACTTTGCTGCAGTGAAACCCACCACAGTTAATAACTTAGAAAGTTATGTCTTTCAGGTATGCACATTAAGGAGTGTTAGTGGAACTGTTTTAGAAACCTCTTGCTTTGAGGCAAGGATTGGCAGGTACTGTATATAGTGTGGCAGAAGGTACCATTTTGAGATACAGGATCAGAATTCTACCTTCCTGCTGCTCTTTGGCCTTTGAATTGCTCTTAGAAAAATGACTCAGTTAAGTCTTAGCAGTGAACTTGATTTAATGTCGGAAAAATCACTGGCCTGTAGATGGGTGTGGTGTTTCTGTCTGAATTAATGTCTTGAGTTTAATGATACAACACTTGTGAAAGTCTTGGCCTTTTTGACCTTTGTGGTGCTCTATAAGCCTTTGCCAAATGCTTTTGTTAGGTGAAGATTATCAGGTGAAGTGTTAATAAACCAGGATAAAATTCTTCTGTTTGTGTGGGATTGTATTTCTAGTTGTGGCCTTCAAAAGTGCAGTTCAGTGCTAAGATTTGAACTCTTATCAATTCACAAGGTGTTGAATTTGAAGATAATGCTTACTGTAGTTGCCTTGTATTTTATAAAGTCCATACTGACTTCATAGCAGGATAGTATATATATATATGATTAACTTGGTGTTAATAAGTCTTTGATAGTAGATTTTGATCCTTATATTTGAGGAAAAAGTTTGAATATTGTGTAGTACTCATTTTTGTATCTGAAGTTTGGCTTTTTGTGTTCTGTTCTCTAATTATCCTCTTGTACCACATGCAACTATCAGCAAAAAAAAATTTCTTTGTATAGGTTGTGCTGTTCAGATCTTCTACAATGATCCAAGTCATCATATGAATGGACAGACACCATTTTGTTAAATCAGATGATACACATCTGGTGTATTTTATCTATATTACCTCTTGCTGTGTACATTTTTCTTCTAGCATGCATTGAATGTTGTTGCAAGTGGTCTTAATTTTTGAGGTCTGATTGTTTAATTATTGTGTTGTACATTGAGTTTAATCTAAAAAAATTGGATTAAATTCATGTCAATTATTGGTTTTCTCCAGTTAAATAAAATTGGCTTCTGCTTTAGTTGTGATGGAAATATGTAGAGTAGCATCTCTATAGGACATGTGTCCTCAAACCCCAGATGAGTTCATCTAGGATGATTCTGAAAGAGGCAGATAAAACTAGATTTTTTTAAAAATGAAATCTTCAAAATGCTAGGAGATTTTTCCAAGTTGTCAAATTTCTGCAGTGACAAAGTGATGAATGCTTTTGTGTGATATTAAATCTAAATATTGACTTGTTGTTTGCAGGAGCTACCCCCTGTTGAAGACTTATCAATAATTCTGCCAGATAATGTTGAACTGAAGCTCTTTGGGACAGTTTCCAGCATCATTGAGCAGCTAGGTAGGCAAGATATATTTGCTTTGTTTTTAATTAATATAATTTCTGTATATCTCTGCGTGAATTGTGTTCTTAGCTGTTCTTCAAAATGTCAGTCCTGCAGTGTCGTATTTCTGGGGATAGTAGGTTGTTGAGTTGGAATTCAAGCTAGAAAATGACATTTGTGTTGAATTACCTTTTATTTGGCTTATATAATACTAGGACTATTATGCATGTGTTTCTATGTGACTTCCATGTTTAATTTTTTGATTAAAACCCCTTTTTTTCCACAGTGTATTATGGTTTTTATATTGATATTGGCAAGAGTTCTTGTATTTTAAGAAAACCTTCCAATTGTAGATGCTATTTTTGAATTATCCCTGAATATAGAGGAGCTCTATAACTGAAAGCACACATGCAGTACAATGCAGTCCCAAGTGCTTGCTTGTTAATATATGAGGACAAGAAAAAGACTTGTTTCTTCAGCAGTGCAAGTTCTTTTATTTATTTATTTTAATCTTTATTCATCCCACTTCTGGCACCTTGAGCAAATGAAAGCTGCCCATGTCAGCAGTCAGAGGATGGTATGACTAACATGATTTATAGGTGGGAGGGTAGGCTTAATGGGATTGAGAGATAGAATAGGCGTAAGCTTAACTCAAGGCACAGAGATTTAGGGATCTTTTCGGATGTGTGTGGGACCTCAGTATCTGATATATGAAATAAAAGTTTTGCTGAAGCTCATATTACTAAAACATCAACAGTATGTATTTTAGCTATTTCAAGTGTTCCATTCTGCTTGAACTGCTTTCAAAGCAATTTGCTTATGAAAATTAGAAATTGAGTTCAATTTTGAAGTTAAAGTATTTATGCTGAATGTAGTACAAAAGAAAGCAAGTAACTTTTTCTATTAATTTTTCTTTTAAAAGGCTTCAGGTAGTACAGGCAATTCCTCTACATTATCTTACTGGAGTGAGGTTTAATTTCATTCATTTGCAGGAAGCGGGTTGGAGGGTGTGGAAGGTAGTAGTCTGGTTCTTTTCTACTTTGGCCTTTCTTGCTTATTGGTAGTAATGAGGACTTCAAGAAGTCTGTCTTCAGCTAAAATGGTAGTTTGAAAACAAGTTTTTAAAAAAAGTTGAGTCATACTTGCTATTATTCTTAGTTTTGGTCTAAAATGTGAAAGTGTAAACAAAGCTGTTTTAAAGACTGCGGTTTTGGAAACCATCCTTAGTTCTAATCCTCATTGGTGAGTATAGTCTTTTCAAATACCAGTTTACTGGTAGGTGAATTCTTCAGGCTGCATCCCACTTTATGTAATGTAAATGTATGAAGAGTTGAATTAGGTTTGTTGCTGAAAGTTAGAAAACAAGCTAATAATCATAATAAAATGAAACCGCATGAAAGGCATAAACCCCCATGACATCTGTGATTATTTTCTTGCTTTTACTGCTTTGCTTTATGACTTCTACACATTTTAGTTTCTTCTCAGTTGTTCTGGAAGCAGGCCTCCATCTCAGTTGACTTGTGGCTGTATTAGAGATGTCAGCTAATTGGTTTTTGGGGTTTTTTTGATTTTTTGAACTAAATTGATACCTCTGTATACCTGGTTTGTATCTAGTCTGAGGGGAGTTGATGTCTCATTTGGAAACCACAAATACTATTCCGATGCAACAATCAGTATTCTTTTCTGTCCCTTTGATGTCTCTCAGAATCTCTGCTGTTCTCTGTAGCAAGCTTCCAAGTTCATCAGTCTGCAGTGAGTGATACTTGGAAAACTCGGATATTTCATCCTGTGAGGTAAATTTGAGGCTAGAACAGTGTAGGTTCATGCTTGCCCTGCAGTAGCTAAAAGCAAAATGACAGTACTTTTTGTGAACTTCTGCTCAGCGTATCAGAATTTAACAAATTTTTTGCTGTGTTTTGCTTCAAGGTACTTTAAGAGAAGAGAGTAATTCCCTGTGTGGGTTGTGGCCTGGAAAGTAAACAGCTTTGGTATATATGAGAAGCCTTCCCTGAGGCTGTACTTTGTGCCCTGCAAGAGTAGAAGCTGATAATTTAGGCTGGGTTGGAGTAGGGAAAGCTCCAAGTAAAATAGGCTGGAGGTGGTAATGTTTCTGCTAAGTTTCATGGGACTGGCATGTATAGTTTCTGAATATATTTTCCTTAGCCTACTGAAGGCTGGGGGCTATGTGTGGTGAATCAAGTTGAGAATATTATGTGAGAGTTTTTGGTGTGTTGTTTTTTGTAGGGTTTTTTTTGTTTGTCTGGGTTTTTTTTTTCTACTAAGGTATATTTCTCATGAGGTTTAAACAACACATTGGGTACTTTCACTGTATATTTTATCTTAAAGGTAGGCGCAAAAGAAACTGATTTCACAAATTCTCTTGAAATTCAGTGAACTATTAAGCCTGTAGAATTGTCATATACTTGTTTGGCGTGTTAAGGTTTTTGCAGATGGAAGTAGTAGCAGTAACTTTTAGCTTGGTGACATGTTGATTGCTGAAAGTCCTGTTACGTAAGTTTAGCAGTGATGATCTTGAACTTGTTGGAGTCTGAGTGACACTGCGTACTTGAGTGACTTCATTTGCTGATGGGCAGGCATTGAGAATGCTTAAGTGAGCAGTGTGCTGTTTTACAGGTAGAGAAGTTTAATTATCATTGGGCCCAAATGTACTGTGAGACTTCTATGGCATTTAATTGCAGGGTGTAGATCAGATTGTGTATGTGCATATGCAAACAACACCATCAGTCGCTACTGTGATTGAACTGCCAGACAGCTTTTGTGTTCTGATCTGATTCTTAGGACTCTCTTTACCCCAGAGAACAGTAGTTCTGTCAGCAATGTAAGTATTGCCACTCATGTACCATTGGAGAAGGGGTGTGTGATTCTAAGTACTTTTGTATGTGTGCGAGAATATTTGGTTGCAGCTCTACGAACTTAAGTGGAGGTGTGGTTTGTTAAGTTGCGATTAACTACATGCTGTTGAAACATTGTTTTAATTGATTTTTTTCTTTCCATTTTAGTAATAATTGAATCACTGAGAGGCCTACCTCCAGTAAATGAGGAAAGCATAATTTTTAAAGAAGATCGACAAGCAGCCGGAAAGGTGTGTGTAAAATAAAATCTTGTTATTCTAATATAAAATTGGAAGTATTCTTTAGTGCTTCAGAAAGTGGAGTTGAAGTTGACTAAATGAAAGATAATGTTTCCATGATATAATAGTTTTTCTTTGTGCCTTTGACTCCTGCTATATTCATCTGGTTTTTCAATCTTAAGAATTTGTAACCTGGAATTAATTGCTTCCTTACAGAATTACAATATCTGGTGAGTTTCCAGTATTTGATGAGAGTGCTTGTGGAGAGGAAGAGGTTGCTTTCAGATGTATGATGTCTTGAAATAACAGGCTGTGCTCTTGTACTGCCAGATAGGGGCAGAGGCTAGAGTGAAGTTTCATGAAAAATGGAGGGTATTTTCTTCTATGCTGTGGTTTTCTGATATAAGGCCAGTGAAGAATGTTTGCTGGGAGGGTTGTTGCATTGAATTTTCTATTTTCTGTAGAAGGAAAGCCATCATCTACAGTGGTTACTGCTGAAATATCTTTGAATGCTAGATGTGAGTGAAATCAACTGAGCCTGAATTGCAGATGTTCTGTAAAACGTGGCAATATTCTCTGCTCTGCATGGATTTGGGGAACAAGCGATAACTGATGTAAAGGCTTCTTGTAAAGATGAACTTTGCGGAAAAAATGATCAGGAGATTGTTCCAGGTGTTAAGAGACTTGAAAGCATAACAGGCACAGAAAAAGAGAGGTTTGGCGAAAGGGAGGATTACTAAGGATGTGAGAACTTACTTTTCCGCATTATAAAAAATTGTAGTTGGGGAATTACACGGTCAAACAAAATCCAGTAATTAAACTAAAGTGTGAAAGAAACTTTTATTTGATGCTGCATTTTGAAAATATATTGGACTTCTTAAATACCATTGTCTGCAATGAAATAGCTATCTACTTGTGGTAGTTTGTTTAAACATTTTAATTTTATTTCTTTCAGATATTTGAGATATTTGGTCCTGTTTCTCATCCTTTTTATGTGATAAGATTTAACAGCTCTGAGCATATCAAAGCAAAAGGTATTAATGTACAGGATAGCATGTATTTTGCTCCATCAGTGGAGGACTTCACCCAGTATATATTTGCAGAGAAACTTAAACAGTGAGTCTGATTTCTTTTTTAATCTGGTTATGATGTTTTTTTTATATAGCTAAAAGTGTTGGATTCAAGTTGAGTCTCCAGTGAGAAACTCTAGTACTAAGCTTGACACTAAACTTTATATTTACTTTAGATATTTTCAACTGTGTTTTAATAACAAGATTGTGTACTGTTTTGCCTTTGAAAACAGTAAAGAGTAGCTTAAACGGGAAGCTTTTTAAAGTGCTCTAATTACTAAAGTTCAGCTTCTTATTTTACTTAATATACTAAGCTTGCTTTCTTTTTATGCTGCTGTTAACTAAAATACCACAACCAGAAAAGTTCATTGACACTTCTTCCACACCCTCTTACACACATATGCGTAAGTATAAAAAAGGACAGTTTTTCAAGCCGAACTTTCCAGATTTTGTTTTTCTTTAGATTCTTGTGTAGTTTCAGAACTGGTAATAAACTTGTTTGCATTCTGAACAAGTTTGTATTAATTTACTTTTTTTGTTTCATATTACAAGGCTAGAATTGAAATGTAATCATCATTAAATCTATTATATAGTTGGAGGATAACAATTCTAGATAAAAATTACCCTGTGTAAATTTGCAAGAGAGGAGGGATTTGAGTAACAATGAAGTATGACATTCAGAAACTTCTCAGTAGTGTTTATGTATCCCAGTCTGACTGAGGAAAGTAGCATGAATAAATAGGACTTGATGCCATTTAGAGGGAGGTGTTCTCAAAGACAGACTAAGAAATAAAACATAATAAATGACAGCTAGGTATTAATGTTCTAATTACTGGTGGATAATCATCAATATGTTGATCAAAGTTAAATATCTTTTGTCTTACAAGTGACTTAGTTTCTGTTTATTAGGATTAGTTCTCAGGGGTTGGTTAATTGTCTGCATTCATTACAGCTGTGCCATTATTCATACTGAATAGTTCTTTCCTTTAGTCAAACGTGTAGTCAGACCTGCAGGAGTCTTTTTTTTTTTTTTTTTAACTTCCTCATTTCTGTGCAAGCAACAAGCATATTTTTTCCCCTTTAGTGAGGACCAGAATAGATCACTTTCTTGCTCTGATGCTTGTTTGTTTTTCTGCAGCATTTTGATGCCAGCTGGTCTTTGATTTGCGCTATTAAACTTTGTTGCTTAGCACAGTAAATGCACAGACTTTAATCATCTGCTTTCTGCATCAATAACCGTGTGCTGTACTCAGCATCTGAGATGGGAGACGTGTGTTTTAGTTTGTTTCATGCTTTGGAAATAGTTTTGGAAACCATTTTTCCTGTGATAGTACTTTACTGCTGTCGGTGGTAGAAACCTGAAACCTAGGCAAGATACTTCAGACATCCAGGGCTTCCCAGCACAGCTGAACAGCGCTTCAGATGTTGTTTCTTGCCTTGATTAGGATAAGTAGCGTGACTTGCGTTATAGCGCACTGAAACAATATTTTATTTCTGGGATTTGTCAGTACAATTTTTTAAGCTTGTGTGAGGGATTTGGTACTATTGGTTGAAGCTGCCTTTTCACTAAATAGGTTTCATTAAAAACAGATGAAAAATTTCTGATTTCTGACTTGTGCTGTAATGCTCTATGAAGAAACCTTAGTGCTATAAGAAGGTGGCATGGATAGTAGAAAAGTAAAGTTTTGGTCAGTGGTCCACTAGAAGACTTTTGGACCTTGATAAATGGCAAATTTGATAACCAATAATTTTTTTTCTGCTTTTTCTTAGTTTGACTGTGTGCAGACCAGATTGTGCAATATTACAGGCTTAAAGTTTTAAAACTGCTGTTCAAAACTGTGATGGTACTTTGAAAAGGAAAGGAATCAAGATTAAGATCTGAAAGAAGCACTGAGTTTGAAGCTTTTTCTGAAATCTGAAATGCAATCTGCTTGCATTGTACAAAGTTGCAGTTATATGAATAAGCCTTACACTTTATAGAAAAATAAGTGATAGTGTAAAACTTTTTGAATGCAAAATAATGTGTTGCTAAAGATGGACTTGGTGTATTGCCTGAAACACAATTCTGAGAAGCTCATGTATTTTCATGATTCCTCTGAATTACCTTTTGTTAGACTTCCAGATCTTACAGTATTTGACTTCAGAAATCAAAGAATTACTGTATTGTTCTTTGCAGAAGATATTTACCTTGGAGAATGAAAAGCAGGGGTTTTTTTCTGAAATGAGGAAGGCTGCTTTGGGAGAATGAGATAAGCTGCCTGACCTGGAAAGGTTTAAAGTTTGTAGTCAGTGGTGTTACATATTGCTGAATGACCACAGGTCTTGGAGATTCTTGTAAGCTCTGGTATTTCTGGCAGGCATGTGTTGCTCCAAAATAACAAGATGAAAGGAAGAAACAGTTCAGTTCATAATAATAAAAATAAGTTTTGCAGCTGCAAAATTACTTGTATAGAGTCCTTATCTCCTTTTTCTCCCTGTAATGTTTTCTTCTAATTGAACTTTAAAATGTCTTCTTTGCCTTCCTTTTGCTCGTGATCTCAAAGGCTGGTGTCTCTTTATGGTTTTCTTATGACATGTGGAGGTTGAACTTCAGTTTTATGGTTAGGGATTGAGGCACGATGTACCTCCAGATGACTTGCCAGTGCTCTCATGGGTGTGACTAAGGACCTCTGAAGTCCAGGCTGCTGATGCTGATGGTTATGTAGTTTTTTTTGTAGTTACTACTTATTTATTGTTGCTGACTTGATGAATACATAAAAACCCCTTGGTTACTAGAGCACTGACTGAAGACATTTCACACTGAACACACTGATGTTTTTAACTGTCTGGTTCCATTTTGCAAGTAAAACTTTCCAGTATTGCACTGTTTTATACGTTTTTTCTGCATAGATAAGGATTGTACCTTGATATTACAGACCAAAACACATTAAATTTGTGAGCAGTGTGGAAAAAACCTTCAACAGACTACTGGCAACATAATTTAAATTTATTTTACAAATTCTTTGCTAATCAAAGAAATTACTTGATTTTTAGTGAAGGGCTTACCAGTAGGTGAAATAAATTCAACTAATCCAAATCTATTTTGATACTTGTCAGGTGAGACACTTGAGTTTTTGCTTCTTTAAATGTCTTTTGCCTTGCAATTTAATATTGTGTTTACAGCAAAATAGAAGGTGAAACCTAGTTATCTAGCTACCACTGTCTTAATAGGATTGTAAGGCAAGCATTGAGGGTCTTTTGGTTCTCAGTTTACTTTGCTGTAGTTATACAGAAAGCCTGTGTCCTACTGAATGAGTTTGTTGTTCTTTTTAGCTGAAGATACATGTTCTGAAACCAGAAGAATAAGAAAGCTTGTGATAGTCGACAGCAGTTAGCATAAGAAAGTTGCTGTGAACTACCTCAATTCAGGTTCAAAGCAATTAAGGTTCAAAAGGATTTGCTGAGAGAATATTGACCAAAATTTAATATAAGCTGGACAAAATGTTCAGTCGTCACTCGAAGTAGGAAGATTTTACAAGTATAGTGAAGTCGTAAGTTGACCTATACATTACTATTTGCTTATAAACAGTATTAAAAAACAAATAACTCTTTGAAAACAGGAAGCTCCTGTTGTAGACCTGGTACCTTATAGAAAGTGTTAGTCTTCCTTTGTCTGGATTGTCTAATTTGTGTTTTGTGTTGTTTGTTTTTTTCTTTTAGGGAAAAAGGTTCAGATGCATCTTGGAAGAATGACCAAGAACCACCGCCTGAAGTAATTATAAAGGATTAATTTGTTTATTGTTTTTGATTACACAAGTCATATGTGGAAAAAATTCTGTGCAGAGCAAGTAATTAGCAATCTTACCTTTTTATGTAAACAAGAGTTGAATGTACCTCTTCATTAAAAGAAAGGATCATGCTTTTCTTGGAGAGGTCTTGTAGTGTAGAGAGTACTAGCTGTTTCTCTATTTACTTTTTGCAGCTGGCAAAATGTGTATCTTCAGTTCATCTAGTCCTTCAAGAACATATTTGACAACCTGAGTGTTTAACTTTATGTAGCAGTGCTTTTACCTTGTCTAATAATTTTGCTTCTGATAGGCAATTTTTGACCCTGTCATTCTTCCGCTGCAGCTTTGTCTTCAGTTTGCCAGAAGCGATCGTTTACTAATACTAATTGCTTACTAGTACTCTGCAGACTTACTACTTGGAGGTTTAAGCTGTCTGCTCTTCTAGATTAGCTTGATACTTCCTCTGTTGCATTCTTTGAACGGCTTCTTAGTAAGCTTTCCCTACAGTTTGCTGTTATAAAACAGTAGTTCCACGAGAGGAGATGGGCCCTTGCTCCCTAGAAAGGCTCTCATACGGGATCGTGTAGAATTGAGAGCTCCTTGTGACCATTGACATCATTTGCTAGAGAATCTGTAAACAGTTCTCCAGTGACTCACAGGCTTTCTGTCAGTGGTCCTTAACTCCACTGTAGCTATACATTTTGTGATTATTGTCTTTGATAAGAATCACAAGGCTGGTAGTTTTATTGAGGTGTTTTCATGAGTTTTGTTTTACAGCACAACACCTGAGTCAGTTTTCCTTGCAATTCCTACTTGAAGCATATCTTATCCAAAGTAGCTGAAATTCCTAGAAGCCTTGTGTCTACCCTAGTATTCTAAAGTGTCTGCTTTGAATCTTCCAGTTGCTTGCCTTTTTAGCATAATTCTATGCTACATAATACGTGTTTCTCACTCTATAATTTGGTAGGAAAGATGTGTTTTGTGGGGTCTGGGGTTTTTTGGGTGGGAGTAGTTGCTGTTGTTTGTTTGGTTTTGTTTCTCAAGTGTTCTAACTGTTGTTTAGGATGGAATAGAATAGACTGTTTCAGTTGCAAGGAACCTACAGCAATCATCTATAGTCCGACGAGTTCAGGGCTGACGCTGAAGCATAAGCTGAAGCATGTTGCGAAAAGCATTTTCCAAATGCTTCTTAAATACTGACAGGCTTGGGATGTCAACCACCACTTTAGGAAGTCTCTTCCAGTGTTTGACCACCCTCTCAGTAAAGAAATTCTTCATTATTTCCAATCTGAACCTCCCCGGTGCAGCTTTGGACCATTCCCACTCATCCTATTACTGTGTACCAGGTAGAAGAGATTAGCATCTCCCTCTCCCCTTCCTCAGGAGGCTGTAGGGAGCAGTGATGTTGCCTCTCGGCCTCCTTTCCACCAAATGTGGCAAGTCCAGAGTCCTTAGCTGCTCTTCACAGGACATGCCTTCCAGTGCTGTCACCAGCTTTGTTTCCTTCCTCTGAAAGCCAAGGACTTTAACATTCTTGACATGTGGGGCTCAGAACTGCACAGAGCACTGAGGGTGAGGACCCCAAGGCCGAATGCAGCAGGACAGTCACCTCTGTTGGTTGTCTGGTTGTGCTGTGCCTGATGCACCCCAGGATGGGGTTTTGCCCTCTGGGTTCCAGGGCACACCCTGCTGACTCGCACTGAGCTGCTGCCAACCAGCACCCCCAGATCCCTCTTGGCAGGGCTGCTCTCCAGCCACTCCTCTCCCAGTTTAGACTTGAGCCTGGTGTTACTTCATCCTAGTTGGGCAGCATTTTGACTCATTAGATTTCATCCCATTAACCAGGGCCCAGGGCCCCAGTCTATCTAGATCCTTCTTCAAGGCCTCCTGTCCCTCAAGAGAGTTGATGGCATGTCCCAGTTTGGTATCATCAGCAGCTTGCTCATGGTGCTTTTAAATGCTGCATCCAGATCATTTATACATATATTGAACAGAACCTGCCCTGAAACTGAGCCCTGAGGAACCTTGCTGAATGACTGGTTGCCAGCCAGATACAGCCCCATTTGCTCTTTGAGCTCTGCCACTCAGACAGTTCTTCACCTATTGCACCATGAACCTGCTCATCCCGCAGTTGGACAACTTGTCCAGAAGGATGGTGTGAGGGACAGTACAAAATTTTTCATTCACAGTCCTTATCCCAAGATGGTTGTTCTGGCTTGAAGGAGAGATGTTGTGACATGAGCTTTTCTGTGCTTAGAGATAGGTCCTGTAATGATGTGTCACTCTTGTCAAGTTGGAATGTTGCTTTTTCCACTGTAGTGAGTGAGGATGATGCATTTTGAAATACTGGTTTTGTTTCCCATAAATGAAACTGAGCTGTGCAGTGTTAACTTCTTAGACAAGAGTTCTTGTCTGTCAGTTCTAACTGTAAATTGCCTTCCTTTCTTGTGGAGCCATTATCTCACAGAGAATCAGAATTTGAGAATTTGAAGTGTTGTATAAGAATTGGACTTTGAGATATGTTGTCTATAGAGCTTTGAAAGACTGTACTTAAAAACTTTTGGCTAGTCTTAACTTGCTTTCATTCAGCAGTTTTCTTGTAGTGATGATACAAAATGGGCTTATTGGCTAATGGTGAGCACTTCTGTTTCTTAGACATGTTTTAAAAGCTGTTCAGGAGATAAGCTTGTAGGTACGTAATTTGAGTTTGTAGGAATCCATGAAATTTTATTGGCCAAATACAGTCAGTTAACTCTGCAGATACAGATTCATTGCCTTTTCCAAAGTTGGTTGGGGTTTTTTTTTTGTTAATTTTTCTTAGTTTAAGGTCGCTGTACCTCACTATAGGAAGGACCACAGGAAGCTTGAAAAAAGTCAGTGATGACAAGGGCGAGCACTGTTCTGACTATGTGATCTGTCTGTGTGTTCTTTTTTGGAAAAAAACACATCTAACGTCTTGTAATCCTCAATTAGAATAATCTTTGGTTAGTTCTAGCAGAGTTTATACCACACTATCCCTAACTGTGACAGTTGATGACCTGATAGAAAGTAGCTTGTGCTGTAAAGGTAATAGCTGTTGACAAGGGCACAGATCAGATTTTATGCTACTGATGCTTAAAATTGTCTCATACAGCGAGACCCTTTTAGAGACCTCAGATTGCAGCTGATTTCTTGCTAGCCCCTGTGATAAACTGTGCAATTGTTGGAGTCAGTTCTTTTTGTGATAGTGAGAAGCTTTATTTTTGAATGAGTGTTAAAGTAATCCATGTTAGGGCTTTCTTACTTGGTACTTTAAGGTATATGGTAAGCATTCTTTTTCTGACAGGCTCTTAAATAGCCCAACTTATTTGTAGGGCTCTTGATTGTAATACAGTTTCTCCTAGCTTTGTCTTTGGAGTCAGAGGATTACAAAGTATAATCTGTAGGCTGCAAGGCTAGCAGGAGCAGATAACTGCAGTTTTTCTATGGGGTGACTTTTATGGGATGTTACATGGAAATTAGGTACCAGTAAAAGGTACCTGTTGCTGTTCATTGTTTCTGCACTACTGGAGTATGGTGTACTGGAGTTCTTAGAAAAAGCAGGAGTTAGTGAAAGACTTTACTTCATGGTATATGTCATCTTGCTGTATTTCTTGTGGCTTTTCTGAGTAAGTATGTCATCCAGTTATGTAGTAGAAGAAATAGTTGTATTCAGCATTAACTTTGATGAGGCTTTTAAAGCATGTTTTGGTGCAGTGTTTTTGAGATCCGTGCTCTGTTTATACAATAGATACAAGTAAGCAGCAAAGCCCCTGCTTTGAGAATTGGGAAGAGGAGGGTGGGAACAAATCTGACTCTTAAGTTGCAAGAGTGAGCTGTTTTTCGGAGAACTAATTAATGCTGACTGCTTTCTTCCCTGTCACTGATAACTTATCCTCATTCTTGTAAGTTAGGATTTAAAAGGTAGCAAAACTTTGTGTAACAAGAAGAAAACGTTGTAGGGACATTGAATCTGTTGTAAATGACAACATTCCTCAAAGCTGAAAATTTATTTGGAATAACATTGCTATTGCAAATTCAACAGAAAGTGTTATTAAATATACTACAGAAAATTTCAGTTTAGTGACAATTTTAGAGTAGAGACTTTTTTAATGTAGTTTAACTGCTTTATTATGTATTGGTTGCCAAGTTAATTTTTACTTACTTTAAAAATTCATTTTTTAATTCACTCAGTCTGCAGTTCCTCTTCGAAAGCTTTTTCATGGCAGTAACCAGACAGCTCCTTTTCTTCCTAACATATAGGCAGTCAAACATTTGTGTTCAGCCCTTGAATGTTGTTCTTTTCAGGAAAATTAGAAAGGATAACTGAGTCTTGAATTAATTGTGTTATGATAAATTTTTGGAGTATTAACTTCTTGCTTGTGCTCAGAAGCCAGCTGATCTTTATTTTTTTTTAACCAGGCTTTGGATTTCAGTGATGATGAAAAAGAAAGAGAGGCAAAACAGAAGAAAAAGAAGCCTCAAAGTCAAGGAAGGAAGAAAGTCAGATCAGAAACACTTCCATCAAGTGAGTGAATGCTATGTGAATACTTTTGTCTGTTAAACTAAGTTTGGAATGCACATCTGTAAGTATCTTAATGATTGAGTTTTCATACAGTTAATACTAGTTCTGTACTTTTTCAATGTTATATTTGAATTTGTGGCTACATTCTGTATTTATTATTTTAGAAGAAAAATTCAGTTGTATTCTGTTGAAATACAAACCCTGTGGAAGGGAAGTGGTATAGCAGAAGAGCAGTTGTCAGGGGAGAGTCAAAGGCTCTTAGAACAGTGTTGGTTGACACACAGTGAAGATACTGAACAGATGCCACCACTTGGATGGGGTTCAGCTAAAGCCTTGGAGTGCTGGGAGAAGACAGAGGAAGGCCATGTGCAGTTTTTGGAAACCCACTTCTTTGGTAATCAGGGGAGGAGACATGGATCTTTGGTGGAGAATTTATTCCTCTGTCTGAAAAGGAAGCTCTTCCTTACCTATGGCATATAAATACTCTTCAAAGTAACTCTGCCTTGCGTATCTTGCTGAGAACTTTCCTGTTTACCTAATGCAGTCATTAGATGAACAAAGCTGTGTATAGGTTTTCATAATATGAATAGCTTTCTTCACCCTCCTTTCTCCTGCTGTTGTCATATCTGTTCCAGGTGTATGCTTGCAGCTGTGCTCTGTTTACAATAACCACATTTTCTCTTCTGTCATGCCTCTCTACTGCCAAAACTTCATTTTTTGATTGCCATTTTGGTTGAATAATTCATATTGCATCCCTCTTTTTCTGTTCTCACTGGTCTACTTTAGCTGCATGCTTTTTATACCCCTCCCTTTAAATACGACTGCGTCTCATCCCTTACCCTCTTGTACTGCTTACTTACCAGCTTGCTTCAGCTATCTGCAGCATGGTGCTTCCCCCATTGAATTTCTCAGGCAGACTCCTCCTGTGAGTTTGCTGCTCTTCCTTTGTTAAGCTGATACACACTGTGCCCCACTGAAACCCTTTTCTCGTGATCTGGGAGATCAGTAGCTGTCCTGTGACACTTTCTGTACAGTACAATCCTCCCTTGTAGCAATCAAATAAAGCCACAATCTTTCTTGGACTGGCTTTTGCCGTATGGTTTTGACAGGGTTTTTTTCCCTTAAGAGATGGATCTGAATTGTGCTGTACTTTCTTGTCATTACGGATGGTTATTTTCTCCTGGTTTCTGTCTACCTAGCATATGTATGTTTTCCACCACATCCTTGTTCTGCTGGCTTATTGCAGACCTGCCTTTGCCTAGGGCTTGCTGAAGATGTTACTGAACGATGGGAGTCACTATGTTCCAATAACTGAGAACTGGAGGAACTGTTGCACTCTGTCAAGGGAGCTAGGTTTTGATTTGCTGTGGTTTTTTTGTAAACAACATGGCACAAATTGAAATTGTGTGCAATTTGTTTTGGCTGTAGAGTTCAACAGCAAGGATATGTCACAAATTGAGGCACAAAGTCATTCTCAGATGGAGATTTACGTGAATATTTAAAACTGTCTCATTGTTACAGTATTTGATAGAAGAACAAAAAAAATACTCATTCAAGTACTTTACTTAAGTGCTTCCAAGAGGCCTGCTTGTATCAAAGGAGTCTTAACTCCTAATCCCCCATGAAAATGAGTAGGAGTTCGGGTATCCAACTACCCTTCCAGACTTAGAAATATTTTCACCTTTGAAAAGCTATGTAGTCTAGTGCCAAGGATGAGGTTCACACAGGTTTTTAAATTTCAGTGATTTTATGCGGTGTTATATTCCTGAATACCTTGTTGCTCCCAGCCATTAAATCCTTCTGAGGGTTTAAGTTCTGCAGCTTTCTTAATATCTTAGCAGCTCTTCGGAGCATTTTTAGTATTTCAGTGCTTTTCATTTTATAGTCCTAGTCCCATTAAAACTCCTATGATATTTATATAAAGGGGAAGTAGCTGTTACAAACATTAAATATATGCTTACAGTGAGCTGTATAGGGAAAAATTTGTCTTAGAAGGATGAATGCTGAAAGCTAATTGGCTAGAGGTACAGACTGTTCTTTTTCAGATAGAGTAAGTTAATTTTATTAATCTGAGCTTGAATAATTTCTTGTGTCTTACGTCTATGCTGTAATACCAACTTGGGACTGAAAGTTGAATACCCCTTCAGTGTAATGCAGTGTTGATTTATGTTTAGTTTTAAAATGTGTTGTTTTTAAATCTTGTTTTAAATGAAGGCTTCCAAAATACTAAAAATCTGCATTTTCCTGAGATCCATTTATACAAATGGAAAGTCTGGAGGGAAAGAAGATGAAATTCTCTTTTAAAGACTGAATTTGCAACTCTCAGGATCGTCCTTTTTATATTACTCCAATCAATCAAGATGAGATGAGTTACTAAACAGCAGATTAGCTGGTATTATTTTGTCCTTTATGTATTAGTTGCCAGTGTTATTTGTTGGTAAGATTACTTTTCAAATTTCCTTGACTTCTTCTTGAAAGATTTGTGAAGACTAAGCTTGATCTTTCGAAAATAATATTACAGCTCTGTGCATGTGGGTTCTTGTATTTGTTTATTCTTCAGGTGAGAATAAAGGGCTTGATCAGTCAGTGCAACAGCCTGCTTCAAGTTACTCAAGGGGATACCGCGGCAGAGGGTTCTCCAGGGATGTATTTCCTCCTCCATCAGGCCCTCGAGGGTTTTTCAGACCAAAAGTAAGACCACCACAGCTATACTCTTCAGACAAGAGGATACACCAGGAATCGCCCGTGTTTCCACCACCTTATAGAAAAGAAAATCCAATGATGCAACAGTATTCCTTTCCTCCTCCAGTTTTTGATTCTGTCAGTGGTGGGCATCAATTCCACCCTTCACCTTCAAATATGAATATGATGTGGACAGGCCCAAGCATGTACAATTCACCCTACTCATTTCTGCCACCACCGCCGCCACCTCCTCCCGACAGCCATCCTCCTCAGTTCAGGCATTACTAAGTTTCCATACGCGTCCATGTAGAGCACTGCAGTTTACAGGGAGAAAGAACAGGCTGCCAAGACTGCTTTTCCTTATTTTGGAGATGTTCTCTTTTACTGCAGCAGTAGACCAAATGCAGAGTTTTGTGCTATATGGGGCATCCGCAGAAAATGATTCTTTTTCTACATATGTTTTCTGTTTCCAAGAAGAAATCTATATGATAAAGTAACTGAATTTTAAGTAATGGTTTATTTTTATAATATGTGCTACTTTAAGATGATAAATAAAAGCCTTTTGGAGACTGGTATGTGGTGGTGGAAATCTACTTTGTAATAAATGTAAGATTTTTATATAAATGCTGTTAAGTACCACTGAGGATATTTCACATGGACAATATTTTAATATTTTTAGAATGGTGGTGTATTGCTGTGCTAAACCATTTTCCTCAATTTCTGCAGATTTTGAAACCTGTTTGGGAACTGAAAATCTGACATCTAAATTTTCAGCTAGGTTTTCCACTGTATGTAAGGCATAAAACACTATCCAGCTTTGAATACTTCACTAATTTCGTATTAACTAAAAGACTGGATCTGGATGGTTCTTTTTTTAAAATAGCTGGAGTAGCTAGGTCTGAATTTGGACCAGCAGCTGACTTACTGTGTCACATTTAGTGTTCTGCAATGGTATTAGATCAACCTACTCCTGAGATGTTTTGCATTTAATTTAGAATTAAAAACCAGCATAATTTCTCTAGCTTGCCTCTAGCTTCTCTAGCTCCTAATGCAGAGATGCCTATAAATACCTACTAGAATGTGCAGTCAGCCTTTCGAGGAAGGAGTCATCGGGTCTGTCAGGGAGAGGAAGCCATTTCAGAACTCCCTTGTTTAAATTTGTAGATGCAGATGGCACTAGATTGCTGTTTGATTACAGTCTAAACTGTCTCTTCTGAAATTACGAGGTTCATCAATTTTTCCAGCTTGTTGGAGGGAGGTGAAGTTGTCAACCAAGGATCATTTGGAACAACCTCCTCCTGTCCAAAGAGTTGGTCCTACAATTGCACTTCCTAGTCTGTATGGAATTGACTCTGCCTGACTAGGAGGGAAGGCCTTAGACTGCATCAATATTTTATAAACAGGAGGAAAAGGTTCTTGTGGGACAGACATCTTAAAGATTATTTTTGGACTGAAAAGTCATTACTAGTTGTGATGATTTTTGAATCTTTACCAATACAGTCACCTTGAACTGATAAAAGTGTGCAGTATGTATTTCTGTTCTCAAACTCATTTTGGTCTTATTACTTTAAATATGCAATTAAAGGCTAAGTAATCTGTGCAGGTGTTGCTTAGACTTCAATTCCAAAGAGCTTTGAGAATGAAGCAAAATTTTAATGCACAGAGGTGGGGACTGCCTTGTCAAGATGGTGCAACTCAGAACTAGAATTTAATTTCAGACTTGAAAGTTTGCTGTAATATATTTTAAGTAATAATATTCTTTGCTATATCTAGAACTGTTTCACAAGGGTGCAACTGAGAATGTTGTATAGATGTCCGTTTATGGCAAGCAGGTACTGTGTAGTGGCAACAAATACTTTCAGAACAGCAGCATTCTAGACATCAATGTTTAACTCAGGTCCTGCAGATTATTTTTTTGTAGTAAAAAGAATGTCCAATTCCAGTTTGTGGTAAATGTTTATGTTTCAGGGGAAAGGAGAAGGGGCTGAATTTCTGTCTATTAAGCTGTAACCCAGATATTACCATTCCCAGTGACAGGGGATGTTAACAGTGATAGGGATATTACAAGTGGATTACCAAATGTGAAAGTGTTTCCAAGTCAATTATATAGTAAGGAGGAGGAAACTGTCAACATCACACTTGCACTTGGGATGCCAGTGGCTTGCTGTTTGTCCTGGGCACAGACATCGTCAGCGTCGAGATCCGAAGGGGCGGTTGAAGAGTTAACTTCCAACATCAAGAAAAGGAGTGAGGTACTAGAAAGTGCAGGTACAACAGTCTTAATTATTACTACTGTTGCAACTGGTGGTTTTTTATGTATAGTAATGTTCGCTTTTTTCTGCAGTAATTGGATCTGGACTAATAATTCTTTGATTAAGCTGTTAAGATTTCTCTTAAACTGTGTTCTCCTTTCCCATAATAATATTTTTGCGTGTAACAAAAATGTATGCAATATATTGCAGAAATATATTGCAATTTTTGGTTTTATTCGTTTCTCTGAAAGATGCGCAAAGCAATTTCAACATCAGAAAAGTCTTTGAGTTTAAGACAATTTTCAGCAGTGACACCCAGCATCTTGCCAAAAAGTAGCAGAGATTGCTAGGCTCTGGGCTGTGATGGGTCAAATGTTGTAAGTATTTTCTAGTAGAGAAAGTAGAGAAAATAAGGGTATTTTCTAGTAGTTTCTCCATTTCTGACTCCTGTTGTCTGTTTCCACATTTGGCTGCAATAGAGCTCTGTCACTTCTGTAACATTTTTAGTTATTCCCCTTTTTTTGGGACATTTTTTCATGGACTGCTTTCCAGAGAAAGCTTAAGGCATGGGATGGAGGGGAGAGACTCAAGGAAAAGAGGCTATGGGAAAGATTTGCTATGATTTTTCAAAAGGCTGAGACTTAACTGCACACATACTTCTATTTGTAAGCTGTTGGAGTGTATAAATTATTGTGACTATGATAACGTGGGAAATGAAAAACTGTAATCGCACATTTGACGACATTCCTCTTAAATTTTAAACAAGGGTGGTACTTCCACTGGCCTTTAATTTAGACAAGTCAGGAAGGGGATGAACTTGTCTTGGAGGTGAACAGGAAAAGGACAAACAGGCTTCTGAAAGGAAAGTTCTCACAAGTGGTGTGGGAAGCAGGGCAGCCCGTGCTGCCATAGCTTGCTTGGAGAGATGGTGGAATCTACAGTCTTGGAGGGATTCAGAATTTGACTTTGGACAAGGGTCTGTGGGATGTAATGTCCAAGTTAGTCTTTCTTTTAGTGGAGAGGTGGACCAGGTGATCTGTGAAATCCATCCAAGCCCAAACTATTCATTACTGTCATTCTTCTGGAGTTCTGTCTTCTCACCAGAGATCTTTTTGTTTCTAGATGCTGAGAGGCATGAATAGCCTAGCCTGAATTACTGTTTTTTGGGAAGCCTAGCTTTTTATTTATGCTATTGTAATCCTTCATTATACCTCAGATTTTTATAAATAAAATATCCATGCTGTACTGAAAGTTGGACTTGCTGCAGAAGATAATGACTGCTTCCATTTCAGTGGATGTAAGATGAATTGAAGAACGGTTTCTTTATTAGTTGTTTGGAAACTAATGCTAATGAGAGTCTTAGTTGCTGTCATTTTCCCTTAAGGGATAAAGCATTCTGTATTGTACAACTTATTTTGAGAATGTTATCAAGGAATAACTATCCAACTTTTTTTTAATAAAATGCAAGAACAAAAAAACCCCTGAGAGCTATTTTTAACATACATTATAATGTTCTCTAAAGTAGGGGTTTTTGCCTTAGAGGAGACCTTTTTAATAATGCAAGACACTCATGCCAGGATGCATATTAGTGACATGCAGATAAAAACAAGAAATAAGCAGGGTTTTTTGTAGGTTATATTTAGATGTTTCCAGGTTCCATTTTCTATTTCTTTGCAACTCAAAGGTATAGTCAGTTATTCTTGTCTAGTGAATTTAGTGATGCACATAATCTGATTTAAAGGATTGATGAATCTGCACTGAGCAGTTGGTAATAAATTTGTTATAGTGACAGGTGGAAAAAATGGAAAACACTGCCAATGATGACAAGACTTTAACAGAACAGTTTACCTGTCAGGGCAAATACATAATTCTGGAAAGCATGAATAATGATCTTTCTTAATCACTGTAAGGCTTAGTCAGAATTATTGAATGTGGGGTAGCCTTCACTTGCTGTAAATGAAATCTGTTGTAACTATGGAAGAATAATGTTGATTTTCCTGTGAATCTGATGCTCTGCATTTTTTAGGCAATGTTTTGCGAAAATGCTGTATTAGAATTTGCTGTTTGGCTGCTGAGGTTTGAAATCAATGGAAATTATGAATGACAGAATTGTTTGGATTGGTAAAGATCATCTGGGTCCAACCCTTCTGCAATGGGCAGGGACACCTTCCAATAGACCAGGTTGCTCAGAGCCCCATCCAGTCTGGCCTTGCTTAGTGCATAATGCTTGCTGTTTATTAGCAGAAAGCCAGCCAGTTACACGCAGGAACAGGAGTGAGCAACTGTCACATACTCCAGCTTTGAACTTGGACACAGAATCTTCTCTGACTCTTCTGTGCCCACCTGAGTAGCTGTGAGTACCTGGGTAGAAAATAACTTGCTCCACAAAATGCTGAAACTACTATGGGAGCAATTACAGTTATGAAGTGTCTTAAGTTTGCTTATATTAAGTCCCAAAGACTATTGTTTGCATTCTAAACAGGAAGATTTCACTCAGTGAGTTTCCTACTGTGGGAAGTAGGAGATAAAAATCTAGGAACTTCTTAATTGTCAAGAATGAACTGCTGCTTGATGCCAGAATTAGTTGTTGTGAAGGTCTGTCTTTTGGAAGAAGTGGTACAGCTGATATTTTTTTTAAAGAGAAGAAAAATGTTACCTATATCCATTAGATACTATTAGCTCAGTTTTTAATATGTACATTAGGTGGTCTCAGATCTGTTTTGTGAGAATTGCATGCGAGACCTGTAAAAAAAATGTTTTTTCTTCAACATAGACTCAAGAAAAGGGAGCATATTTTGTGAGATTTCAGTTGATTCCTTTATGTGAATGTTTGACCTCACATAGACTTTCTACAGTATTCAGTTTGCAACTGAAAATTATACCTAGACTATAAAGGCTTGTTAAACCTGCCTACTGGATCTTCAGTTTTGATTCCACCTTTCCTGGGCTGTCCTGTGTAATAGTATGCACCTTTATGTACAAGCAAACCTTTATTAAATGGCATTTTTGTGAGCACTTTTTGCAGAAATCATGGTCGGCATTTAGTTTCTTGGTTACACTCTTCACTGCGATGTGTTTAATTCATAATTTTACATTATTTATGCTACCCTGCAATCCTCAGTCTCCACAGCTTGGCTTTGCCACGTATTGATGCACTTGATCATTGGTCTTGGTTAATGCTTTCTGCAGTGTGGAGAACACAGGGGTATATTACACTTTTTCCTACTTCTTGACACTGCAACACTCATCTCTGCCACCATTATATCCAAAAGAGGTACAGTACCACATGCATTGATATTCTGCTCTTGGTGACTGGCGTTTGGCTTTCCCCTTGCAATGTACCCCATATATACACAGTATGCTCTCTTTATGGTATACCTCATTTCTGCTCTCAGTACAATTCTGACCCTGAAATTACTTGGACATTAACAATTGCCATCCCTCCAGCATAAGATGATGAAGTGATGATACTAGAGTTTGAGATGGAAACAATAACTGCACCCTAGAGAAAAAAACAGTCTTGGGTAAGTTATGTAGGTCATGATGCTCCTTTGTCTGTGAGCAGAGAATCCTGTTTGCTGTTTCATTTCGCAATTCCGATGTAGTGAAAGAAGAAAGGCTTATTGACCTTAGCAGAAAGAGGATTATCGTAGCCTCCAAAATTGTGTCTGGGTGTGACAGTGTAGAACATTCAGATCATCTAATTGCCACCATGAATCTCAAGAAAATCAGCCATTTCTTGTATTGGAGAAGCAGCAGGGGAAAACCACCAAAAAAGGCATAGCATTTATAAAGATACGAATTTCTCAGCAAAATATTTCCTATTAAGTTCAAACTCATTTTGGTGGAATATGTAGCATACTGGAGATGGTTTTATTATAATGAACCTAGAGGGACTGTCCTTTTAGAGAACAGACAATTCTAGTTAGGCACAAGTTAGGTCAGTGTCTCCTGTGCTCTGTAACTGGTTTGGAGATTTTGTTTAAAAAAGGAATTTGGGGTAGAATCAATCCATCTAGTGTGGATGTCTGGAAAACATTAAACTTTGGATCCTAAGAGGAATTCAGCTTGCATTTCAGAGAGAATGTGGGGTCAGACACTAGGCTTCTCTTATCCCAGGCTCATGAGTCTAAACCAGTTTAAAATCTTTTAAAGTCCCGTTTTTACCTTTCTGTGTGGTGCAAGGATATCATAGAAATGAGTGTAAAGTGCTTTTACTTAGTGATTTTTTTTCTTTTGATTTTATTTTTAATCTTGAGCTTTTTTACTTTAGACCCAAAAACCTACACAAGTGGCTGCCTTCTTACAGGTGGTCAGTAGCTAATCCAGTTAGGTTGTGCTGTTCTTTAGTCTCAGAATAGAGGACAAGAGTGAACAGTAATCATGACTGACTCTGAGCTAGCTTATAATGTAATATAAGAGGAGACATAGAAAATCTTTAAAGCTATGTTTTATGTCTTGCTACATTCTAATTTTAAAAAGTAATCTTGGAAAGCAAATCTTTTAATCAAGGAAGAATTTTTTTATAGTGTCTTAATTATCATCTGATGTTTTATTTCCAGGCAACAGCTGTAGTATCAATATAAAGAAAGCATGCATGTATATGTAATATAATAAATAATGTAATAATACATGTCCTTTATAAATATTACATTATCATTAATTATTATATATGTGAGTATATATATATAAGCAAGTATTAGTTATTCTGAACTACGATAATTTTACCTGCTTCGTGCTAACTTTGCAGCAGACAGACAATTGTTGAGTTGGCGCTGCCTAGGCAGTTACTGCAAGGCTGCCGAATCAAAGCAATTGAGCATGTTAATGCTCTTATTCCATTGCACTGTGTTAAGTAAAACATTAATTTCAATTATCTCTTGAAACGGAGAAAACACTTAATTTTTTGGGAGAATCTGTTCTTTTCTTCACTTTACCTGTGATGCTAGGATGGCTGTGCCCTGTGTTTTCCCTGTGCAAATGACAGATGGAGGGATCCACACTCAAGTCACTTTCTGAGGTAGTTCATTTTTCTGCTTCATGTGATGTGTGGTCACGTAAGGGATTTACTGTCATACAGGAGCTCTGCCTGGCTGCATTTTATTTTTTTGTTTAAAATTTAAAGTTTTTAAACAAAAGTTTATAAAGTTAAAAGTTTTCAGTGCATGTTTAGTGAGTGGTTAAGTGGATGTAGAAAGGCACTGAAAAGGTGGTTGTCACCTCTGCACTATGTTACTGTATGTCTTCTAAAAATAAGTGGTCATGTTTCAATGGGATCAGTTTTCTAAGTTAGCTGAAAAGCAAACCTAGTAGTAAGACAAAAGGTCTTGAAGGGATCTGAATGATAATGTAGCTTCCCATACCATCTTGAAAGGCAAGGACCTGTTGGAGTGGGTCCAGAGGAGAGATGTAAAGATGTTTAGAGGGCTGCAGCACCTCTCCTGTGAAGACAGAGTGAGACACTTTGAGTGGTTCGACCTGGAGAAGAAAAGGCTCCAGGGAGACCTTATTGCAGCCTTTCAGCACCTAAAAGGGTCTTAAAAGAAAGACAAAAAGAGACTATTTAGTAGGGCCTGTAGCAATAGGACAAGGGTTAAGGGTTTTAAACTGCAAGAGGGTAGATTAAGACTAAATGTAAAGATGGAGTGTTTTATGGTGAGGGTGGTGAAACACTGGATTGGCTTGCCCAGATGAGCTGTGGATTCCCTGTGCTTGGAAACATTGAAGGCGAGGTTGGATGGGGCTGTGAGAAACCTGACCTCATTGAAGATGTCCCTGCCCATGGCAGGGGAGTTGGGCCAGGTGACCTTTAAAGGTCCCTTCCAACCCAAACCATTTTGTGATTCTGTTAAAGTGGATGGTGTTATTGTTTTGGAAGTTTTCAACATCCACACATCTTTATGATGAAACTACAATTTCATTGTACTAGAATATATTTTTTTTTCAGATTGTTAGCACTGTCAAATGTCAGTGATTAAAAAAATAATAATCTGGAGCTTTAACCTTACTGCTTATACCTCCAAAGTGATTAGTTTAATTTCTCTATCATACCCTGTTTCCTATATTCAATTCTTTTGTCGTGTATTAGTGCATTTCAAATTCCATTAAAGTTGTGATTATAAAAGAGTGGGTTTTTTTAAACTCAAGAAGCAATTTAATAACTTCCAGGTGTAATTACAGTATCTCTTGACGATCAAGTAATTTAATTTTTAAAAACACCTGTTGTCAAGTATTTTCTTGCCTTCACTTACAACATCATGCAGAAGCCAAAGACAGTAAAACAGATACTTTGACATGTAAGTAATACACTTCAAAATTTCAGTAAGGAAAGAGAGCTACAAAAACCTGTTCTTGATGTTGCTCATTACTTAGTGTGAAATTTTGGATCCCTTAATGTTTATTAGAGTTTTCTTTGTATGCAATTGAATCAGAATCAACTGTCAGTGTTTTTTTCTTTAAAGAAGTCCTTCCTTATTCCTCTGGCATGTAAATAATTTTCTGAAACAATAGTGTGTGAGATAAAAACACAAAAGAAAGGGGTCTCTACTTGCATCCATCCAAAAGAATTAACAGATTTTCTCTACAGATTTTCTGAACAAGGCCTAAGGAAGTTCAATATGACTGAGAGATCAGATGCTTGTACTACTTCGAATAAAGTAAAAAGCAATTGACAACACATACCTGTGAGTAATATTTATTTGCTAGTACCTCTTGAATTTTTATTTGTATAGGCTAATAAATAGTGCTACGCTACAAATGTTTTGTATGCAAATGTCTTATGTCTTGTGCAGGAGACATGAAAGTGGAAATGAACTTGGAATGGAGTATGTTAAAGAGCTTGTTAGTCAGCTGTAAGCACAATAACCATCAACCAACACTGAGGTATTAAAGTTTCTGTTTACACTCACAAATTGTCCCGATACTAATAGGATCTCGCTTTTAAGGCTTTAAAACTGAGCAGTTTTGATGTGGCTAAAACAGAAAGCAATGTGATTTATTAGAGCATAATGACAGACTACAGTCTTTGATAGCCTTTAAATACAATGGCTACAGATCACCTTCATCTCTCAAGGGTGAAAATTGGAAGCATCATCATTATATGAGCATTATGAGTAAATGCTTCAGAATACACTTGAGCTGAAAAATGATGCATAGACAATTGGTCACATGGTTTACTATTATAAAAAAATGTTCTTCCATTTTTCATTTATTACAGGGCTTGTATTGCTAATAAACCCTCTCATTTATGTTTGCCCATCTCTGCTATTTGCATTTCAGTGCAATGAATAATTAGGATGACATGCCTTGTGGCTCAGAATCAGAAGAAATAACTCTTTGGACAGGGAAAAGCCTGCTTAGTCTCACTAGAGTTATGCAACATGCTGAAAAAATACTGCAATCCACTTGAAATATTGTAGTATCTCAGTGCAAACCACTGTTTTCCTGTAATGACAAAACTAGAAACTAATAATATCTAAGGTGGGTTTTCGGTAAGTAGACAGAAGTTTGCCCTAGGGAAGTATTTGTTTTTAGACTGATGAGCTCAGTAGTCCAGTTTATAACTTAGTACTTCTGTGGATACAAGAAGTCAAGAGTACAGGCCAGAACCAGAGAGATGAGCAGGATAACCTCAAGAATATTTAAAGGCCTGACTTCTGACTAGATTTATGTTGGGTAGCACTTAGTCACATCCACATACATACGTGCATACACACACAAACATATTTTTGATTTGCAAGGATGGCAAAATTTGTTTCTAGATGGAGGAAACATGTACGTATGTCTTAGATATATTTTTTAGAGATATATGTAATAAATATTTAAATATAATAATATATCTCTATATAGAATATATCTAACAAAATGTATAAAACCTTTTAAAATGCATATTTAAAAGTGGAGATTGCTGTTGTGTATCTGAAAATGCTGATCTGTCATAATGGAAGCATCTATTGAAAAAGTAGCATTTGGAGAAATTCCTGAGACAATATTCTGAATACTTGGAAGCTCTGAAAACTGTGTTTACTGCTCAGAGTTCATTTTGTGGCCAAGGCTGGGGCAGAGGAGGTGGCAGGCCCTAAGGCAGCTGTGTGGCAAAGTTACCTGGCTCCATCAGAGGCCTCCTGGAACCGAATGCAGATATTTTCAGTGTTGACAGTTGGAAAATTGTGGTTTAGGGAATTTTTAAAAATCTGCTGCAATGTTCTGCCTATTAGTTTGGCGGCCTTTGTATGTGCTGGATTTGTGTGAGGTTCCCTCTATGTGAGACTGCTCTCCTCTTTCTTGCCTGCACTGGCACTTAGTTACATGGAAGGAAGAGTTCTTCTACACTGTAAAAGGCAGCAGCACCACTGAGGCCAGACTAAGTTGGAGATGGTCTGCACTATCTGCTTGTGCTGTGGTTAAATTCAGCTGGATGTTCAGGAGTGGATCACCGTTACTTGTGTGAACTTTATAACAAATTCCCATTTCATCCTAGGCAGACAAAGCATTTTTATAAGGGCTTGAGACCACCCAAACAACAGATACCCCCAACTCCCTGATAGTTTGTGGTTGAAACGGTTTGGTGCTGCAGAACAATGTGATGTTGTCTTAGCTTCTTGTCTTTCTATTCTGAAAATTATTAAAATGTGAATTATTTAATCCTGGAAGAATTAAAGAGGAAGAACACTGATTAGAAAAGTTATTAAATACTAAGAGAAAAAGCAGGGAATTAGAACTTGATGACTCGGTAAGATTGAGGATTACCCACTCTGAGGAGATCAGTTGTTTTCCACTGAGTGATGACTGCTATGAGAATGGGAGAGCAAATTAACTTCTGGATACTGCTGGTTACACCTTGGCATCTCTTGTGTGTATTCATAAGTAAATAATTGCTGTGTTCTTCTGAACTTTGTATATCCTGATTTGTGGATTCTCTTGGCATCTGGTAGAAGATGCTGAACGAAGTGACCTAGAGAAGGAGGGTTGAAGTGCTAACAACTGAAAAAAGAAGACTGTGTAAGTATAGGTAAGCTTGAAAATGCCATATGCAAGATTTTGGTCTAAATAAAAGCACAGACTTAGTTAAAATAACAAATGAATAAAAAAGGTTGTTTTATTTATTTTGTTTTTATGATTTCTGTGTTGCTTATCAAAAAACCAAACCAACCAACCTACTAGAAACTACCAAAGAAACCTCAAAAAGAAACCCTTTGGGCATTCTAGGATGAAATTTGGTCTATAGCTTTTCAGGGGCAATTCCAATATAGTCTTGCATGCTATTTTGTGCTGCTAGACGTCTTTTTTGGCTTCCTTAGTGCCCTAGTCTAACTCATGCGTAAGTGTATCAATGCTTGTGCTGGCCTATCACAGAGCAAGGAGTAAATCAGGAAAGCATTAATGCATGTAGGGTTAGAGCTAGAGAAACCACAGAGGACCAGGAGTGGAGGTAACAAGTAATGAGAACAGACCAATTTTTTATCTTGACATACGGTTCTCTGGAGTGGAGGCTTTGGGGATTTCTATACACAGAACTGCATCTTTGATTGTAGATATGGACTGCTGGGAAATAAGATTGAATGCATTGTTATTATTGTTGTTATTCCTCATGGTAGAAGAAGTATTATGATCTTATTTTTATTATTATCTTACTTAGAAATAAAGTTATACTGTGTAATATGTCTTACTCAACATGTAATTTTGCTTTCTTCTGCAAAGGAACTGGGTTTGCATATTAGCTCTGTGTTTGAACTATAGGGAGTAATATAGCTGAAAATCTACTAGGTGTAGTAGAAGAAGTGTTAACTCTACTGCTTCATACAGAAAAGACTTGGGAACAACAGAGCTTCAGGTGTTAGTAAGAGAAGAAAAATGGGATTAAAGAAAAAATTTCCAAAATATATGTTGAAATCTGTTGTGCCTATTGTATTCAGTAATTATATCCAAAAGCAAATATCTATGAGGGAGATCCAATCACAGGACTGGGAGGTAGATAGTGATGTTTGACAAAAACAAAGAATAAACTACAATTTTCAGCTTTCTTAAATACCTTTTGAGTTTTCATGCAATACTCAAGACTTGTTACCTTATTATCTTATCATAATGCCCTAGGTAGTTGCAATATGTACTGTGAGTCAGTGTCTGTTCAAAATCCGTGGGTTTATTTTCTCTAGTATTGCTACTCTTTGGTGAAGTCACTGGTCATTAGCTGTAAGTGCAATCAAAACTCTGCATGATGCAAGAAACATCAATTTGGGTTTTGTTGAGAATGGTCAGTGCTCTGATGGTTTTGAAAAGTGTTAAGTCAGTTTTCTTAGTCAAAGTAAAATCTGTTTGAAAAATGAACATATTTAATGTTTATTCACCTCTGTAGACAAAGTGAAAGTAAAGGAATAATATTTTTTCTTAATCAGTTTGGAAATGGTGTCATTTACTGTGGTGAGATGCCTAGATTGGTAATCTCAGATAAGATCTTTGTAAGGTAAACCAGAGGTGAGGAAAAACCCTCCACACACAAAAAAAACCCCTCCTGCCCTTGAAAGACACCTGTAGATGTAAAACAAACAAAAGATCAAAGGGATGAAGCAGAGCAGAAGGCTGAAGAAAGCTCTTATTAAAGGGGAAAAAAAATAGAATCCTTACCTGAGAAGACAGGGATCTGAAAAGCAGAGAGTCATTGTAATGTGCTGTAGTTAAACAGACAAAAATGAAAAGGTAAGAAAAAATAATGTTACCTTGCACAGGTGCAAAGAGGTGTTAGAATAATTAGGAAAACAAAAAGATGAACTGGCTGACACTAAGTAAGAGGCTCCTGGGCGTTTGCAGAAGAGGAGCTGCATGCCATGTAAGTATTTGATGAAGCTGTACATGTAAAAGCTAAACATAATCATGTGCATAATAATCTCAGATACTTTCTAGAAGACAATGATACCTTAAAAAGTTAGAGAAATAATTTTAAGGACTAACCATAAATATTGTACCTGTAAAATGGCTTTCATTACAGTGATCAAGTCTTGGGACTTCGCCAGAACAAGGTGGGTCTCTTATGAGATGGTTTAAAAAACAAATTCATGTTAATGTGAAGTTTGAGCCATAAAGGACTTGAAAAAAGTTAGTAATATGGACATATTTTTCCAAGATAAATTTTTAATCCTACTGAGGTAATTCCTGCCCCACCCTTTCCTAGGTGTTACGAGCTTTTCTTCTCTCAACTTCTTAATCTGTGATTTCTACGTCTTCTTTTTTTTAATTATGCTTGCAATGCAAATAACACCCTGCTATGCAAGTTTATCTGTAAGTTTATGAACTGAAACTTCGTGTATATGTGTGCTTTACTGTCCTACCTCTCAGGACCTGAATAGTTGGTCATTGCCACGTGTTTGGGTGGACTCTGGTAAAAAAACCAGCAGTCATTAGACTGATGCCCTGTTGCTGGAAATAATCTCCCTCTTTATAGTTCATGCCAAGAGAATCACTATTCACTTAATTTGGTCCAAATTTACTTCTGCTTTTCTGCTCCTTTGGACCGTAACTACCATGTAGTAAGTTGTGCTTGTTTTCCAAAATACGTAGCAAAATATGTAGTTTTCCTTTTTGAGTGTGTTTACAATATAGAAGACATCAGTTTTAGGCATGAGAAACATTCCATAATGACTGCTGTGTAGATCATGAAGAAGATCTGGCAAAAAAAGGATCCTCTACAAGATTACTAATCTACAAGATTAGTTTCTCACAAAAAATATGTGGAATAATAGTGTGTCATTTCTGTTCAGGAGCTCACTTCATAAGTATGATAAATGCAGGAGTATCACTCTGTCCTGTATATTTTGAGCTGAATTCTTCCACAGCCTTGTGTGGCCTCAAGATGTAGATGTAGTGTCAGAGGGTCAGTCATCTACATGCTTTTTAGATATGTTTTCTCTCTGCCATGGGATATTATTGCCATCACTTATGGATTCCTGAAATTGTCTTCACAGAATGGGTAAGGTTGGAAGGGACTATGGTGCTCAGGCAGGGTCATCCCAGAGCACATGGCACAGGATTGCATCCAGATGGTTCTGGAATATGTCTGGTGAGGGAGACTCCACAGCCTCTTGGGACAATCTGTTCCCATGTGTGGTCACTTGCATAGTAATGAAGTTCCTCCTCATGTTCAGCTGCAACTTCCTGTGCATCAGTTCCTGCCTGCTTTTCTAGTCCTATGGTGTAGCAGCTCTGCAAGGAGATTGGCTCCTTCCTGTCTTCTGAGTCGTCTTCCATGCTTGGTCAGTAGCCTGTGTATGTGTTAAGATGTTATTGCTTGGCTGCTTGTGTGAATTTAGCATTGTTCTAAGAGCATCTAGATTCTGTGTTCAGTGCTGGAAGCTAAAACTGTCAATTTTGGATTATCTTGACCTGATAATTATTGCAATTAACTTATTACCTGTTTAGAGGCTGAGATGATTCCAAAAAGCTTTTATTGGCAAGCCTCATTGAATTTTTTTCTTCAGTTTTCTGCTTTTCTTCTATAATTCAGAATGCATTGCCTCATTTTGGGATGTGCTGTCATCCTGGTGGTTAGGTTTATGAGTTCTTTCATGCTTTCTATTTTGTTAGGCAATCTCTTGTTTATATCTCTTAGACTCCTAAGTGAAATGAAGATGGTGTTTAAAGGACTACAGCAATGGAAGTCCCATCTCTCTGAAGACAGAATACAGTACACTTGCTGTTGCAGTTAGATGTAATATAACAGCAGCATTTAGGTCTGTAGCAGCTGCTGACTTTCATTATGTTACAAGAAGCAACCTATTCTCCTGTTAGAGCACAGCTTCAGTCTGAGAGAGGGTTCACAGCATGGAGCTGCGAGGTGAGTGCATTATTCAGGGTTGCTCAGCAGGTCAGAGGGTGTGAGAAGCAGCCCAATACTGCTGGGAAGATGAGCCTTTGAACAATTTACTTCCCTACAAGCCATGCTGCTCTGTTCTTTGACTTTTGGTGAGCTTTCATTTCAATAGGGCTAAGATTTAACCCATCGCATTTACAAAAGAGGCTTTACGATACAGTTCTGAAGTGCCTGTCGCTGTGATAGTTTGGTTCCTACATAGTTGATTCACTGGGATTTGATCTCTGTTAGGAGTGGCAATGACATTATTCATACTCTGCTTGTTCGTAAGTGTTAAATTCTGAAAGGATGCTTTCCTTAAGTGCTACCAGCAAGTTGCAGTTCCTGGCTTTCAAAGCATCTGGGAGTTGAATTCTTTCACCTTGAGCTGGCAGCTTTCTCACGGCACCAGAATCTCTAGTTCTGTCATGAATAGCAGCCCTTTTCAAGAAAGAGCTCTGCCTTTCATCATCTTTGTCCTTGAGAGAGCAACCACAGAGAAAAACTAGAGGTTTCTGTTCACAAACTGGAGAAGGTTTTAAGCAATTTGGAGAAGAGTGCAGAGAAAGGTCAGAATCGTTTCTTTCTGTCCTCTAACCCTTAGAGTTCAGTTTTTTCTCTTCTCTCTTCCCATTCTTTCTGATGGATACCAGGTCTGAAAAGGGGCTGTCTTTTAAGTAGATGGACAGAAAAAAGTTTCTTCAGACAACTTTTACTCTCAGCTCAGCAAAAATGGGCAAATTTGTGTTGTTAGGGATCTGTAGACTGAAAAAATATTGTTATTAAAATGAAATGTTATTAAAAGATGTAATGAAAGCAAGTGCAAGTGGTGGGCAAAAGGTTAAAGTTAAATTTATGGACATTTGAACATATCACCTGTGCGCATGTAAGTGTAATTGCATGTTGCAGTGTAGTATTAACACCATTCAAAACTCAGCTATAAAATTCATTGCACAATTTTATTTTTTAACATTTTTCCAATAAGTGTGATCTCTAGAGTATTTGCACTTTCTCAACCCCTGGCAAGAACTCATGAATCATAGAATGCCTGGGTTGAAAGGGGCCTTAAGGATCATCTACTTCCAATCCTTTGCCATGGGCAGGGACACCTTCCACTAGACCAGGTTTCTCAGAGCTCCATCCAACCTAGCCTTGAACACTTCCAGGGCTTGGGCCATCCATAATTTCTCTGGGCCACCTGTTCCAGTGCCTCACCACCTAAATAACTTCTTCCCAATATCTAATCTAAACCTGCTCTCTTTCGATTTGAAACCACTCCACCTTGTCGTGTCACTACATGCCCTTGTGGAAAGCCCCTCTCCATCTTTCTTGTCATCTCCCTTCAGGTACTGGCAGGCTGCTATTAGGTCACCTAATTTAAGCCTTCTTTTTTCCAAGCTGAACAAACCAAATTCTCTCAGACTTTCCTTGCAGGAGACATGTTTCATCCCTCTAGTCAACTTGGGGCCTTCCTCTGGACGCGCTCCAACAGGTCCATGTCCTTTCTGTGCTGGTGACCCCAGAGCCGGAGGCAGAACTGCAGGTGGGGTCTCAGCAGAGCAGAGGGGCAGATCCCCTCCCTCAGCCTGCTGCCCACACTGCTTTGGATGCAGCCCAGGACACAATTGGCCTTCTGAGCTACAAGTGCATATTGCTCAGCTTGAGGAAGCTTTCAGGAAGTGGAAACAAGCACAGGTGGCCCAGGAGGAATACAGGGAAATTATATGGGAAGCTAGTGAAAAGATTAGGGAAGCCAAGGCCCAGTTAGAATTGAATCTGGCCGGGAATATTAAAGGTAACTGGAAGGGCTTCTGTAGATACATTGCAAACAAAAGAAAGACTAAGGGATAATGTCCTAAGGATGATTTCTTTCCTCTCCAGAAGGAAATGGGAGACCTGGACAAAGAAAGGCTGAGGTTATTAATGACTTCTGTGCCTCGTCAATGGCAAGTGCTCCAGCCACACCATCCAAGTGCTTGATCTGTGCATCCCCAGCCTGTGTTAGTAGCGGGGATTGCCCTGACCCAGGCGCAGCACCTTGCACATGGTCTTGTTAAACCTCATGAGATTCCCATGGGCCCAATTCTCGAGCTTGTTCAGGTCCTTCTGAATGGTGTCCCATCCTTCAGGTGTGTCAACTGCACCACTCAGAGCTTGGTGTCATCTGCAGGTTTTCTGACAGTGCATTTGATCCCTTCATCTATGTCATTAATGAAGATATTAAATAGCACTGGTCCCAGTTTGGACCCCTGAGGGACATCACTTGTCACTGATGTCCAGTGAGACCTGGCAAGAACTGTTGTTACAGTTGACTGCGTTTATAAATGATGTTACTTTGTATCTAGTATGTTATAAGCCATCCTTAATTATAGATTTCATCAAATTTTTAAGTGTATAAGTTATTGGATTTGGAAATTTACTTCATAAATCAAACCCAAGCTTTTTTCTCAAAGAGTCTCTGAGAATTGTTGTGTGATTTTTGTTTGTTTGGGGTTTTTGTTTTTATCATTCTGCTGAAATGCCAGTGTTTCAAGGAAATGATAAAAGAATTGAAACCTATCCTAAACTAAGACTAGAATTCAGTAATACAGTGCTGTAGGAATCATCTTTTCTGGGGTCTTCTAAATAACAGGTATTCAGTGGTAACCTGCAAATCTAATTAATCATCACAACAACTGAAAAGCAATCATTTTTTCAGAAGTTCTATATGGTTTTTAATCATTCTGAAGTTTTTTTATTACGTTTTTATATTGAACAACGACTGTAGGTGCTGTGCTATCATTTTTAGCAGCAACCTTAGCTCACTAAGAGTTCTCTCCCCAAGGAATTAAATGGATGAAATTTTAAAGATTACTTTCACCACTGTTACCGAGCTACCTGACTCCTTTACACTGTGCTGACTGATTCAGCACAGTTAGAGATTATTGTTTTAAAGATATAACCCAATATCTTAAAGTCAAGGTATGATTTGGATTTTTTTTTAAGTTCACTTACGGTTCTACAAGCGCTTTTTCAGGGGCAGGAAATGGAATTTTCTGGTTTTGTGGGTGCATCATTCATTACCTCTCATTAATGTCTGGCAAATAAGGCAGTGTTTAGTTTGAAATGTATATTATTGAACCTTGCTCTTTTTTCGTGAAGGAATGTGTGTGATTTCTTAACTAGTCCTTAGTACTGATCAAGGTGTCCGAGAAAAGCTAAACCATTTTGCCCATCAATCCTGTGACAACTTTTACTACTTGTCTTGTAAATTTTATCATCTTTTTCACGGGAGCTGGCATTTATTTGGTATTTATTCAGCATGTAAAATAGTGAATCACAATTTACATGATAGTGTGAGTGGCACTAAATCCAGGTGAGTAGGAACAATAATTCTAATAATTCTAATATACTATCTATGTTGAGCCAGAAGAAAAAAAAAAAAAACTGCTTCAGTTTGAGACACTTGACCTTTTATCTATAGCATAAATCAAACCCCAATAGGTTAAGTGACTCCATTCTTGGACAAGAATTTGGTTTTGAAAGCTGCCAGCTAGGTTGTTCTTATTTTTGCAGATGAACATGTTTGTGTAAGTTGTTCTGAATGTTTTCTTAACTGTGTGATCTCACAGGATCAAAAGGTAAATAGTGAAACCCAAACCTTTTTTGATCTCCTAACAAAAAGTTTCCCTTTTATTCCTGAAAAGGAGAAGCCAAGTAGTCGCAAGTTTTTCAAAAATACTTCAATCTTTCTATAAATATCCCTTCAGTATTCTAAAACTTTTGCTCGTAAAGTTCCCATTGGCTTATTTCAGACAGTTTGAGATCTAAAAAGAGTGAGCCTGATGTCATGAACCCTTAGACACAGGTCATGAATCACGAGATAAAATTTTTCCTACACGTTTTACCTCTGATTCAGCTGCAGAGGGCAGTTCAACACTATTAAAAAATAGTTAGCACTTAAAACACTTTTAATTTAAGATCAAAGAGAAATCATATAGAAAATAAAATTCTTTTTCATAAGGAAAGGTGTGGGAAGCTTTGTTTTTGTAGGTGATTTCACAGCATTTCCTAAGGACCCATTTTGTATTCTGAGGTGACTGCAAACAAGCAGCAAGACTGAAGATGATCACTGTGAGGCTTAAATGCTACCAAAACTCATTTTTGTCTTTCCTTTTTTTTTTTTAAGGAGCAGACCCGAATGCCCTCAAGTGGTTGAGGAGCATATCTGAAATGCTTATACACCAACACATACAGCATGAGAAACAGGATGAACTGGAACATTTGGTCAGTTCCCAGAACTCTGACATCAACAGCATTGATGAGACTTGGTGGAATGCATCCCATGATGGAGTGCTGGGATGGAGGCCTGCAGGCTGGGCAGATGAGGTGGGGGAGTGACACTGGGTGCTAGGGAGAAGTTTGGCTGTACAGCTGTACTAGTTTGAAAACAAACCAGTGGGAGGCACTAAGTCAGAATAACAATTTAATGGAAATTAAAGAAAAGGGGGAAAAAAAAGGTAAAAGAAAACACTGTCAAACTGACAGAGTCAAGGTACAACCTGACACCCTGTTAGGCAGGGTGGTGGTAGCAGTCTGGTAGAATGGTGGCTGCAGTCCTCTGAAGCAGTGATCCTGTAGTGAAACAGTCTGCTCTTCCTCAGGAAGTCCAATGGTGGCTGTGTAGCTCCTGTCCTCTGGAAATCCAGTAGGAAGCGGTGTCTCTGGTGTTCAGTCCCAGATTATATCCACGATGGGATGCTTGGTTCCTCCCTCTGGGTGGAGCATCTCACAATGGGGTAACAAGTCATGAGGCAGAGTGTTGATTAGGCTCATTAACAGAAGATAGTCCGGAGGGAGTTATCTCTGAGTCAGGCGGCAGGACAATGATGGGCAATTAACAGCAAGATAGTCTGGGGGGAGGAGGCAAGGAAACACTGCCCCACCTGATTTTAACAGCTGGTGGGGATGGTAATAGAATACACTGCAACCCAGGACAACAGCCTTGGCGGTTAGTGATGGTGTGGGTGGGTGACCTGCTTATATGCGTGCTAAAGGTGTTATGAAACAGTCCAGGCAAATTCTTACCTTTGTTGATCCAGAGCCTTGAAACCGAAGTGATGGGATTGCAGACACACTGGGTGCTTGCCATGGGAGGTCAGCACCTTCTGTCATGATCCATGTTTTCAAGCTCCTCTGCAGTGCATATCAGCACCTACGCTGGCGGTGTAACCAGGAACAGTGCAGTATTATCATGTGTTTCTGTGCGTGAAAAATGTTTTAGTAGTAAAATAAAGGGTTGCAGAGAGTGTGTCCATCCCGAGCTGTCTTTCCTGTTGTTCCCTTTAAGACTCTGCATGGTGCTCAGCTGACACCACCCTGTTCTTTACAAGCCTTTTCTGAAGCAGAGTCTGAAAAGAAATCTGTCCCTTGAAAATATAAGGTGCTTTCGGGAAGAAGCATAACTTCACATTAAATAAATTGAATTATTTGCTAAAGCTAAATTCGTAGTGAAATAAACTCAGCAACTGAGGATTCTGTTGTAATGCTTGTTTGGAGTTTGCAGTTGGCATCAGTAGACATGACCATATCTTTAAACTGTATCTTCATGAGAGAAAAAACATAGTTATTTAAAAAGATTGCCTGAAACTGAATTGATTCAAAATGTTGTGTATGTTATACTCCTGTGGTCCTCATGGAACTAAAATGAGAAGCTTCTTGAAAATGTCACACTCTTTGGAGCCTCAGCACATACCTAAATTACGGGTCTGATGTAAAGCTGTTTAAGATTAATGTAAGTAGCTTTTTCTCTTTGAAGGCTATGAATTGGCTTCTTAATCTCCTTGGTGTAATTTGAACTAACTCTTTCTGGTGGAAATATCAAAACTGAGTCTGAAGCTTTCAGGCAGTGACTATCCCATAGCTGGGGTCATACAAAAAAATTATAAGGTGAAGAAACACTGCTTTAAATACCAATTTTTATTGTTATGTGTAGAAGAGCATTAGTATGTCTTCAACATGACATCTGAGATCCTAAGCTAGCTGGTTTAAATGAACTGAAACATAACAGACACCTTAGTATTTCTAGTATTTCTAGTAATCAAAGAGTTTATTAGAGTAAGCTAAGTGTATTGTCAATAAACTTGAATTTAATATTTGTGTTCATCCTAAGTAGAACAAGTCCATTATTGCTTGAATTGTACCAATAGAAGAAAATCATAATACTCTCATTAAATGTGAGAGAGATGGAAATAATTTATGTATAGAAAATAAGCAAGGCAATTTCATGGGACCACAGGTCACTTAATTTGGGATTTTGTCACTTAATATAGAAAAAAAGGGAAGATATTTAGAGTGGCAAAGCAGTATTCTTTGTGTGAGAGATAATACAAATCATTGAGTACCTGTCTTAAAAAAGAGCTAGTTAAGATTTCATGTTGCACAATTAAATCAAGGTGCTTTGAAACATGAAACGCCTGTTCTTAGATTCTGCTGTGATTTATAGGATCGCACAGAGCAGAATAACTTTTCAAAGAATTTCCATGTGGACTTACAATGCCTATAAGCTTTGACACAGCCATAATATCTAGTTTTGATGTAAAATTCTCAAGCAACGAAGAATTAGCTACCCCAACACTTGCTTTTGTGTCTAATTACCTTAATTTTAACATGTGCTTTGTCCCTGCAATCCAAGTAATTTTTGGTGGGATATTTTGGTTAGCACATTTTGCCAAAAGTAGGTTTGTATTAAAAAAAAAAGTGATGTAAAAATAATAATATAGGTTTCTGTGAGACCCAAAGCCAAGCTTTCATGCCAAAGTATGGCGAGGAAAATGTAAAATGCTCTGATGCACAAAGATTAGCTCTGTGGCAGATGTTCCCCTTGGCTGGAGCCTCCACTCTCTCCATCCTCTGATTGCCCTGCCCTGGGATCCTGCTGAAGTATCCCATGACTTCTAATTCAGGATTTCCACACGAGAAATCTACTGTGTGTGGGAGAATTTGTTATTCCATATGTTGTCCTTATACACTGTTCAGAGCTGGCAATAATGACCCCCGAACCTGAGAGCTGAGAAATGTCATCAGGTGCCATCCTCAGTTGAGGCTGTTACAGCACAGTGTTATGGTCTGATTCTGCATTTCCTCAGTGGAATTGTACTCTTTCCTTGCTCAGTAAAATCTGTCAAGGAAATTTCATAGTTATATTTAATCTAGCTACTTAACAGGGCTTGCTCACCACAATGAATCCATTTAAAAATTTTCATCTTTCACGCTTGCAGAAAGTGATCGCATCAGGCAGTGCTCAGGTCAAGGGATGTGGTCTGAAATAAAGAGCAAAAAGGGAAGGTGCTTTTTGCTGTTAGAGGTTTTGTCACTAGAGGTAGTATTTAACAGTTCTAGCACTATGAGTTAGTGTCAGATATGAGACTAAAGCTGGAATCAGGTAAGCAATAAAGAGTTCATCCATATGAACTCTCGCTCCTTATTCTTTCCTCAATCTTTCCTCTTATTCTGCCCTTACTATATCCAGGAACAGTTGCTAAGGCTTGGGAAGAACAAAGGTGCTGCTCAAGAATAAAGGCTTCTTTTTATGGATTGTTTCTTGGCATCAAGGAAAGCCGTATGTTAAGATCACAAGGGAAAAAACTCAGTGATAAAAAGGGATTGGATGTCTTTATACAATATGACTTAGTTTTGCTGCACAATTGAGCTGTCATCTTAGTAATTTTTTTTCCTTTCAAGCTATTGTTAAAATATCAGGGTGGGAAAACTATAATGTGGAGTGGCAACACCTGATAGCTTCTACTACTGAACACTTCTACTTTTAAACTGCTCCATGACCTATTTTATTGGAATTTTCTTCATAGAAAGTCTTGGGAGACTCTATGTACTATACCTTTCCAGTACCATAAATGTCTGTTTGAGTCTTGGATGAAGACTGAAATGAGTGTTTTATCATTTCAGCCAACTGTGGATATGCATTTCAGTTTTGGAGAATGTATTTAACAGAGGAGACAGCTACTCCTGTGCAGTGCTCTGTCACACGGGGGTGGCATGCATTGTGTATTAGTCCTTGAAGTAGTTTTGTTATTGTGTAGATAACCTATGTTTCAAGAGCCTGGAGAATAAATCAGATATTTCAGAGAGTTCAGTAGCTCTAAGAATCTGAAGTGCATCATGCATGCTAAATATTTTTCCTACTGTATTTCTTGGAGTAGTAAATTAGCCAAAATCTTTATAGACACGCAGATTTTCTGCTCTGCAACGCAGTTTAAGCAACATAACAAAGTTTTATGATCATAGGAAGATGAATTAAGTGGTTAGCCCATTTAAACCTGAATGGAATGGATTGTTATTTTGTACATTTTTTAAAATAACAATTGGATTACAGAGAAGAATTTAAAAAATACAACATAAAAAAATCCAACAAACCCAAAAAACACCCCATGCCCCCAAATAATAAAATAATAAATTTGGCAACATAGTTGCATTATAAGTGAAATAGTCTAACAAATTCAGATATCTTTTAGGAAACTTCACTTTTCCTTAATAAGTCTCTCTTCTGTTTGTGTGAATACTGATAAATCATGGAATCATAGACTGGTCTGGGTTGGGAGCAACCTTAAAGATTGTCTTGTTCCGGCGCCCCTGCCATAGGCAGAGACACCTTCCACTAGACCAGGTTGTTCAGAGCCCCATCCAACCTGGCCTAAAACACTTCCAGGGCTTGGGGCATTCACAACTTCTCTGGGCAACATATTCCAGTGCCTCACCATCCTCACAGTGTATGTGCAGAGTATTTTTTTCTTGTCTTCTTACAGTAAGTTTTCCAATTGGAGAGTTTATATAGTATAGGGTTAGCAGCATTAATATTAAAGGAGTTTCCTATTTTAGTGATGGTGACTAGACATAATCAAGGTCCAAAGTGAAAAATATCGCTGGCAAGATTACTGCATTGACTATAATTTTTCAGAGATAATGTAGTTTTGATTTTCTTGCAGAGTTATTCTTAATGTCTCTTTTTGATTTCTATAGCTGTAGAATAATCTTGTCAATAAGTTTGACAATACGGATAAATAATACACGAACATTTCAATACTATCTGTTAAAACAAAAACAAACCACCTCCAAACTGTGATAATAAGTACAGTGCTGTCTGGATATTATTTTAGATTCTTTTGAGAAAAAAAGTCCTCCTGTTTTGGGGATATAAGGACATTAGGCAAAACCTTGAGGAGACCAGGCCAAGTGCTAGGCGTTATTTTTACATCAGTTTTCTCCACGGGTTGCTAGTTCTGAGGAGTGGGAACATTAGGGACAGCATGTTTGTAGCCTTGGTTTCTCTCTCCATAAGGCAGCTTGGATAAAGCCTTTAAGCTACCTGTAGCAAGTGGTAAGAAATCCAGGAGGTGAAAATGAACTGCTGAATTTCATTATGGGAATGGTATCGATGAGAACCTGTCACATCAGAAAGTGCTGGGGAAAAAGGCGGATTTCAGGCTGAGTAAAAGACTGCTGGTGAACCACCTTAGTATCCTGGGGGTTGTCTGGGCTCACTTATCAGAATCAGTATGAAAAATTGTTATTGCAGAAGATGCTACAAAAAAAAATCTGGACCCAAATAATTTGAAGCTGGAGAAACAACTCTGCTTCCCAGTGCTGATATACAGTTAAAGAAAATATCTACCATGCCAGGTTTAGGTAAGGACAGAATTAATATAAGTACATCACTAAAATGTGACATTTTCACAAACAATATTCATATGATCACGGAGTATTTTTGTTTTAATATCTACCATATTTCAATTTATATAGAAAAATATTGTGTACCAGGATGGCAAGAGCTGAAGGAAAATTTGGGCAAATTGACCAGATGTAAATTGTCAGTTTCCGTGCATAAATTCTTGTATAGCATAGATGTTTAAACATAGAAAACTCATTATCAGAGGGAGAACAGCTATATGTAAAACCCATGTACCTCCAGAAGTAGTAAAGTATGAGCCAGCAATCAAATCCTGAATATAAAAAGAAAAAAAAAACCCCAAAAACCTAGGCTGAGAGCAGTGAATGCAGTTTTAAATTACCCTTAATAAGAATCTGCTATTCAAGCATCTTGATTTAGCTAAAATTTTACAAACGTCCATTTTTCTGTGAATCACCATGGGCCCTTCTGTTAACTCCCATGGCCTGTTAAAGTCTGAGCAGGATGCAGCACTGAAGAAACACCATCCCTCTCCCTGTGATTTCTGAGCGATCCTTTCAAGACTAACAATAAGTGTCAGTAATTGTTTCTTATCCTATTTTACTACCGATATTCATTTCTTCTATTTAAGGTACTAATTTTGTCTCATGAGAGAGCAGAGATGAAGGGCAGAATCATGCCCCATATGAGCACAATTTTTGGAGTGGGGTAATGATGGTTGTTACAGAAAAGTGTGTCCTGGCTCATGCTGCATAAAATGTATTTGGACTCTTCATTCTTGGACCGGGTACTGTCAGTGCAACCTGCAGGAGGAAAGGAACAACTAAATAATATTAGAAACAATTTTGTAATTAATTATTATGTGGTTATTTATTATATGATAAATTATATATAATAATATAATGTAGTAATTATATAATTAAATTATATTAACAAACAGTGATGCATCTGAACAGTTATCCATTAAGGCCCAATTAATCTGCAACATTCAAACACAAAATTCTTGTCAGCAGGTAAGAACTTACGCTGTATTATATTTCTGAATATAATATAAAATTATGAGGGCAGAAATGGCATGTAAATGCTGCAGTAAAAAAAAATCCAATGAAATAGGTGCAAATAGTCCAAGTTGATAAATGCTTAGTTTAAGAAAAAAAAAATCTTAAAATTGCAGAACTGGTACTAACACAGCAAATGGGAGTCCTGTGTGGTTAGGAGGAAAAAGAGATAGGAAACACCCAATATAAATAAAGGTATTTTAAATTTAAACTTTATGTACTTAGAGGAATGTGTTTGGGGACTGGAGCATATGCTTTTTCATGATAATCAGAAAATGTAGTCAGCTAATTAACTTTTGTCCTCATGCTATGTTGAAAAAAGTAGAAAACAAAATTTTTGTAAGCTCTAGAGTCTTAAGTAATTAAAAACCATGTTAGACCTCTCCAGTACCCCTTATAAAGACATAATATTGAATTCAAGAACTTCAGAACTGAATATCTTAGAGAGCAGCAGCAATGTATTTTAGAGGCTTTCCTGTCAATAAAGAGCATTATTAGGTTTTTTTAACGGCCTCTTTCTTAGTAAGCTTACTCTAGATGCTGCTGGATAACTACTTAGCTTATTTCCTATATTCCTGATCAGAAAAATGCATGCCACACCATGCTCTTCCTAATGTTTGATGTATACAGCATTATGGAGATTTGACACGTCATCATCCATAGCAATCAATTCTCTAATTTCAACTCTTATACACAGGTCCCTTCAGATTGCAGTCTGTAAACAAATTATCTTTTTTATTGTCCCGTTTGATTAATTTTAAAGTTATGAATATTGCTCTGCGAGGTGTTTATGAGACACTCATTTCGATTTTTTACAAATTCAAAAACCTTTGCTTTGGTGCGCTTTATATGGTTACATAAAAGAAAAAGATTTTCAATTTTTTTTATGAGCCAGATTATTGCTATGGGGTCTTTTTGTTTTTTCTTCAGTTTAGTGTTAAATGACTTACCTTGCTGCTAGTTGATTTTTTTTGTTTTATTTCTTCGTGAATCAGCTATTTGAACTCAATTCCCAGGGTATTTTTAAAAAAGCCTTAACTACTATGTCTAGGGGCTACTCACTAGACTGGTGCCCTACATGTTTATGGATCATTGATGAATCTCCTGGTACCTTTGGAAAACAACCTGTAAACCAACATCTGTTTTTCATTGCTACCCTGTGAACTGAAAGCTGTGAGGATATGCATTTGGGGTTGGGTTGTAGCTCATTACTGCTTATTACGAGATGCTGAGAGTCAAACTTCTCCGAAGACTTGAGAGAATAATGCCATAGCTTTGTTTTCTTTCAGGCTCTGATGAAACAGTGGTCATATCTAAGCTTGAGAGTGATGTTAAAATAACATCCAACCTTCAAAAAATTAAAACTAAAGCTGTGGATAGTAGTACTCCACGGATTCATTCCAAAATTAGCATCCCAGGTTTGTTATTATTTGGTGTTGCAAAGTTTGGGAAAAATAGAAATGCAACAACTGCTGTATTTAATAGAGGCAGTTTACTGTGCCTGGATGCGATAGCCGCCTGTCTTCTGCTGTGGGCAGCATAGAAATGGAAAGTTAACAACAGTTTTGGTTTTTTCCTCCATACTCTAAAAATGAAGTCTGTTGTGGCAAACTCAAATTTATCTTTTTCAGTGGGTGAGAAGTGATGATTTTATTTTTTATGTCTATTGTAGTGCTGATATATTAAAAATAACAAAATCACTTAGTTTCACTGAATTTTATATATGCAAATCTTCCAACATAATCTGTTCCTCTGAGATTTTGCTCAAAGTAAGTCTCTCTAGAATCTTTTCACTCTGCAGCTTTGATCACTACTTGAGATTAGAAATGTACCTTCTTGAAAGAAAAAAATCCTTAAAATTGGTGTTTTGGTTTATGTCTAGCAAACTCAGTTTCAGATATGCTGTTCAAATCATTTTCTTTATTATGTTTTTCTATATAGTAGATTCCCATATCTTTAAAAATCTTTAGGCCACCTTATTGAGGGTGCGAAATAATAGCTTTCTTCTTCTACTGGCATAGTTCTTGTCACAGAAGAGAAGTCAAGAGCTTTGTATATTCTTACTTTTTCAATATTTCTTTGCAAATAGCATTTTTTGCTGGAACAAGCTCCCCAGGGAAATTGTCACAGCACCAAACCTGTCTGAGTTCAAGAAGTATTTGGACAATGCTCTCAGGCACATGGTGTGACTCTTGGGGTATCCTTTGCAGGACCAGGAGTTGAACTCAATGATCCTTGTGCATCCCTTCCATCTCAGGATACTTCGATTCTCTGCAATCTTTATTGTCCTTTTCCTCATCTGCGGAATGCAATTCATTGCATCTATGTAGGATATTGGTTACATGTTTGTAGATGACTTATTGATACATCCTAGGAATTTTTAGAACAATTAGCTTTATACTTCACTGAATTACTCTTTTTGCCATCTTGCTATCAGTAAAGTGTTAAAATTTTGATGCTAAGTATCTGCAGCACTAGGGGGCAATTCTAATACCACCATCAGTGTGCTTTTCCACTTCAAGAAATTTAGAAAATGACTATGCGTACAGAGCTGTAAATACTCAGATCTGCTCAATTTCACTTTGCTTTGACCCTAGAAGGCAGATTTTCTGCCAGAGCTCCCAGACTGCAAAGTTAAATTCCAATTAGAAGATACGCTTATATAGTAAGGCAATTATCTTGAATATTTCAAAGAATAAGTTTCAATTTCTGATGCACTGGAGGGTATTTCTTGGTCTAGGTGTATTGATTTTTCTCAATATTCGGGTATATTAATATTTAACAGGTAATGCTTCTTTGGCACTTCAAAAGGAATTCTGAACTGTCAGAAATGTCTCTATTGTATGTCCAGTAAATATAGCTCAGTTCTTTTCAGTATGATATGAACTCAGAAGTAACAGTTCTGCTTTAGACACACTAGGTCTTTGGTGGTGCGCTGTGGACAGCACAGAAAAAACCTAGACACAGAAACACTGTCACGTGCTCTAGCAGTCCTATCTTAGGTTTGCCTTTGCCACTTATTTTTAGAGACTCAGTTTTAAGAATGTATTCCATAAGTAGTTTATTAATGGTGTAGTGCAAAACTGGAATGTGGTGCAGCAGAATGTTTACTTGACTGCAACATAAAAGGATAATTAAAATTATGATCAGTGTAAGCGATCATAATCATATATTTTATACCAAGAATGATACCCCAAATAATTGCCCACACTTTATAATGTGATGAATAAAGGTATTTCTTTGCTATTAAGAAAATTTTAAGATCTTTATGAATCTTTACTCTGTGTACACGTGTCTTAAGGATGTGAAAGATAATCATGTTTAGTAAAGGCTTTACCTTAACTCCAATTGTGTTGGACTTTGAAAGTATAACAGACTTCAGAAATTACCAGATTCTGGCCGTGGAGTCTTCATGTTCAACTTAAGTAAAGATCTTTGTTTCACCTTAAGGTAGGTGCCAACCTTCTGCTTTAGAATAAGACAGATCAGACAGAATAATTCTTCTCTAATTCTCCAGTACTACCTTTCCATTCTGAACATCCTCATCTTTTAAGTTCTGCCAGCTTGTTTCTGGTCATGTGCAAGTAAAATAAACAGGAATATGGTGGCTTACTCAAACTCCTGGAGGTGGCTGGGAGGCTTCCTGGGTGATGGGAGGGGACAAGCAGCCAGGGTGTCCTGGAAGGAGAGGAGTAGCTGCCCTAAAGGTAGGCCAAGAAGTGCTCTCAGGGGGTCCCATGTTGTTTCAGGAGCTGGACCTATTAACAAATAGTCACGGCACTCAGTACTAAGCAATGTGCAAGGTCTAACATGTAGATCCTGAGGCCAGCAAGTAGCTAGGTCACCCCTTCAGAGATGTGTCCCAAGTAATTAAGAGTGGAGGGAATCTATTCACCCACAATTCAAGCTTAATTAATAGTATGTATGGAAACGGGACTTGCTGCTTCCCATAATGCAGAACTGAAAATTGTTGGAGATCCTGCTCTAAAAAAAAAAAAAAGACTGAAATAAGGAGGTCAGGTCTCTACTGATCTGAATTAAAAATCATTGGAATTAGATCTTAAAATAAAAACACTAACAGAAGGAGGTCAGGTCTCTACTGTTCTTATTTAAAAAAAGAAAAGTAGAAAAATATCGCTGGCTAAACAAAGTTATTAATAGAAATAGGAAGGGAAGAAGGCACTTAAACCCCATTTCTCAGTGGTATTTAAATATCTCGTTCTCACTAAAATTCTGTGAGTGTTATGCACCAGTATAAAATACCGAAGAGGATATGGACAATATTCTTCAAGTCAATTAGTATTTTTATGTTCCTTCTTCCTAAGACTTTCTTTAGAATGTAAACATTTTTAATCTTATCCTCAGTCTATAGCACCCAGAAAACTAGTATTTTCCCATGCTTTTATATGCCTCTGGACAAACAAAAAACAACCCCAAAATTATTACCAAACTTCTTTTTTCAGCTAAAAAACTGTAACATGTTGCAGATTATTTTTCAACTACAGAACAATATTTCCACAAATTCAATCTTTTTCTAGGAGGATGATAGCAACTAGTGCAGGTGAAACCTGTAAATGTTTTCCTTTTATCTCTTTTTTCACTCACTTCATAATGTGACTTGTTTTAAAAAAATATTTGGTTATTTTGAGAAAGGAAGAAAATGATTTGCACTAATGCTTTTTCTCAAAACCCAATGAAAATATATCCACGTTTGTCTCCTGGAAATATGGGATGTCAAAACCCTTTCACAGCAGGTTTAAGGTATGATTGTGTCTTGAACCTCCATTCTTTGTGGAGTATTCTGGAATGAGAAAAATAATAATGTAACAGATTGTGAGAGACTGTAACCCACAGGTCAGAAAGCCACCTGTAATAACAAGATTTAGAGTTGACATAAGCATTGTTTTGTCAGATAAACAGAGAACTTTCTGAGAAGAAAGTCCATCTTGATCATCTTTATTATTACTGATCTTTCATTAACACCTAGGAAGACTTCTTACCATTTTAAAAGCCGAAAGAAACAGCAAATAATTTTTTGTTTTACTTGAATGGAATGCCTATAATAACTAAATTATGTAAAACAAGTTTCACTAATTCCACCCTACTATTCGTTTGAACAGCAAAAGATAATGTGTGGTACAGACTGGGGTAATTGTTGACAGTGCTTTTCTTGATTTTTCTCTGTATTCTTCTGTTTCTATATATTTCACACTTGATTGGAGCAAAGGGTGAGATTAGAAATTGTTAAAAATTGGATTCTGGATTATCTCTGGATAATCACCTTCCAATAGCAACTTACTGGAGTTGAACAAGGGAAATAAAAGGATCTATGAGGTGGCTCTTATTTATTTGCTTCATAAAACATAAACTGTATTTTGATGAACCAGTCAGTTCGTAGCAGAATGCGTATTGAATATAAGAGATCTTAGAACAAATGAAGCTGAAATTACAGGGCCACAGAATTTCCATCCATGCAAATAAATGACATCAATATGTGTAATGTTTGATCACACATGATGTTAAATTGCACAAGATAAAAATTTGAAGATATCAAAAGATCTCTCCTATATTCAGTACTTCTCCCACAAATAGTTTCTCTGCCCACACAAAATCTTCCATTGCATTTTCTGGCCAGTAGCAGAGCAGGAAAGGGAAGATAGCAAAAGAAACTTCAAGCTGATTGCAGTTCCTGTAGGGTATTGAGAAGGGCATTGAGGAAGTTCTTTTGAATTCTCAGTAGTGTCCGGAATCTGTTAATTCCCCTTCCTCCCTCTCTCAAATACATCCATATTCACTGTTCATACCCAGAATTCACTGTCTGATATGACTGAATTTTCAATTAACCTTTTGCACATTTTCCACTGTTATCTGTCTTTAGGGTAGACTTCCTGAATCTTCTTCTAGTTAGGGTAGAAGACTAGACGTACACACGTCCAAGTAATAGAGACAAAGCAGAAGTACTTATCAAACATATTGGTTAATTTAGCTTGAGTCTGTGTTTTTGTGGGAAAAGTTAATGTCTGGCCCTAAATTCTATGAATACATTTCTATGTAGAGTTGAGTTATAGTACCCATTTAATGACAGGATAAATGTTGTGTCTATTTTATTCTCCACAACGAAACAATTATGGTAGTTACGATTCTTAAAAAGGCATCAGTTTGTTGTAGTGTGTTTATTCTCTGTGCCTGACAGAAACTAATGACAATGAAGTCATCAAGCCCACATAAAATCCCTCAGGCACAGTCTTTGTCATTTGTTATTATTTCTTCTAATGTTTTGCAATGAGTGATGAGAAGGTTTGAAATAACACAAAAGAGAGCTCTGAATTATCTAAAACTGTCTATTGCAGTTGGGGCTTAGTATTTAAAATTACCTCTTGAATCACTGGAGGCATTAATGGGGTGCAAATGCATTTCATGTGCCTATAATTCTCATAAAGAAAATGTTAGAAGTAAAGCTGAGATGGTTTGGTAACTGCTTGGGAATCTGAAGGATTAAGGAGAAGATAACTTCTTGCATTATTTATCAAGTGTAAAATTGTGGAGAAAATTTTACTCTGCAAAAAGGAATTGCATAGAGTATTTTTAAATAGCAGTAAGAAAGTGGTTTTGGAATGAAATGTTGATGCTCCTCAGGAGATTATTTTTCAATGGAGAGAGTACATTTTTATGAATCTGTTTTCTTTTTGTTCTAAATTGATTTAATTACATCGAGATTTTGTGTTCTGTTCCACTGAGTAAATTTCTCAAGGCCTTTAATTGCTCGGTAGAATGACTACTATGTGGCACGAAGAAATGGGCATGTTAAATTTTCAGACTGTTGATTTGCAAGTAAGATCATGAAAAGAATGCATGTTTTTAGCACCATGATTTTTAAATTCTGGGTCCCCTCACTGTGCTTTTCAAGTGCGTGTTAGCAATTCTTTTTTACTTGAATACACTCTGCCCTCAAGCAAAAGCAACTGAACCAGCAAACCTCTCAATTATTCTGCCGGTTGCACCCCAGTTTCTTCTGTAGATTTGCTGAAGTGTCTGCAGCATGGGCCGCAGTGGATATAGGACTGTTGTGTTCTGCTGCTTCTCAGCAGGGAGTCATGATTCTGTCTGAAGCTGTAGAAACCACTCAGACTGCCATTCTGCTGAATCCTAAAATCAAAGAGGAATGCGGGTGGTGTGTGTGCAGGTGGGAGGTGTACACACAATAAAAAATAAACAATAGTAAAAAAACAAGGCTAAACTTCCGAGGGTGCTTTCTTGTACACAGCCCTCGTTAACAGGTGATGTTTCTTCGGGTATAGTATTTAATTTTAGATAATAAAAATAAAGATGAATTTATTTTGTCTATTTATTTTGCTAACCTTCTCTGACTATTATTACTGATATATAAGTCATACATCACAACAAAATGGGCTGCAACAAAACACAGAAATCAAGAATTTGCTTGCGTTATCTTGTCAAATCTCTCCTTCATCCTGAAGATTAAAAAGATAGAAGGGAAAACCTTATGATTTTTATTTTGGCATTCTGCTTCCTGTACCTTCCCACATTTTGTATTACTATACATTAGTGTATAGTAATACACTATATATGTATTAAGAAATTATTCAGGGTGACTCATATCTTCATTTGTTATTAAATTATTTTTTTGTCCAGTTCTATCTAATATTTTTGCTGGGAAATACATAGCTTTAGTGGGTTTAGTATTATTTAATTATTTTTAATCAGACTTTTTAGACTATTAATATTGATCTCCTAATTCCCAAGCAGTAATTTCTGTGGATGGGAGAATCCATTGAATCCTTGGTTCTGATTTCAGCAACAGTTGTAAAAATGGGGTCGTAACACAGACCTAAAGCAAGGAAGTTGAAGGATGGAAGTTTAAAGTGTGATATGGTATTATAAAAATTGCAATAGCACATTTCATACGTGTCACAGCATGGTGCTCCTTTTCCTTGTTCTGTGCTATCACCCCTAAAAAATGTGACATTTGGTACTGAGCATCACAGCTCAGGAAATAGCATAGTTCACTGGGGGTTTTTGTATTTTTTTGTTTTTCTTCTCTTAATTTTTAAGGTAGTCATTGACTTTTGCTGGTCTATAAAACTTGCACCTGTCTGAGTAACAGAGACAGAACAGAAGTACATATTTGTATTGTGACAAACTCCGGCTCCAAAGAGCCCTCCCTTACCCAAAGAACTGATAAGAGATCAGATCTTTTCAGATGGCAAAGCAATGTGTTGGGAATATTGTGTGATAATATTTACACTGAGAACTTGCTTCCTGAAGAGCCACAGGACTGCAAAATCCCTCATGTGCTCAGGTGTCACGTATTTCCTAGCTTAACAATGTGATTTCCTGGATTTAGGAGTAACTGCTGACAGATATGTGTAGGAATTTTCTTTGGCAAGGCAAAGCAGTCACCAATTTATTTACTAGTGGAGCTAAAAAATGTAAATTTATTTTATGGTAAGAAAAAGAACCCTCTAGTTAAAAAACTGCGTGAAACTACTTGTTTTGCAACTGGGGAAAGAAATTGTTTTGCAATGTAAATAGCACAACTATTTTGAATTCTTCTGAATTATTTTCAAAAATTTCAGAAAATATTGAAGAAGGTTGGGTTGTTTCTAAAATAAGATGTTGTCTTCCAGCTAGCATGGCACAATGGAATTCTGTACAGAGAAGGGAATTTTAAGGAATTTACAGGAAATTTTGTCTTTTTTTTTTTTTATATTCTATTTTTCTGCCTGCTGTTCTGATTTGTTTACAGTTGCAGGCCCCTTAAGGTGTATCCAGCAGGAGTTCATATTAAATATGATGTTTAAAAAATTACTTAGAAGTTGTAGTTTTTATAAGCCATTAATGGAACTGTAAGCACAGATATGTGGAAGCATGGAAATATGGACAAATACTGGAATTCTCACTAGGATGAAACAGCAAACTGTGATCATGTGAAGTATCATATGTATATTGCTTTCGTATTTTTCTCAGATAATATTTCCAGGTACTTGTTCTTGTCACCATCTCTATAAGATCTGTACAAAGTTGTCAGTTATGCCTTATTTTCTTAGTGTAGAATAATCTTAATTTTTCATCTAAGAGTGTTGTTCAGAAAAACTTCCCAAGTGACAAAAATTTAATGACTTTATAACTTGTTTATTTTAAATACTAAGCTTATTTACCCCACTTCTCAAGCTATTGGATTCAATGTTTGTAAGGTTTCGACAACCCTTGGAGAATTCTAAGACTCCACATTCTTCATGAAAATGTATGCTGTTAACTTTATTACTGCTTAATTAACTGATGATTTGTTAATAGAAGGAAATTATTAATGCTTTCTCAGAGGACTGAAAAAGTGCTCTAGCCACTTATTCTGAATTTAGTAACTATAGGTGATGTCAGAATAAAAATCAGTGCTCCCAAATGGATTTTTATTACTTGGGCAAAATTGAAAAGCTGTAATTAATTATACTTTTTTATTAGTAGTACAACATACATATGGGAATTATAAGCTGATAAAAACCTTTGCAACCTTGGATGTCTTATCCTGCAGCCTTGCCAGAACCATGCCAAAAAAAAACATGAACATGAACATGTTTGAGAGTCAAATGTCATAGCTGTTATACCTATTTCAGTTTTGGGTAATAAAAAAATAAGTTATTGACATCAGCAAAAAGTTAATGTCTTTCATTGAGCTTGCTAAAGAATCTCTGTAAAATTCAGGAATTGGAAGAAACCATTGGAGAGGTCTAAGAATTTGCTTTAATTAAATGTAGTCTTAGTTTTTTGTATGTGAAAATGAACTAGTCAGCCTTTAGATACTAATGATTCTTTGTATCTTGATTTCTCCCTTTTATCTGTTCCTACCCAAAATAAAATTTTCATATTTTCTTTAGGCTGTAGCTTTTTCTTCGCCAGATACTTTTTGGTGAACTTTTTTGTAAGATATCCTGTGTTAGTGGGATGAAAATATTGGAAGTGAATTTTTTGTAATTTCAGTTAAAGGCATGACTTTGATTTTTACTATAAGACTAATATTTTCCAGTTCAAAACAGAAAGCTTATCAAAGTATCAACGGCACCAAGAAAAGGTTCTGCTCAGTTTACCTCCGCTAGAAATGCTGCTCAATGCTATCATTACTATGATTTAAAAGGTACTTTACATTTCCTTTACAGCTGTGTCATACCTTTAGCTGTTACAGATCCAACAAAGTCTGCAAAAGTACACTGAGACTTAGTTCCAACTACCCCAAAGGCTTCATTTTAAGAGTGATTTTGCAATATTTTTTATTTAATGTGGGTTAATACATACAACTGCATAGAAAATAAATTTCAATATACATGCAAAAGTAATGCTTTTTTCATGCTTTAGTAATGTTTATGGCAGTATAGGAGCTATTTTAAGATGAGCTTCAATGTGATAAGCAGGCGGGAGAAGGGAAAAAAATATGTTAATATCAACACCTCATGGCTACAAAAGATAATATTATGAATAAATATTGTGAAAGATTTATGATTCAAAAATGGGAACTTTCAAATGAAAAACAAATCTAAAAAAGCTCCCAGCTCTCAATTTATGAAAGCTCTGTGGGACTGGAATTTAAAGGTAATGAAAGCATATTAAAGATCAATGTTCCCTTCCTGCAACTTTTAAATATGCCTATTTGAGGACTACCTCCGTCCTTCAGTTTACGTGTGCAACAAAGCGTTTATCATTTTTTTTCCCCCAGGTCATCACTGAAATGGGGAATCTAATTTTACTGGAAGGTGTTCTGAGACTCCCGTATTTCAGATACTATGAAATGGATGTGTATGTTATCACTGGGCTTCCACCATGTCCCCAAGGCAGACTTCTGACATGCACTGTGTACCCCTTATCTGTATTACAGGTTTCTGTTGTATATTCTACTCTTGCTTCAGGTTTGGAATTCCTAGGAATCTGCAGAGTTGATCACATTTTTGCCGTAAGTGTTGTGAGTGTTCCTGAATTTAAATAAATGATGGTAAAGGAGACTAAAACTGAAAGTTAATTTAATTCAATACAACAGCAGGCTATATAGACTGTCATATTTCTCTGTTACAGTTGAAATATTTTACTGAAGCTGAACCATGTGCACTTGAGACACAGATTTATGCCAATTAAAATGTGTTCCAAAACAGGTGTGAGAAACACAAGGGAAGATTAAATGAATGTGCAAGTAAGAGTCTACGTGTTCCTGCTAAGTTTCTCTCTCTCTTCCTCTCTCTCTCTTTCCCGCATTCCCTGTTTCCCTCTTTCCCCCTTTCTCTCTCTTTTTTTCTTTTTCTTTCTTTCTTTCATTCTCTCTTTTTATTTCTCTCTCACTCTGTCTCTTCTCCAGAGCTGTGCCGACTGCTTAATTTTAATATCAAGTGGAAACTCAAGGAACTGGAAATGGAAGTTGGTGGGAAATAATGAATAAAATCTTAAATATTTCTATACTTTTATTTCTTGGAAATCAAGCTAGCAATAAAAACTAGCTAAAAGATTTTCAACACGGTGAAAATGTCATGGGGCTCTAAAATGAGTCTGTAGATGTAGAGGGTATTAAATTTGCAGTGGCCAACCAACTACTTTTGAAGCACTATTTCTTTGGGTGAATTGCCCTAAGACTTCTGTTTTAATTGTGCTGAAGTCTTTACCTTGAAATTTTTCAGCTAAAATGTTTTTGATACGGCAGCATTTGTGTGTAATACAGCAATAACCAGGTTCAGCTGTACTGGTGAGCTAGATATTGAATGAGTGCAGGAGTAATAGATGCTGTTGTGTCTTGACAAGCATTACTTGAATGATTTTTGTGTCAAAGACATTTTAAAATTTTCTTTCTGGCTTGATGTCTTCCACCCTTGTGTAAAGCTTTCATGTTTTGTGTGTTTGACTAAATGTACCTGACTGAAAACAGAAGCCTTGATGTTCCCTTAACAATCACAGCCATCTATTCGGTTGAATTGCAAGCAGCAAAGGGTAATACTATCAAAAAAAGTGCAATGGGAATTTATTTATTACAGTTTTACACCTTTCTGAAAGGAAGAATTGTGTCAACAGCCACTGTTAGTCACGCGCTCAGCTCAACAATGTTCTCAGTTGTGCATTGAACAGTGCTTGCTTTTTAGCAGCCAATGGGGCAGTTCTTCACCAAGAGAATGTCTCTAAATCATTCAAAAGACCTATTATCTCTAACAGCATATATGGGTAACACCTGCTAATAACTGTGCCTATCCTGTTGAGTGCATTTTCCCAATTTGAACGATGTTAGAGAGGAAGGAAACAAATCCGTGCTTTTCACTTGAAGATAAAACGTTCAAGGATGATTGAATAGCTCCTCTCCCTGTTAATGTCTTTTTCTCCCTCAATATGTAATTGAATGGGCAGGTATGAATGCAGCATAGATAAAACAAAAAGCTTTGGTTTAAAAGAAGATCAACTTTAAAATTGGATCAATTTTAAAATTATATCTTAATTTCAGCAGTGGTCTAGGTGATGAGGACTTTAGCTGTGCATGTTTGTGGAAATCACTTTGAAGACTCTGGTACCTCATCTGTATTCTTTTTAGTATCCAAGCTAGGATGGTTAAAGTTAGCTTGGGATTGCATATAATATGGCGTTACATCTTTGGAACGTATCCCAGATGTTAACTTTGACTTCTGGTATTCGGATTTCAGCATCTGAGAAACAGACACACTACACAGAAATTCTATTTTTCTCTAAGAAACAATCAAGAATTCAAAATACTCAAATCAAACGCTTTTTAAATCTCTATAAAACAATGTCCTATTAGATGAAGATCTTTTGCATTTCATCTGGAGTAATTTTTTTTTTTTTTTGCTTAAAGCACAGGACTACACTCATATTTTTCAGTGCTGACACTTATACTGCAGGGTATTATAAATATTTACAGGGCTACAAGTGATGAATTGAGAAAAAAAGAGATTAAAAAAAATTATTTCTGCATATCACAACTAGGAACTATCTTTGAAAACTTAAGAAGTAGTGTGCATTTTTCACCCAATGGAACCTTTTATAGATTCCAGCACAGTAGATGAGCAAGGTCATGCAGTCACGAACAGAAGATGAAATAAAATTCTAGATACAAGCATGAGAGTTTGGATAGAACAGATATATTTTGAAAGGTAAGACTTTCACATATAACAACAATATTCAATAGTTTCTTGACTATTATAAAATTTGTTAAGTACTAGGCTAAGTCATTAGCAATAACTTAAAATATCACAATGTTTATCACTAGTAGCCTATTAAAGAATACTGAAACTAATACAGATCTCTCACAACTGATCACTTTAGAAACTTGTCTTTGATTTTTCATAGTAATGTAACCTGTATTACTTTTCTTCCCCATATTTGTCCTACAGGTTCTTAACCAAAGCTGAAGTAATTTTCACAGGTTCAGATTCCTCCCAGTTGGTGAAATTTTGCAGCGCCTATTCAAACTGAGAATTATCTCTGCTAGTAATGTATGTTCAGACTGCAGTTAAACATCTACCCAAATATCAATATTATTACGTGATTAAAAATTCAATAATGCAAAGATCCCTTTAAAATTCTTGTGATTAGCTCTTTATTATGCAGAGGTAATAAAAGACTTAAGGCAGATTATTTCTTTATTTCAATAAACTCATGATTGATAATTGCAGAACTCTGTTGCTGTAGTTACCATTAAATGAGACTGAAAGCAAACTGTCAATTTACTGCAATCCCGGCTGTAGTAATTCTGCACTTAAAAAGCAACACTGAATTTTGAAGTTATGCCATCTTAGAGAAAGATACCCAGTCTCTAGTCCCCTAAGTGTTTAAGAAATTGAACAATTCTTGAGGGACTGAGTGTAAAAATATTCTTATGGCCTGAACAAAAGGAAAAGTAATACTTTGTCCTCTGCCTTCCCAGGTTGAGCAAGTGGTTATTGAGGTTTAGACTTCTAATAATGTTTCAAACTTGGAGTTAAATTCAGGTTCACTTTGATCCCATTTAAGTCATAGAACTATGCCTTGGCTTCAGAAGTACTACAGACTGTCTGGGCAAGATTTCCAACTGTGTTTAAAAATGATATTTAGTTGTGCTGGCCAAAATCTCAGTTTCTGTCTTGTTAGAACTTGATAGTCTTGCCTATTGATGTGACAAATGTTATGCTTTTGTCCCTGAATGGTCTGAAGAGCAGCTAGATGTGCTATCAATGGAATACAACTCAGTTGAGCCCAAAGCTCACAAATATTTCATTGTGTACAATTTTCCAGTCTTCCAGTATATTTTGTGACTAGGAGAGAATGTTGACAGGGTGAGTAAAATGCTGCAAATTAATAAGCCCTAACTCACAAGCCTCATTATGGGTTTTTAGTTTTGATTTTTTTTTTTAGGTACTGTTGGCAAGAATAAACAGTATCATTGGGAACGAGTTGGTTGCATGACGCCACAAATAGTCATGAGCCTTTCTTTTCTTTCCTTTTCCATAGCACAATTTCAAATTTTCTTCCTTCCTTTCAGATGAGGACATCAGCCTCCTGCTTTCACCCTCCTCACTTTCCAGCCCCCTGACATGCACCCTTGCGCCATAGTCCCACTTTATAATCTTGTTCTTTTCCCCGTTTACCCGGTGCCCTCCTGCATTCACCTCACCAGGAGTGATGTTCACTGTCTTGCTTTGCTTCTCTTTCTTCAGGAGCTGTTACCGATGGCATTTTTAGAGCAGCCACTATGGAAAGAACAGCCTAGGGAAGGACTGAAAGAGTTATCTGACTCTCACAAGTGATGAAAGAATTGAAAGAATCATCTGAAGTTGTTTACAATCAGAATACTGAGAAAAAATACAGCTTTCATTAAGTTTGACTATGTTCCAAAATGTTCAAAATTGGGGTAAAACAGCAGTATCTACAAAATACCAGCAGCCTCTATTAATGACTTACGATGAACGTTTCAACATTTTGCTCTGAAGCACAAAAGAAGGCCAGGCACTTGTGATTGCAAAGCACTGGAATATTTCAAGCACTATCTTTTTCAAGCACTGGCTTCTTGTTGATATATTTTAATGGAAAGAAGATTTATGCAAAAGTCATGATATTCTTTCAAGAAAAAATATCTGAATGTAAGGCTGCTCAAATACTTAGAAAACCCACTGAAGTAGGGCAATAACAATGAAAAGTAGCCAAGTACATCTTGTGCAGACCAAGATTATAGAAATTCTTCGTTTTTTGCACAGAGTTATTGATTCAAGAAAAAGATGGCTACATAAGTAAGAAGAAAAAGACAATGCAGAACAACAAACAAGGGATTTTGAATATTCACATTTATTGTGAGAACAGGTAAGTTGTACAAAACAAAGGAAGAGAGAGAAGTAAGGTAAATGCTAATAAATTCTATTGGCTTTTTTATGACTCGGTAGTGCTCTGAGGAACATTAAATTGGTTGAGACTGGTGATTGGCTTTTTAATGACATTTCACAAAATATTAAAAGGATAATCATGTTGGTTTTTATAACTAAAAGAACTAAGCACAAAATATTAAAAAAGATTTAAAACAACTGAAGTGTGATGGCTGGGTTTAAAAATCAAACCATGTACTAAAAATGTGGAAAAATAGAAAGGAAAGAAAGTGATATTATTTGCTCTATTAAAAGTGAAAAATTAAAGGAAGAGAACTAAAAAACCTGGAATGATAGAAAAGAATAGAAATAACAAAGCAAGCAAAATGTTACCTTGTTCCTTGATCTGGAAACCTCTCCTGTTTTACAGATGAAATTTGATTTGTGATACTGGAGCAGTGCAGTTTTGTATCACTTTTTTTTTTTTCTCCCCCATTATCTGATGATGTCTATTTGTCAGATTTCTGTGATTTTCTTTTGTGCCTTATTTTTTCTTTCGTAATTTTTCTTTCTGATTTCTGCTTATGGTTTTTTTATATAGAGAAATATGATTATATATATATTTCTAGATATATTTCTATTATGTATTTCTGTAACTATTTTCCAAACGCACAATATTTATCTACGTACTCCATATACAGACCACTTACATTTTTCCATATAAAGTTTCTCTGTATTTGTAGATGTTAATATAATATTATATATGTAAATTAAATGTTATTGTGTATATAAATATAATTCTCTTGTATATATTGCATACACAGATATTTCAACTGTAATTTGCAGTCATTTATCCAACCATGTTTTACCCTAATCTGGCTCTCTTGTCCTTGTTCTGAGACATTTCCAGGGCCACCATTCCCAATGAGTTACAATTAAACTGATGTTTAGCTAGATTTTTGTAGCATTTTCTTAGCCAAATAGACATTGTGATGTTTCTGTAGATATGAAGCATGTAATGGTTGTTGCTATAGGCAGATTAGAGCTCATCATGTGCATTTGCACAATTGTGATTTATTTGCTTCGCACTATTATTTGAAACTCCTTGGTCAAGAGATGGGAAATATGTTTCATTCAAAAACTGCTAATTGATTTCTTAGTCTAATTCTGGACAAGAGAGTCCCAGATTCACACAGGTATTTAAAAAATGTCTGGATTTATGTGCATTAACAATTTTTTCTGTTACTCTGCAAATTTAGTGATCCCTAGGACATATTCGAGAACGATGATGTTCTAGGCTAGAATACGGTGTGAACTCAGAAGTGACAGATCAATAATTTATTTATGGCCTAATTGCAGGCACAAGCTGTGGCCCTGCTGTGGAAGGGCAGCATGAGGAAAAGCAGGCACTAATGGCTTTTGCCACCTGCTTTGCAGAGCGCGTCCTGTGGCTGTCAATCAGCTCTCCACATGGACTGGTCCAAAAAAGTCACCCAACTAAATTTCATCTGGTGGTTTTGGAAAACCTGCTGTGAAGATTCTGTTCTTGAATGACAGAAATAAAAACAGGACCCAGGGCATAAGCAGAAAGCAAACTGTATCCCTTGGGTTTTCTAGCTGCTTCTTCTGTTGACCTTTTGGGGAAACCTTTAGCTAATTAATATTTTTAGAAAAGTCTTAACTCCTATGAAAGAAGAAGAGGTTTGTGATCATTTTTGTTACAGAAACAAATTTGTTATGCACAAAACTTGCTTGTGGTTTAGCCGTGTTATCCATTAATAAAAAAATCCTCACCTAGAGAAATACACCCAAATTTTTAATAAAAATGGCAATATTTCACCTTTTAAAAAGCCTTCACATGTCACACTTTTAAAAGTGATAAACCTAAAAAAATAACAAAAGTGTTATCCTTGCTATGGTACAATTATTCTACTTACTTTAATATAAACATGTTAGAAACATAATTTTCCCTACAAGCCTGAACTGTAATTGAGGAGGTTTATTCAGAAGGTTACCCATTCTGTGAAGTACTTTTGTCCTTGAATATGGCATGGTTTAATGCCAGTCTTGCCCCAACGGGCCTCTTTGATCTTTATTCTATTAATGATAAAACTGCGTACTCAATATATTGTTTGTTTTCTTTGAAAAATGAAAGCCATTGCTCATGTTGGATTTTGAGTTGGCTCTTTTAGCCTGTGCTTTAACTTCTAACAAAGGGACCTTGACAAAATTTTTGCGATTCATATATACTGCAATGCACACAGTTTCCATGAATGTATTTTGGAATACAGTCTTACACCTCCCAGTTAGAAGCGCTAGGCAATGAAATGTGTAGGCAAAGTGGTTCCCTTGATTTTGAGGGGAGCTTTCTGGAAAAGAAAAGCACACCAGATATCTATGAAATGTTCATTACCATACAAACCTTATCTCTGACTGACTCTGTTTTTATTACTCCTGAAAGGCTGAACCACACAAATAACCGATGAAAACAATAATGATTTTTAATAATTTCTTTTAATTCTAGAAACCAGGTTGGACTCGCAGGGACAGTGTCCACCCATCTTCTATTTCTTATTAGTCTTATTTCTGTTTTACTCATTTTCATATTCCATAAAAAAATGGTATATTTTAGCTGTCATTTAGTAATGTGCCAGCATCTGGCATGAGGCTTTTTTTTATTATTCGTTTTCCTTTATCACCAAGGGAATGTAAAATGAAGTGCCTTGTTTTGATAGAGTTTTTTAATTTACTGTTCTCCTTTGGCAGATGTGAGTTATGTACCTGTAGCCTGCATGGTCTATGAGTGTCGGGGTCCCTCCCCCGCCGTGTAGCCCTGGGAGAGGGGCCCTGAGGGCACAGACACGGGGTTTCCCTGCCCCTGCTCAGCCTCGTTCCCATGGGTTGGTTTGTGTTCCCTGCGCGGGCAGAAGGACCCTTGGTCCCGTGACTGGAACAGTTCCTGGGCAGAGCCCCGGCCATGCGGCTGGAGAAATAAACATCTCTGAAACTGCTAGCAACAATCTGTCCACATATATATTTCCTTTCCACGGGACTCCTGGTTTGATATATGCGTGTTACAGTATCCCCACTGCAACATAATGGTGGGAATTGTGAGCAGAACGATCCCCGATCCCTAAGCGACTGATTTGTGTGAGTAAACCCTGGAAACTTTGGATTCCTCTTCTTGTTTTTGTTTTGCTATTCCATATCTAAACTATGGAGGAACCGTGGGAAGACTCTTGGCTCTCAGAGCCGCATATGGACATTTATCTTAAACTTAAAAAGATTCTTGAACTACGATTTGTAAATTTTAGCTTGATTCAAGCTCAAAAAGAACTGAAACACTTCCTGGCATGGTTGTTTAAGAACTTTTTCTATGTTTCTTAGGATTTAATTCTTACCAAGGGCTTTTGGAAAACCGTTTGGACACAGTTAATACTGGAGTCAAAATACATGCCGATGGAAGAATATTTTCGTGAATATTATTTAGCTACCGAGACTGTTGAGCAATGTCAGCTGTGTCCTGGCGAAGGGAAGCCTGGCGCAGGGACCGTGCGGCCCAGGCCACGTGCACCGAGCGCTCTGCGAGCAGCAGCGAGGCAGTTCCCGCGCGCGGGCGGAGCCACGCGAGCCGCAGTGTCGGCGGCGGAGCGAGGAGCGGCGGGAGCGGCGGGACCCGCACGGTCCCGCGCAGCGCGTGGTGGAGCGAGCCCCGGGAACGCCCGAGCGAGAGGGGCGGCGCGCGGGCGGCGGCGGCGGCGGCGGTGGAACGGAGCCGCGCCGAACCGAAACGTGCGCTGGAGCAGGGCGCGGGGGGGTCATCGCCCGGGGGCCCGGCCGAGACGTGGGTGCAGCGCCCGGCATCGGCAGCGAAGCTGCGACCAGAGGAGGCGACGCACGGAGAACTGAGCGGCGCGGCCCGGCCCGGCCCACGCAGCCCCGAACGCGACCCCGGGAAGAGCGCGCAGGCACCAGCAGCCCCGACAATTCCAACACGGGAGCGACCGAAGGAGAGAGCAAAGACGCAGCGAGACAGAAAACAGCAGCCACTCGGAAAAAGGAAAAGATCATAGTAACTAACATCTTAGGGATAGTAAAATGGTATAATGTTAAGTAAAATTATGGTTTTATAACAAGGTGTGACAACAAGCAAGACGTATTCGTGCATAGAACTGCTATTAAAAAGAATAAGCCTGAAAAATGCATCCCAAGCTTGGGAGATGGAGAGGTGGTGGAATTTAAAATTATACGAGGTAGAAAAGGGTTACAAGCATCGCAGGTCACTGGGCCTGATGGTGTTCCTGTAAAAGGCAGTATATATGCTAAAAATCGTAGTCATGTTAGACAATATCTCCATTGTAAACCCCCCTTACAGTCTCCCTTTCCTAATCCCACTTTTCCCTTTTACCCTATGTCCTATTACCCCCAGTGTATTCCCAATCCGTTTTTTCACCCATGGTTTCCCTCACAAAACCATACCTTTGCCAATTGTTTCCCCAAAAATCCCTTTCCAATGCCGAGTGGGGGATGAAAAGGGGGAGGGAAGAAGTTAAGCCCTCTCCTGCCTCAGTTTCCCCACAAAGCATGCTCAGAGAATTCTGTCTCCCTTCTGTCAGCCCTAAGATGTTCCACAGAATCTGTTTGGACATTTAAAGACTCAGGAGGGTGGCTTGTTTTGTCTTGAAACTGTTCTTGTTATGTTTATCCAGTTGTTTTCATTCTCCTTTTATTAAAATAAAACGGGTGAGGTGTTGGGGTCCCTCCCCCGCCGTGTAGCCCTGGGAGAGGGGCCCTGAGGGCACAGACACGGGGTTTCCCTGCCCCTGCTCAGCCTCGTTCCCATTGGTTGGTTTGTGTTCCCTGCGCGGGCAGAAGGACCCTTGGTCCCGTGACTGGAACAGTTCCTGGGCAGAGCCCCGGCCATGCGGCTGGAGAAATAAACATCTCTGAAACAGCTACCAACAATCTGTCCATATATATTTCCTTTCCACGGGACTCCTGGTTTGGTATATGCATGTTGCAGTATCCCCACTGCAACATACGAGGTGGCGATTCAAAGGAATCAGCCTTGCACTTGGAATATGGTTTGTACTGTCTCAACTGTAATAGGGGAATTCATTCTGTTGTCTTGGCCCTATCCTTGAGAAAGAAATTCCATCTTTTCTGCTTGAAAGGACTGTTATGTGTGAAGAGCTGAGTTACTAGTCATAGGCTCATGAGTTTTTTAGCATATTTGTTTTTCTCCTTTTGCTCAGGATTATGGAAAAGTAAGCCTTTGTGGATATTTTCTGCTATATACATAATCAATATTCTGAAATGAACAAAAAGTGTCAATTTTTTTTTTTTTTGCAGTGAAAAGAACTTTTTTACCTTAACTTTAAAAATCATTATGCTGAACTAACACATGTGAAGTACTTGAGAACAAATTCATCCATATGTATATTTACATTGTAAATTTACTTTGAGTAAGGCATATATTCACCTTCCAAATGTCAAAGGGGGCAGAATGGTGCTATCCATGTTATTGCAGGTGTGCCTTCAATCTGTGTGAAATACAGATATGTATTTCTTGCTGCTTGAGGAGTCCTTAGGTATTACACACCAGACCTAACAGAAGTTAGGTTGCTGCAGTTATCTAGGTGCAGCATTTTGTGCATTGCCTCTTGCTCCTTTGGCTTTTCCTGGTTTAGGCTCCTCTTTGGATTATCCAGCCCAAACGACCAGGGTGATACGAGCAAGCTGAGTCTGGTGCTCCAGGTTTCACCTCTAATATGTTCTGATTTTATAATGTGACACAGGATTTCAGGGAAGATGTTTCCAGAGAGTAGAAGTTATCAACTTGGCATGAATAGTGCCCACACAGTTTGGAACTGTAAAAAAAAAATAAGTAATCCGCAAATGTAGGTGGTCTTGAACAATTATTAACTTTAATAGTGTCCTGATGGTTGTGTGTTTACTGATAATGTGTATTTCTGTCTATACAAGACAACTGAAATAATTATAAAATCGCATCTGTTTTGCAGCATGTCCTGGTTGGTTTTTTCAGCTCTTTAAGCATTTGCCATATCTTAAACAATTTACATGTGTAATTTAATTACTTTTCAAATAGTAGAAGTTATATTAGTGGCTATAGTTATTTCTTTTATAGGAATTTAGAGGTTTTATAATAAAGAGAATAAGGAAAAACTTAATTTTCACAGCAAAAGTATAAACTAATGTACTTTATAAAAGCCTGAAAATTCTTTCTACCCCAAACTTTTCCATTTACTATTTCTATATAACCTTACTTTTGGGGGAATTTTTTTCCCTCCCATTGGCTATATCAGTAAAAGTAACATCTAGTTTAAAGAAGATACAAAGTACTATTTACCAAACTACATTATGCAGTTAAGCAGCTTTAGGTACCCAGATTGCTTCTGTCAGATTCACAGATTTCAAACTGTGATTTAAAGTATATTTTCTGCAATTTTGACCTTGAGGAATAGTGAAAGTAAATTCAATGTAAACAGAAATCTTCCCCAGATGGATTATGCAGAATTGCCAAAGGGATGTGGCTGTAAAAGGCAGCATTCCTGCAGGTAATTTTTGAGACGTGTGTAGAGAATAAAATGTTTGCTACATCATTTACTTTTGACAACAGAAGCAAAGATTGTAGGACTGGATAGGCCTTTTAACTCACAGAACCCTGTACCTTTTTCTGCTGTATTAGAAATGTATTATAAGTTAGCTGGCTGTATTTTTGAGACCTGAGATTTTGAGTCATAGCACACTTTCCTTTGGTTACAGGTAAGCAGCTTGGTGGCATTTCGAAGATGTAATGCTCTAATGAACCACCCTGGAAACAGATGAGCGGACTTGTACAAGAACCCCTCCTTCCCCCAGGAACGTGAGAAATTGCACACTACTTTGGAGAGTTCAGTAGGCTTTGATGCTTGGGAAACAGCATGAAGTGGACTGGATCCCACCACATGATATAAGAAATATTTCAGTTTGGAAGACAAGCCATATGAAAATACTGTAGAAAACCGTTATTTTCTCTGACAGCTGAAAAGTAAGTTTTTGAATGTGAAGCTGAACTTTTCTAATATGTATGGGTGACAAAATGCTGTCCTCTGTGTAATGGTGTACTGAATTAAAATGCAGTGGGTTTTGTTATCCCCAAACCATCTTGTTAGCAGAGGTTAAAGCTGGTGGTAAGTTCAACAGTTTATGGGGCAAACTTTCTTGGCAGTGCTTTAGAGACCTGTGCCAGAAGAGCGTGATGAAAAAGAATATCAAATTTAAATGATATATCACAGTTTTATTTGTTTGTACTAATGTCTACTTTCACCAAACAATTCTCCAGAACCCCACGTTCCCATAGAAGCACCGTTATTCCATATTAGCTAGCCTGGGTCTGGAATAGATGGGGGTCTTTTTTGGAGCTGCCTTTCACCCTACTTTATGAAGAAAAGTGTACCTAACATCAAAGACTTCTGTTGAATGAAGTTTTCTGTCAAATTCTGTTTTGTAATCAATGCTTCACAGGCCAGTAATTGGTATCAATAACTACTATAATAACCTAAGAGAGCCTGCTGATGGTGCTACAATGATACATAGCAGAGTCTCATGAGAAGGAACAACTGTAGCTTTGCCATTTCTCATGACAAGGAAGAATATAATCTAGGATTTGAGTCGTGGAAATATTTTATATTGCTATTTTAAAATTGAAGAATGGGAAGAACTACACCTGCTTAGCTGTGAATGATTGTACTTTTAGAAATCTTTTGTCATGGATTAAAATTTCCAGGGAAAACTGAATCTTCAAAGCTTGCTGTCCTGGAGGTTTATTATGCTTCTTAAGGGGGAGGTAAAAAACAATTTGTAGAGCAGAAAAATTAAGACTGCTTACACATGCACATAGTTGTACTAAGACTCAAATTGCATTCTGTGATTTCAAGGTTATTTGGACTGCAGGTTATTATGTTCAGTTTAGCTTTTACTGGTAGAACAATTATATTTTAGGCTTGATGTTTATACTTGCTTTTAAAGGATTAAATGAAAGCTACAGTTGAAGGGATGAAAGTCACCTGGCTTTTTTCCCCCCACATTTAATTAATTAAAATTGAACTTTGAGGTTAAAACTTATTAATGAAATGTAAAATTTAAAATTATGTTACCCTGGAAAAACAAATGTGCCGTGCCAAGAAGTGCATTAGTTGAGTTTCTTATTTTCTGCTGAAATCCTTGGGGTTCAAAGGACATTCAGAGAGAAGCAGCTCTGGGCAGAGGATTTTGACTAACGATACAGTAGGAACTGTAGTTTCCGGCTATCATCCTGTAGCTGCCTCCTTTTTTCACACAATTTGATCACATTTCCTTCAGTGTTTTTAAGGGGTATTAAAGATGAGGTGAAGAAATAAACAAAGACACAAACCTGAGTCTTTAGATAAACAATAGTGTATCCTAGTTTTTATTTTGATCTGTGCCATTCTTCTTTCAAGACAGTCACACATCAAATGCTCCAAGATTCAGTCCATCAGAATGCACAGCAGCATTAAGGTACAATAAATCTTAGTACACAGCACTGAGAAAAAGAGATACAATTTCCTCAGGCTAAGAATTTAAATTTGAACTGCAGGTTTTCTCAGAGTGGTGGATTTTAAAACTATTTCTTCTTCCTCTACAGCTTCTGAAGAATTTTTCCAGACAAAGGATATAATGTAGGAAGGTGATATTTCCTGTACACCTGGAGCAGTCTTGGTAACCCAGTTTAAAATATTGCTCTACATCCATACAGCTTTTTATTGTCTCCTTCACAATGTGTCATATTTCATCTACAGTCATTGCAAAACCATTTTGGTTTTACATAATACAGGTTCTTCTTTTATAAGTTAAATTAAATTGAATTTATTGTACTTTCAACCATGTTGTTGAATTAAATCTTTCTGGAACGGTTAAAAATACCAGGTGTTGTTTTGCTACCTATTCAGCTCATAATGTACATCTTTAAATTTAGTCTCTTGTATATTCATATCTTAAAAAACTTGAACCATACTGAGTCTTTATCTCTGATACAAAATGCTGTTCTTTTTTATCATAATGCCATTTATCATTCTTTTCGCCTCACTGGTGTGTGAGACATCTGAAACCATACTTCTTATTTTATTGCTATTAATATTTCTTAAAACCTTTTTTCCAAGGACCCTGTCAAAAGGAATTTCAAGGTCCCAAGGAATTATATCTGCTTGTTTCCTTTTGTGCATCTTGTCTTAGCGTTCTGCAAAAAGGATGCATTTATAGAATGCCTGCTCAGTGACACTGTTTTGTGTCTATCGCCTGATGCTTTCATGTTTTGCTGTGTGACTCTTGTTCACTTTCTTAGTATGAAGTAAGTAACTTTTGCTAACTTTGAAAATCTTTAAATTCCTGTTAGACCAGTTTGCAAATAACTAGAGAAAATACACTGCGCATCTGTCTGGAATTAGGGACGTGACATCACACTGATTCTGCATAATCCATTTGCTGCTTCACTGCTGTTAAATTTGAACTTTGGAATCATACTTTTCTACCGACAAAATCTTTTAAATTTATAAAAGATTTAAAAAAAAAATTATTTTCTTGTCTAACAAGCTTTGATCTGTTCTATCCCAATCTTTTATGTGTATTATTTCAAAAGTTAATTTCATGATATCAAATCTATTTCTGGACACAGCTGTGTGATGCTTAGCTGCCTACTGAGGTTAAGCCACATTGTGTGGAAATTCGATTTATTGATACTGTAAGGCTTGTTTTGCCATGATAAGGGAAACTTTTGCTACGTCTGCAGTGTTAGTAGGGCAGGCTTCCTTTATCATTGCAGCAACAGTCTTAGTCCTGGAGAGAGGTGTTGGCTTTTCTTGCAGATTAGCAGCTCTGTGTTTTGACTCAGGTTATTTTTGTCCGACATTCACTATTCAGAAAAAAGTGTGATTGTGTAAAAGATTTAAGCAGGAGTCAATATATCTTTAGTGGTTATTTGACCCTTTTTGTCTTTAAATGATTTTCTTTAAAGCTGTTAGCCAAGAGCTTTTCATATTTAGGGTCTGGTTTGATGTTGGTAATAGTCACCACAAAATCCACTGACCTAACTTGATGGTTTTATGTCCCCTACTAACTCACTTCAAAAACCTTTGAAAAACTTATGTGGGTTTTTTTTTTTTATTTCAGGGGTTGCAATCTGTGCTCTCAAAGCTAATAAAACTGAAATAGCTGGTACAGGAACTTTATCCAAGTCATGACAGCTGAAAACTGATGAGGGCCATCTGATTACATGTGGACCAAATCATGCCACCTAAGTGCAGGAGGACCGAAAGGATCCTGAGTGCACTGTGGCTTTTACATAGCTGAAAGCTTAATTCAGAACTCATTAAATCAAGCGAATTATCTACTGATTTTGGTAACCTGTAGTAAACTTCATTTGCAAAAAACCTGCTTTGCAGCATTTAAGAGAATTAGACTTTAAACTGTATGTAACACAACTGCAAGAGAGTGCAAGACAATTGAAAAAGTGTTCCAAAGAAAGAAGGATGAAGTTCTGTGTAAATACACAGCTTGGATGAGAGACAGAAGTACAGCTTTGTGTGCCAGAAGCTGCGGAGGAAGAGGTGTTTGCACCAACAGGGAGCAGATTGTGTGCACATACTGCTTTAGAAAAACAGGAACTGAGGACTCCCTCAAAGACCATCCTTTACAGGAACAAGCCTTCATTTGCAGCACAGTGGCTCTTGAGCTATCAGGCTTTTAATTTAAAACACAGTTATTAGGAGCCGTGTTAATTTTGCATAATCTTGTCAGGTTTTAAATTGTGTTGTTATTTCAGCATCAGTGACTGAAGGGTGCATTATTTCATAAAGAGAAAAACAAAACAACAACCCATCTGCTCACCTAGGTAACATGAATCAACAGTGTTTTTATTTCCTGACATAATTTGTGAATATGGTCCCTATTTATTTCTGCTGAGGTTTCAAAGTTAATTTTATTTCAGGGTGTTTATAGCTGACATATTTTCCAAGCCATTGGATCACATTTTCTCCTATTTGCAGTTTAATTTTTTTGGTTTTTTTGATTCACAGTTCTTCCACCAACTCCATTTGTGTACTACTGAGCAATCTACACCCATTTTGAGGGGACTGCCTCACAACAAGATTATGGGCTGTGAGCAGAGGTGCAAAACTTGAAGCTTAAAGCAGGAATAATTCAGGCAATAACAACTGCATGCAGATGAGCAGCCACAGACTTTGAAAACATAAGAAAAAAAGAGGCTGTGTGGAGACAAGTAAGTAATCAAAAGCCTGCTGGTTCCATTCTGATATGACAAGTACTAAAAGGTCATCACTGGTGCAGAGCTGATTTTTTTGTTGCTTCGAGGCATCACAAAGTTTCACAATCAGGACAACTTGACTTTGTGCCTTGTTATTTTAGATGTCAGCAGGTTTAGTTATTTCCCTATTCATTATGAGAGTCTAGAGAGAAAAGTTCATACTTTGCTGTAGTCTCTAGTCATACTTGAAGTGATAAGTTTCTACTAACGGCTGAAGTTTGTTCTTTTGTCAGCAGTTTTAAGACCCGGAAAAGTCTGGGCTCTTGCACTGAAACGTTCTGGTTTATTTTTTAAAAGAAAAGGTATTAAACAGAAAGGGTCACAGGTTTTCGGGCTTTTTATTTCATTTTATTTTTTATTTTGCCTTTGCATACTGAGATGTGCAAAGAATAGAACAATTGAGCATTTTTCAAAGGGAAACGACCCAGTAATTAAAATCAGACACTGGACTGTAAAGCATACGTAGACAATAATACAGGCTTTTTTTAATAACGAAAAATACTTGTCCCTCATCTTGATAAGGAGGTTACTAAGAATGAGAAACACTTCAAAGTGATGTTTTAGTGTCGGCATAGGCAGTGTTAAAAGGGTCTGGAAAGATGGTAAAGTATATTGGTTCTGAACAAACACTCCTCTGATGTAGTACAGAAGGAAAATCCAGCTAATTTTGGGTAAAAAGTCTAAACGAAAACATGCTTTAGGATAACTTGAGGAAAAAAAATATTGTGGGTCATTAACAATAATAACTGTTAGGAACAGAAGCCTCCAGAACAACTGGATTTGGTGCGTTTAAAGGTTTTTAAGACTGTTTTAAATGCCTGTTTGGCCATTATCAGATTCTGCTAAACTTCATCCCACTGAAGGATCACTTACTGGGAAAGGCAGACCTCTGTCTCTAAGTGCTGCCATTGTACATCCATCTCATGGTTTACCATCAAAGGCTGAGAATGGGCAAAAGCATTTCTTGAGCTGTTCTAGAGATGACCAAGCCACTTGTTGTTGTCCTGTTCTAAAACTTTGTGCTACGCTGCTCGGTGTGTAAGCAGCTTCTTCTGTGTGGACACAGAAATATAAGATCTAGATAGCAGCAGATTAAAAACTGATGATGAAAACTAATTAAAAATACTAGGTGCATGTTAAATACCAATTTGAATTGAATTTACGTTAAAAAAATGCATGTCAGTAATTGAAAATTTTCTAAATTTGATTAAAAATAAAGAGACTAGAAGCTAATGATAGAGAAGTGAACAAAAAAAAGTCCTAGAAGTAATGTTCTTTGATTATTTATCGCCATGCTCTAACATAAACTTTAGATTAATACAGAAGAACCTGGAATGCATGCTCAACAGAAAAAACAGGGCAGATTTCTTGAGATTTCTTTCAAAGTGCTGAATCCTGGGGAAATATATTTACAGATTTTAATGAAGTATAGTTACATTTTCCAGATGTTTTATTGAAATACATTTGGATGTAAAATAAATCAGTAGGCTGTGTAATGAAATCAAGGTCTATAAAGCAAAAGAGAGAAAACCCATCTCGCCAACAGCACAGTTTCTAATGGTCTATTCTTTTAAAATTATAAATACACCAAATTTCAATATTTATGACCTTCATGTCTAAAAATAATTCCCTAGCCTTGCCTGTCATCTTACTGAACTCTGTGATAAAGAGAGATGCTCTCTGGCTTTATGACCCTCTTGACTATTTGTCCTGAGTAGATGATAAAAGAACAAGTTACAGCGTGGATGAAAGCCAGCTGTAGTTACAGCAGGAATATGAGGATCCAAAGCCTGGTGGCTGCAGTTTGCAATGGTTTAAAAAAGAATAGTTAAACTTCAGAAGCCTCCTTTTAGGTAGGCAAAAAATCTGACCACCCCTCTCTCTGCTTTTCTTATAGCTATTACAATTTATTAGTGTCATAAAAAGCAGGTCAAATTATGCTTACTTATTATTGCTGTCTCTGAGGCCATCTACGAAGTTGGTCCAGAGATCTGAATTATGTAATTTCCCTATGTTTATTTTGTAACTAAGATTTCTACTTCATTCTGTTATTTGACTTCTACTTTGCAGCTCTTTCCATCTTTATTTTCTAGGCATTTAGCATGTTACCTTGTTAGAAGGGGCTAAGCATTGAGTAGCTATGGTCATTCCTAGTACATCCAGGTCAACTTGAAAAATAGATTGGGCATATAGTAAGGTTCTGGGGTAGGACTCAAGATTCGTTCTCCTCCCAAATCAAAGTTGCAAAGTTTTTACAGTGTTATTTAAAGTTGTGCTTTAATGCATGGTCCACTCCCTTCTTGACTGAAAATGTTAGATTCGATCCTAACCACTGTTCTTTCTACTCTTTGAACTGTTCAAAGGGGAAAATGTTCGAAATAAGGACCCAGCTGGGTCCCTTCTCTCATTCATGCCATCAATGCTGGTCAAGCAATAGGCTGAAGAGGTTGTATGATTTCAGAACATGTGGTCTATTTATAACCAGATAGATTGCTTTTCTGTAATATTTTAGCATCTTTGGAAATGTAATGATTGCAGACATAGATTAAGAAGAAAACAAGATTTTTAGACATTGTGTTGGTAGAAATCTGAACAACCACTCGTTTTGGGGATAAAGCAGCAGAATGCACTAAATATGACATGTCAGGCTCAAGGCTGTGGAGCTGTGCAATAGCAGCAGCCTGGCATTTCTTCTTTTAACTTTAGTTCTTACTACAGCTGCACTGGTTGCTTTTGCCTCTGTTTAATCCCATTTTTTAGAGCAGATCCTGTTGGTGAGCCTCAAGTTTTTGAGTTTGGTTTTGCATTTTTACTTCATTGATGTCTGTCTTCAACATACGCTAGCGTACTTAAAATAAATATCTTTGACTTTAAAAAGAGAAAATACAATGACTTACCCACTGTAGAGAATTCTATGCATTCCAAGTGTATTCCAAATGTATTCTAAGTATACTGTAGAAAACTCTTGTCATATTTGACTTTTTCTTATTATTTGAATTCAGAAATCATGTACAAAACTAATGTTTGTAGAGATTAAATATCTCAGAAGCATGTTCTTTATTCTGTTCATTACTTATTATTTCACAAATTTTTCCCTAGTCCTCCCTCAAACTTGAAATACTCAGAGAATAACAAATTTTACTCAAAGGAATAAGAAGTGTATTGGCATAACTTCAGTAGCTTCACGTTTAAAATACGGGAACAGTGGTAGTTAGATGAGATCTCTGCATTTCTTCATCACACTGTTCCTTAAATCACTCAATGAAAATTTCAATACTCTACTGCAATAACCGTTTACAGCCATTGTAGCCGTGTAATCTTCAAAACAGATCACTGCTTGATAATCCCGTGCTGTATAGTAACTATATGTTTTAGTAGTCAGGAATGTTAACACTTTATCTTCTTTTCTCAACACTGTTGTTTCTTTCTTCAGTATTCATGGCAGCTTCAGGACAAGGTTAAAAGCCCCGGTGTGTAAGATTCTCTCCCCTCTCCTCCTTTCTTCGGTTACTACTGATACCAAATTAACATTTTTGGGTGGCAGGCCATATTAAGAAAATAAGAGTGAAGAAAACAAACCATAGCATTGAGCTGGATATTCCATATAATTACTGGCCTGAAGAGGCCTGCCACATGAATATCTAGGACCAAATTTTAAAATTTCTGTAGCAGTGAGGTACTTTAGTAAACTGTAAACAGCTGTAAAACTGCTCCCTGTTGTGTGCGATGAACAAAGGCAATGAATTAGGTGGCAATTATTCATCCCACACATCCAAGCACCTGAGCTAAGAATGAGGCTCTTGGGATTCCTCAGCTCGACTTTCTGCATTACAAGGGTCATAAGAATACTGCTAGATTATCTTTACGGTTTGCTTTTGTGTTTAAATTAATTTTTCATTTTGATATTTTAAAAGGAATTTACTAGTAGCGTATTTGTTCAGTGTATTCTTGGGGAGAAGGAAAAGAAAAGCTGTTATATTTTCTTATTGGAAAGGTTTTTAACCTTGTTAAAGGAGTACAGCTCTATTTCCAATCTTAATTCCAGTTTAAATAAGAATAGTTCTCTTTGTTGTTTTTTTTTTCCTCCTGTCAAGTAGTTTTCTAAAGAACTCAATGGGTACATGTTGGAACTCCTGATCTGAAACTTTGTATAGTTATTTTTAAGAGAAACCTATCTTTATTTTCTTTAAATTTTATTGGTAAAAGCTTGGATTTTGGCCTATGAAACCTCGGAGATTTATGTAACAGCATTAAAAAGGCATTCAGCGTGAAAATGCAAGTGCTTATTCCCTTGAAACATAAAAAAAATTCTTTTTAATTTTGTTTCAAAATCTTGTCATTCTAGACAAAATAATAAATGGAAAATTATTTTCCTCCTTCATTTATGAAGTTATGTGCCTCACAATCAGAATTTTCATTGTGGGGTTGAAAATCAGAAGGGACAAACATTTCACAGTAGTCAGTTATGTCTTCATCTTGGCATTAGATTATTTTGTTGGTTTCAAATTTTCTCATGCATGGAGAAATAAATATGAACACCCTGGGATCAAATACACAGCATGGTTTTTATCAAGTTCATAAGAAACGGGGAAAGACAATAATCCTAGAAAAAGATGTTTTGATCGCAGGAAGTACTGTAAGGTACGCTTATCTGAAATGAATTTAAATGTCTTGTGGATCTAACCAGTTACTTTTCCAGTATAGATCTTTTCAGAAGAGTAGGGGTGTGTCTAATACATTGTTTTTCTAGTCTTTCCAGGGTTTATAGAACAGGTAAATATTCTCCTAGTATGTTATACTCGCTTATTTCATCTGGTATCCACATTGCCTCATTAGGAAAGGCTGCTTTTATTTAGATGATGCCTGGTATTTTGCAATGTCTGGCTCTTTCCCAGGTGAATGTGCTGAATGCAAAAATAAGCATTCACATCTGTGACTGTTTATCAATGTTGAACAGAAGATTTTTATTGCTTAAGGAGTCATAACTTTCTCTTTAAATTGACAGGAAGGACAAATATGATTAAAGTGACCGTCTGTGATTTACTGTGCTTCTGTCAGCCCTGAAGATCTCCTGGAAATCGGGTGTGCCTCCTTTTTTGTGTTTGTGTTTTCTTCAACCATAATTTATTGTCCATGTCAGAGTACAGTGTAAAAACAAGAAATGTGCAGAAAGGAGCACCCCAACAGTGGCCCTGTACACTCACTTCTTTCTCGTATTGACTGAATAAGAGTGAGCTTTGAGGCTAAACCATGTGCAATATATACATAGAATCTTCTACAGACAAAGCTGTATCTACTCTAAATGAAGGAAGAACAGTTGCAGGTTTTATGTTAAAGCTGTGCCATGGCCAAAGTTTTTCTCTTGCATTGACAGCAGAAAGGTTTTGTTTGGGTGAAACAATGGATTCAGAGCTACACCATATTTGTCTGATTGCAAAATAGTTTTAGTTTTAAACTGAACTATAAGGAATATCTTCTTGTTTGATTTATGCCACAAATGCAATAGTTGAGACTTGACTCTGATCTCTAAAAAAGAAAATATTTGAATAATAATGTGCAATTATTCTTAGTTAAAATATCCAGCGCTTACAAATTCATTTTAAATTTCTTGATGTAGAAATCCTTCATCTATTTCTTGATGTAGAAATCCTTCATCTGTTTCTAATACCAAATATACTAAAATTTCATAACCCAACAGCACATTCATTGAATCAAAAATTCATAATATTTTAACATGAAAGACTTTGGACTAGAATCAAAGAATATTAGTCACTTCGAAAACTTCATGTCAACTTATGAACAGGTAATTTAAATTTACATAAATATAAATTATATATGTGCATAAATACATATTTATATTAAGAAGCATAACTTATGTTCTGCCACTGATAAGAAACAGATTATATAATAGCTTACTTACCAGTAGTTCTTTGAGTAAATACACCAACGTTTCAAATTACTTATGAAACAAGAAATCTCAGTCTCAAATACATTCTAGGACACGTGTTCTCATATAGGTCTCCAAAACAGATTAAAATTTTCTGAGTCAATTAATAAGACAATATGGTGACAAGAAAGCATTTTTGAGCTGATGTGTGTGGCAGAGCTGATTTCACCTTCTGGTGCTAAAACCATGCTGGAGTGAGTTAGCAGTGACCTTAATGTCAGGGGCTGGTAAATGCATCTGCTTTCCATGCACTCAGCATTCCCTCTCGAGCTCTGAAACACTGCAGCAGCTTTTGTCAACATTCAGGATGCTGACACAGTGCCAGGGGAAGCTTTAGTTCAGGAGTAAGAAAACATTTGCTGGACCTATATCAGGGCAGGTTGTAGCTATTTGCAGATTTCCATGAGAGTTAATGTTGTCAGGTTAAGCATGTGGTTATGCAGACCTTTTTCTCAGTAGAGTTTTCTTGGCATAATCATTTGGCTCACAAACTGGAACCCTGGAACCAGCTAAGGAGTGCAGATAGAGAGCTGCTCGGGGCATCCCTGAGAGGTTCAGGAACTGCATTGGGAGGGCTGGTGGCACTGCTACACTTGGGAAGGACTTGGTCTCACTTTCTGTGCAGCAGAGATGACCAGAGAATGTGTTGTTATTGCAAAACTTGCCTGTGTTAAAAGTCTGCCTAATTGAAAATCTCTACTACCACCATTTCTTCGGTATGTCTGCTTGCTTACACTGGCCAGAGAGAACCCTCTGTAGGCTCGTAACACTGCACTTATCAGCTTGCCGTGGGGCTGATGCTGCCAGCACTCTTCCTACGGATGAAGTCAGCTGCAAAATTATACCCTTTGCTGCAAAGCAACAACACTTCAGTCAGAGCCATTCTTCTAAATGAAAAGAAAGTTTCTACTTTTCAGCCACCCAGGTAAATAACTGACTATAGAAATAAAACATTATAATTCAAAGGCTGCTAATGCTTTCCAAGTTGTTCCAGTACTACCTGACAAATTTAAAAGCAAAAAGAACTTAATAAGAGAAATATCTGCTAATGGATATGAAGTGTTGAAGAATCTTATATTTCTATTTGTACCAATGTTTTAAGTGATGTTAGAAACCACTTTTACAGTTACAAACTTATGAGTAAATCCTATAGAAAACCAATTCATGGTGCTTAAACCAGAGCAGTTTCTTGGAATCCAACTCATAGGGTCAGGAAATCATGTGAGATAATAATGCAGGTCATACAGGGCATGAATGACAGGAAAAAACTCCATGGATTCTTGCGTTTTATGTCCAACATTGCACATATTTCCTTTATAATTTTAGCTTTTCCATCCTTTCTTCTATCTTCTACTTAGTTTGTTTCTTCATTTTTTAAAGTCCTATGGTGTCTGTTGCTTGAAAGCTTTAGGTGTTAAATTATTCAAATAATAAGTGGCTATAGTAGAAAATTTATACTCTAATTTTCTCAGGGAAACTGAAATTGCCTTTGAAATTGAAGTCACACTTTTTGTAGGCAAGTTTTTTTCATCTGATACACATTCATACATATGCATGTATGTGTAAACTGGTCACGTTATTTTTGTCTGCATAATCCCACCCCACACAATCAACTTTATTTTCCAGATATTAATACAAATTTTGTAACAACTTCATTCTCATTACAAAATGCTATTCTGCAGTATGAGCAGTATCCAAATGGTGGTTTGATTCATATTCCCATTACTTAACCTCTTAGAGAGAAAAACATAAAACTCCCAAATGCTAAAAAGATTTTGTAACTTGCAGCTGAATGGCCACTGTAATAGCTTTTTTTTTTGGCTATTAAAAATGTAAGAAAATCATAGTTCATTGTGGAACTGAAGGTCAATGTGACTGACTGATGGCTGCAAGCTATTTTTCTATACATTGCCACCATGAAAAGACAAGTACCTAATCCATATTTGGACTTTTTAAGGTGCATTTGTATTAATAGGGACTTCATACTCAAGCTGGAACTAAGAGCAAAGAGCAAAGAATAGAGAGATAAGCATGTATTGAGGAGGCAGGGATCCTGCTTTTTAATAAGCCCTTTCTAAAATAATTCCTTGGGCTGTTTATGAAGCTGAATACCCATTTCATGTGGCAGGGAGCGGCAGGCATAGACTGCTTTGCAAGGGGGGACAAGCTGGGAATGCGATGTGACAGTAAGCCAGGTTGTTTTGCTTGGAATCTATTTTTACTAGTTCTTCATGGTAGTAATGAATAAGAGTAATGTAACTGCAAGGGAGTGTGAAGATTGCATGAGAGATATGCATATAAAATACTTTCTTGTCCAGTATTGTTTTCTGTTTTAGCCTTTTGCTTTTCGTAATGGCAATTCACGCTGCTGACACAAACAAGTTCCAGCAAGGCTTGTCACTGCAGAAATCACACACACCTGAAATTAGATGGTATTTCTGTTCGGGCATGTCATTTTTTACTTGAAAGGACACCCCATCAACCATAAATCATAGAATGGTTTGGGTTGAAAGGGACCTTAAAGATCATCTAGTTTTAATATCCCTGCCATAGGCAGGGACGCCTTCCACTAGACCAGGTTACACTGAAGTTAGACACGTGACCTGCATGAAGTGTTTTGTTTCTTTGTTTGTGGGTTTTGGGTGTGTTTTTTTCTTTTGCTTTAATATAATTTTTACCAGCATTTGGGAGAACTAGAGAACTTCATTGTAATCTAAAAGATCCTGTTTATTACCTGTTATTTTATTGGTGTCTTATATTACTGCAACTTTAATCACATTTGCTTGGAGGAATACGGCTATTCTAACATTACCCTTTATTTCAGTGTGTCAAAATGTGCTTGATGGACAAATTTTGGTGGTTGAAAACATTCTTTAAGTAGCTATATGTGCAAATGAAGTCATTAGTATGAGATTAAATATTCATGTATCTTTCTGGTATAGCTCCAGTGGACTAAAGGAAGACAAGATGACTAAATATCCCATTATTAAAATGAAACTGCTCCCTTTCAAAGGTTATTTATTTTTTTAGAATCACTTTTTTTTCCCCAAGGTTTTATTGTGTGGTTTATTTGGCTTTTCTTAATGATGGTAGGTATTTTCCCCTCTCTTCTCCACTCCTCCACCCCCTGCCTTGTCCTTCCCAGCCCTCACCTTGGGGGAGTGAGACTGGATATGCAAACACTTGTGTTTACCAAACCAGGTAATTTTTAGCTAACATTTTGTGACATTTTTAATAAGATATTGTGGACATTTTTTCCTGTGATATTTCTGATATTGATTTGTTTTAGTTTGTGCTTGGTTAAAATATTTTACTAATTTTGAATGAAAATTAGTTTATAGACAACCAAGAGGCAGCGTCCTCAAGGTGGACATATGCCAATTGCAAATTGGAGCAGAGTGAACATTTAGGAAAAGCACTGAAAAATACTTGCTTTTCTATCTGGGATATTCCTAGAGACTGTGTTAGAAACTGCCATCTTTCTATCTATCAGCCTTGTGGGAACCCAGAATGCAAAGAATATTTCTCTGCCTGTTTTGAAGGGTTCTACCCCCCTGGACAACGCTGTTTTTGACCTTCATTCATGGAGAAAATTGCCTACCCTTTGGGAAGAATTAGAATCCACACTGGTGTGAATTAGGTGATAGAATATTACGTAAGATTGTCACAGGGTGAAAAACTTAGAGGTCTTGGGTTTATTAATATAGTAAGTAGATAAAAGCAAAAAACTTCAAAATGGAGGATTGTTGTTGTTCTCCAGACCTTTTTTCTTCTTCTTCTACTACTCCATATTCTGCAGTAGAAGTAGTTTGGGATGATTGGATAAAGAGTTCCGCAGTTCCTGTCTGCGTGACCAGACGATTTACTAGACATTGGAAGAAAAGTGAAAATATCTTTCGTTTTAAGCTTTTATTGGTTAATTTACCTTTAAAAAGGCTGTGCTATCTTGATAATTTGGCATTCTCCTGCATTCTCTGCTTTGTGCTATGTCTGGGTCACGTTAGTGGCTCTATTTCTCTGATAAGACTTAATAAACAACTATCTGAAAGCAGAGAAGGCCGAAGGTCCCGTTCATCTCTCGGACTCCTCACAGAGACTCTAAAAAGGCTCCCCCATCAGGGGAGGCACAGTTAAGGCGCTGGGCTGCATCAAGCCTATTCTGTTTACATCACATATTGGTATGTCTGCTTCTTTCTAAAAAGTGACCTCTGGTAGTTATAGAAGCTTGTTACGGTGTTGTTTGTTGGCAATCTTAAGGCCCTCCAGAGATAGTGTTTGCTCTGATAAAGCTATTCTTTCAAATTACAGAAAACCAAAATAATAACAAAAACACGAAAACCCCCAGACATAAAAAAAAATAAAACAGCAGACCCACACCGAAGCAGTAAAAGTAGTGTTCCTTTTAAAACCCTTCAGCAGAAGAGATCATACATGTACCACTTATCTTTCAAAAGGAGTGTCAGAGGAATGCTTCCTAAGAGAAGTGCCTGAAGGAGTAGAAGCCTTTTTGTTTCATACTAGAAAATAGTACTTACAAAATGCAGTGGATCTGTCTATTCCCTAGTCAATAGTTGCCAGTAGAACCACATACCCTGTAAGTAATTCAAGTTCAAGAATTCTCTCCAGCTAAGCATAGCAAAGTCACCTGTAAATCTGGACTTCCTAGGGAGTATTTTCTCTTAGAGGTAATATGGTTCTCATACAGGATCTCAGCTTTAGCATTCCTCTAGGGTGCAGTATTTTCACCAGTATTATACTGGTGTAATATAAAAATAAGTTAGAGTGCTGCACATTAAATTAATACTTTTTCTACTACAGCACCAGAATGTTTTTAGGGACCAGCCTGTTAAAATAACCATCATAGCTATACCACTAGGGAGATTTCCCAGATTAACAATATTTTGGCTTCTGGTAATATTTTTATGCTTATGTGTAAACTTGTAAGTTTCTCTAAATGGCTTCTTATTTTTTCCTTTCCTCCTTTTAAATGTTTTTTTAGATTTCTTTTCTCCCCATTCGCTCTACAGAGTTATAGAATGCTGTAGAATCAGAACAGTTTGAGTTGGAAGGGACCCTTAAAGGTTGCCAAGTCCAAACCCCCGCCAATGAGCAGGGATATCATCAGCTGTATCAGATTGCTCAGACCCCCATTCAAACTTGAACATTCCCAAGGATGGGGAATCCACCATCTCACTGGGCAGCCTGTGCTAGTGTTTCATCACTGTTATTGTAAAAAACTTCTTCCTTATAGGTGATCAAATCTATTCCCTTTATTTTAAAACCTTTACCCTTTGTTCTGTTGCAACAGGCCCTGGTGAATGTTGTTTCCATCTTTCTTTTACACCACCTTGAAGTACTGTAAGGCTGCCACGAGACTTCTTTTCACCAGGCTGTACAACTGAAGTTCCCTCAGGCCAGCTTCCCAGGAGAGGCGTTCCAGCCTTCTGAGCATCTTCCTCTGGACATGGTCCAACAGGTCTGTCTCTTTTCTCCACATTCCTACCTATTCCATGACTACTATATAAGAAAGCATAGTTTATAGAACAACATTAACTCTGGTTAATCTATTAGGTTCACGACCTAATAGATTATTTCTGAGTAGTCAAAGGTTCATTTATTGCCATCCTTTGTTAACAAACAGTAGCAGGACGTCTAGTTTTAAGTACCTTTTTTTTTTTTTTTTTAAAGCCTAGGCAGAGAAGCAGAAGAAACAATGACTTTTGAAGTTTTTCCTGAGTTATTACCAAGTGTGAGCACCTTGATCTCACATCAGAATACATTTCTACTTTAAAATACAGCATTTCACTACTGCAATATTTACATTATCCTGTTAAACTCCTAGGATAAGCCTTTGTGGCAGTAGTACTAATCGAAAAGATAGGGACCAAACACAGGCTCTGAATCTTGTTTGCATTGCAAATAGGTAGTTTTTGCCCACCTTGGTTTTGGGGTATTCCTGCTGGCTTTCTCCCGCATGAACTCCTCCTGATAAGACTCTACCAGGTTTTTGTTTTCTGCCTCCTACAGTCCCTCCCTACTCCCCTGTATTCATATTTTGTTATCTGAAGCCTTCTTTACACAATTCTGTCAAATCCCTGAGCATGAAGCTCATAAATACTGGCACTTTCTTGCCATAGAAAGACCACTCAGAGTTGCAACAGGGCTAGCTCAGAGACTCAAAAATGAAACTGTCTTCTTTTTACAAACACACCAGCAGGCATCTCTTAGATATTCTTTAATGTATTTTTTATTCATTAAAATTTTTTAAAGGGTAGCGAGCTTTTTAGTGTAAGTGACTAATATTTAGTCTTATCTGTTGGAGAAAAAACGTTTTTTTAAAGCATCTTTAAAAAAATAATGGAGTGTGACAGTTATATAAAGCTTTTCAAGGCATGGGATTCCCAAGGAACCTTAACCTGAAACCAGAAGTACATTGAAAGATTTAGTTTTGGAGGGCAGTGCCCTCTGCCAGCAGAAACTACAGCAGAGAAGCTGAACACATTTATAACCTACCAGGAAATGAAGACTATCCATCCAGCTAGAGCTACAAAGCAAGGCAGGTACACAAACAGATTTTCGTTGAGGCCACTGGGCACAGTAACTCTACAGTTTTGAAAGAGTAATGACCAATGATAAAGCAAATTACATTTTGTGGGCCAAATAATTGCCCTCAAATATAATTTTAATTAAAGTTTAGATTTCAACTTAGTGTTTCCTTGGAGATGTTATAGGCATCGTATCTAAGGTCAAAACACTTTAGTCTGTAGAAAGTAATTTGTCTCATTTCTTCAACAGGATGTAAACATTTTGTCAATTTGTGTTTCCGGAAAGGATGAAAAGACAGTAATTAAAGAGAAAAAGAAGCTCTTGATTGCCTCTCAAAGCACTAGGAGGAGAAAATGCCTCTTGTAAGCATTTAAAGGCTAACTGTTAATGTATAAAAGGACCATTAATTTTTAATTAGGTTTTTTTGGGATTAAATCAAGGTTTTTTAATCGAATATTAGAAATTAATTGTGTAGGGTAATGTTTAATTTTTAGCCAGCTCTAGATGGATGCCTCTGGAGAGGTTCCCTGAGCCAAGAAACCCCTGGGTCTTTACACCCTCTTGGTATGTGCACCCAGCCATCATATGCCCTGCATGTGCCTCTTGGTGTCATGGCGATTTGTGGTCTGGGGTCTTCTAACACCTCTTTGGATTCTTCCTCCTCGTCCACGTGGACAGGTCATTAACTGTTCTTATCTTCCAGCTTGGGCCAGCCTTGGCCCAACCCTTATCTGAAGATAACCAGTCTTTCTGTGTTTACTCCTCAGCTCAGCCATTTGTGCTAACAAACTGAGTTCATTTCAAGTTCTCCTACAACTTTGAGAAGGGTCCATTAACACTAGACTGTAAGCAAGTTACTGTTGCACTTAAACCTATTTGATTCATTTGCAATGTTTTAAAAGGAAACAATTTAATTCCCAGCATTCAGGTGTTTACTTTCTATGAAACGGTATTTATGAATTGGTGAACTCTATTGAAAGCTCCTAAGTTTGAAAATCAGATCAGAGAGGTTTACAAGTCTCTCAAAGACCAAACATATACTAATTATGTAAACAAAAAGAAGTTGATGTATTTTAATCAAAATTCCAATCTTAAAAATGCCAGACAGATTTGAAATATTTCAAAATGGAACCTAAACAATATGGAAAGATACTTTATGCAAATGCTATGCATAGGACTAACCTATAATTCCTCATAAATCCTGGTGATAGGATATCAGAGTGAGAGGAGTCATATCGAGACTTCCAATGGCTTAAACATTTTGATTTTTAAAATATTCATAAATTAATTATTAGGAGAAAAAATATATATTAAATTTCACTTGAAAACCCCCAATACTTGCAGGAGGTTCTTTATATTTTTTAATATGATTTTATTTCATCTCACACATAAGAATACTTCTGCCTTAACTGGCATCTTTAAAATTAATGAATGGGCTGAAATTTTCTCTCCAAGCCTAAAGAGCTTTCGTGACTTGTAAGAAATGTCCTGTGATTCTTGGTACCAAGATATGATGAAAGAGCTGGTTGATGTATGTATCAGATAATTACAAAAATTGCTCATTTAATGGCAATGAAAAATCTATAGAGGGTTATTTCTTCAAGCAATCTTGCAATTTAAACATGATCTGAGTCACTCGGGCATGACCATTGATGCTTGCTTTAAAATTGGATTTTTATACTTCTCCTTGATTCTTTTATTTCCCCATTGGAGAGTTACTGTCTTCATCTTTCCTCATAGCTCAATTTGATATCGTATCTTCGACTAATCATATGTGCATATGTGGCCCAGTTTGAGATCACCCCAAGACAATATGTCATCTGAACATAGTCACAGAAATTGTACGTGGATAATTTCCAAAAGATAAGCTCCCACATTTGTGTAAATTGAAAATAAATTATGCCATTAATCAACATACATTTATGAGATAACAGGGAACGTAGTGATTTCAAGCAAGAAGAGTGAAAACCAGATTAGAAAATATCCTGTTTTTCTTGCTCTGTAAAGGCAATTAACAGTGGCCTTGCCCTAACAGTGATGGCCTAGCAAAAATAAAGTGCAAGACGACTTTTTTTTTCCTGGAATGGAAGGATGTCACATTTATTGCAATAGGTTTCAATTTACAAAATCAAAAATGTATTCTGATCAGTAGTTTTAAAAAGTGATAACAACACAATCTGATGTTTACTTGATTTGGTTCATCATTATTCAGATGAAGCATACTATTTGTAGACATTTGCAGGGGAACTGCCAACAGAGTTCACAGTTACATTCTAAATGTGGAAATTAATGCAGCTGCATTTTTTTTCATTAAACATCAGATATAACATCTCTCCCTTAGTTTGCTCAATCTGCTTTATTTGCTCAAAATACCAGTCCACAAAAGACTTCCAGTTTTCATTAAGTGGTTAACTAACTCCTGCTGACACCTTTTCCTTTTTACTAAATGAATTTCCCATCTCTTCCATTACGTGTAAGTGTTCCTTCTAATTGATGTATATAGAAAAGTTTAAGGCCTAATGCAGGTGTGTTACTGACAAGCCAACCAAATTTCTCCAGATGTACCTTAATGAAATAGGAATTAGACTATTTTCTCTTACCTCTCTCACCATTAGGAGGAACCTTTTATGACCTTGTTGAGGAAGGCCTGTCAAGAAACAGAAGATATGGCCTTGCCTAGTGACTATCTCAAATGTCCAAAAATCTCTAGAATGAAAGAGTTTTCTGAAAAGTCACTGATAGGAAACATTAACTGAATGTTCTATACCAGCTGGTGTAAAGATCAGCCTTAAAGGAAGATAAAATACATTATATACTGTGTTATTTGTAGAATTTTCACTGATGTGTGAAGGAAATGCATAACAATCAGAGTAGGAACTTTTTTTCCCTCTTGGCATAGGAGAAAATAATCAGCATCTTCTGCTGGTGTCTTCTTGATTCAATGGTGCATTTACTGTCCTTCTGACCCATCTATCTTGCAAATGGAAAGAGCCAGAGTAAGTGTTCCACTTCCTTTGTTTTATTTAATGGTCTCTGCTAGTACAGAAACATTTACTAAGCAGATCTGGTAGAGGCAAACACATTCTAATCCAACCAGCAAAAGTACAAACAAGACAGAAAAAAAGGAAAAATACTCATTGCAACAGGTAGAAGTACCTATAAAGAATATTTCATTCTGTAGGGTAAAAGAAGATTTCTCATCTCCCTGAGCAGCATGTTACATTTTGCTGCTGAAGCTGCCAGCTCTGCAGTTCACAACTGCTGCTACAGAACATCAAATTCCTTTGTGCCTGATGCCACCTCATACTGTAGTACAACAGGCCCACACTGCATCTTTGTAGTACAAAATCAGCAAAATCAATCTCAATTCCCAAACAACCAGGGTTACTAGAGTGGAAAATGACACAATGCTGTAGTCTGTGATGTTGCTGGAGTAGTGAGAGGACACGGGCAACAAATATTGGACATATATTTGCAATCTGACCATGTACTCCCACGTCATTGATCCAGTTCCTCCTGGCTATAGTGCAACTTCAGTTGAACTTAACTAAAGGCAGTGGAATTTGAAGCTGTAGTCACTATATGTACTTAGCTGAGCTAGACCATCTGCTGCATTGGGGTGCTGGGGGAGAGCAAATGCACCGTAAGTGAAGAGGAAGGGCTTGCATTAACACCTTTTTGAAGATTTTAAAGGTGAACTGCTGTATACTACCTTTAGATGCTTGCAATGGGACAGATCATTTTGCTGGTTTTTTTGGAGCCGCAAAAATTCCTTTCAACAGGTGAGTTTCTTACAGGGTGAGGTTAAGCATATTAGCTTGAGATATTTTGGCTAACAAAAACCAGTCAGAACATCCCTAGAGGAAAAGTGAAAATCTGGAAATGCTGGTTCACCAAGGCTGAAATGATTTACAGCAAAATCTTCAATTTGGCAAAGGATTTTTGAAATACAGTCAGTTCTGAGGGCAACCTGTCTTTCTTTTGAAGTCTTTTGTTTAGCTGCCTTTCCCTCTTGTTCTTCTCTCTGCTTTGAGGACTGCACAAGAACCCTGAAGTAGATAGGTTTGCCAGATGGGTTGAGGATCTCCCTTGAAATGCTGGGATGGCTGCTCTGGGAATATTATGTCCCAGGTCTCAGCCCCTTTAACCTCTTGCTGTTCAGACGAATCTGTAAAGCATCAGCTTTAAAACTATCTTGCTTTTAAAAGTGCCAGATGCTTCTCTCCCTAGGCACCTTTGTCTGAGGGGCTGAGATTGCAATCCCCGGGTAACGTAACAACCCTTTTCAGTTTATACATGAAGTGTGCACTGCCAGAATGAATAAGGTGTTGACAGGGCAAAGGCGCTGGTTCATGGGCTCTTTTCTGCTCAGTTTTCTCTGTCTTCTTACATTTCTCAAAATCCCTTTTCCTTTAGTATCAGAAATTCTCTACTAAGTGTGTGGTGAGGCACTGGAACAGGTTGCCCAGAGAGGGGCATTGAGCAACCTGATCTAGTGAAAGGTGTCCCTGATCATGGCAGGGAGGTGGGACTAGATGAACTTGAAAGGTCCCTTTCAAACCTTTCTGGATATTCTGCTTTATGGAAGACACTGTTATTTTAAAAGCGTTTCCCTGCTCATTGCCAGTAGTTCTGAACCCTTGAATTAACTTTTTCTTTCTTCTTTTGTTTTCTACTCTTTCTTCTATTGTTTTAAAACAGATGTGCTCCTCAGGTTTACCCTAGCTGCTTCACAAAAATAATTTTTTTTTTTACCGATTTCACTTGTGAGCTCACAGTACTTCTATGGACTGCCAAAGTTTCCCTGGGGTTATGAACCCTCAATCTTTAAATTAAAAATTGCTGCCTTGACATCTTAGACGGTCAAAGGAGCTGTGTTCAAAAGTTACAGAAATCAGGAGCTTGCCATTTAAAAAAAATATTTGCAGAGTGCAATTTGTCATTGCTTTTACATTTGAGTTTGTTTAAAGACAACATGCAGTGTAAGTACAAAGTTATAGCAATGAATTCTCTTAATAATGGTGTTGTGGGCTGAGTAACAGTGGAGGGATTGAGGCAGAGAAAGAAAGGCACAGTATTGTTAGTGTTACTTGAATCTCTCTAATGAGTGGCTCAGCCTTGCTTTTCATTCTTCCATAGAATGTCATAGAATATGTCAAAGTATAGATGGCAGGAGGTTGATTTTATTTGTGTCTAACCTCAACCTTCCTATGTCCTGGTGTATCTAAGAGAATAATCTACAGCTATATTCTATAGAACTTTAAAGGAAGGGAGCCTTCCAGAATATAAGATGATTAGATGAAAACTATTTACTTTTACGTGTTACAAGAGAATTTGATTAATTTCTCTGACTACTTATTTGCTTTTAAGCTTGCAGAAAAATTTTAAAAGGATTAAAACTAAATATTTGCCTATGTGTGGCTTTATGTACAGCAGATGCACGTGAACTGTGTGGTTGTAGGGTTTTTCTATACTGGGATGGATATCGTTGAATAGATAATTAGGGGTTGGTCAAGCACGGAAATCTCGAAGTGAAGTTGCTGTATAGAGGGAAACAAAACAAAGTTGTTGAGTTCAGGTATGCAAGCTGTCTGTACTGTAGGTTCACAAGAAACTTTTTTCAGCAAGTTTTTAGGATGAGTACTGCCCATTGTATTTCTTAGAAGATGAATTTCAAGGTGAACTGAAAAAAGCTGTGAAATAGCACACAGAAATTGTCATTGCCTTTTTTTTCCCTCAAGTACTCTTCCACTGATGCATTTTTAATACTACTTTCAGAGTGAGAAAACACATTATATCAATGTGGTTTTAGCCTCAAGAAACTGCAAAATAATGAGACAAACTGTTTATTAATGACAGCCTATTGGCATGACTTACAATATTTTCCATCATTGCATCAGATTTGTATTGAGTTTTCAATGACAACAACTGGCCTAGAAGAGTTATTCTTTTTATTCTTTTTTCTCCTCTGCTGAAAGGTGTTAGCTCATAAATTACAGGGATGTTTTGTGTAAAAGTCTTAAGATTGAAAAATGGGAGCAAAAGTTCTATTTTGCTGGATGCTTACTTCAGTGTCTATACTCCTTTATTTTTGTCTTTTTTTTTTTTTTTTTCAAAGGAAGAAACCACATAGCTGGCAGGGCTTACTGAGTGAAAAATAAATTAGCTGTTGCCACTCTATGAATATGCGAAGTCTGGATTTTTTTTGTTTTCTACCCACTGCTGGTGTGGTTTTTTGGTGGTGGTTTGGGGTTTTTTTGTGGAATCCTTTAAATTAATTTCAGGGTTTTTTCTTATTTTTGTTTCCAATTTTATGAGATATACTCTCTTATAAGAGGTTTAACAGGAGCTCAAGTTCATGTTTTAATGAATCTATCACTAATAAAATAAACAAAACATTTTGTTAATACAGAAGTGGGCAAAAATTACTTCATCTACATTTTAATATCTATGTATTGTAATTTGTGTAGGAATAGTTAGAAAAGCTTTCAACTACTGATCATAAGGAGGAGCTGCTAGCGTAATCACTTCTTAAGGAAAATAAACCTTCAGGTAAATCTAATTAGAGATGAAAGGCTACATGTAAATAATTGCCTAGATCACCACTGTCCAGGCATGGTTGTCTCTAGAAGCAGTGCACTCAGCGCATCTGCTTCACTGAACGGCAAAGTTTGCTTCTTTCTGATGATCTGCACTTCCAGTCACTGAGGTCTGCTTCTGCAGCAGTTAATTGATGGGAGGGATGGAAGTGTTCAAAGGTGGTCACTGTCATGGTTGAGCATGGTCTTCCCCAAGTATCATTCAAGAGGCAAGGGCTACAGCACTAGCAATTTCTGTTGAACTGAGACAATCTTTGAGTTAAAAGAATTTGTTCTGACTGAAGAATAGGATGGCAGTCAAGGCTGACTATTTTTCCAAGAAATATCACTTAGGCCTGAACTTTTCTGAAGGCACTATTTAACTGCCAAGTGACTTGTGCATCACACATCTGGACACGACACATTATCATTTTCATGATCATTTGCAAATGGCATGATAAGTCTAAATGCACAGATCCATATAGATATGCACACAGTGCAAAGCTGCACATGAAAGTTGGGAATTAAGTGAGGTTTTTCTTAAATATACCATACCCCTGCTTTCTCCTCTAGTATGTTTGGGGGTTTTACCTCTTTCTGGACAATTAACTATTGCAAAGTGACAGTTGATAGCTAGTTTGTAAGGAAGTGTAAGTGCAGCTGTAGGACTGTATTTCTTTATGATAGTGTGTATACCATTTTTGACAGCCTTTTCAAAATCATATTTGCAGGAAGTCCTTGAAAGAGCTGCTTCCCTTCAAGCATCCTTGTCTGAGGCACTTCTAAGCATCTTCAGACTCATTCAAAACACTGTTGTCTTTTCTCCTGTCTGGGCTAAAACTTAAGAGGGAAATGCGTGTCAAAAGATGCTCCCACCCTAATCTCTCCTTTGTATTCTGTACTGAATGAAAGGATTTAAAATCATTTTGTCCATTAACTATAGGCTACAGACTATTTATCTGAGCTAGTTATCTACCAGTCATAGTGGAAATATAATTAACACAGACACAAATTATGATTGCTGATTCTTTTGGCAGTAAAATATTACTCATAATGCACATTTATTGTGATTGCTATTACTAACCATATTGATTCCCAGCATGCTTAAGGAACACAGCAACAGGAAATATTGTGTGAGATGCCATGCAAAAAGTCATTGCAGAGGCTCCAAACAGTGCTACAAATGTGCTGCCATTAAACAAGGCTGTTATCTATGACAAAAATGACACTGTGGCTCATCTTTCTTAGTGGCAGGACTAGCATTAGTGTTTATGTGCAATTTTTCTGGAGAAGCTGTTGCTGTTTGTCATTAATACTTCTCCTGTACCCTCACTTACAGTGTGACAAGAGTGTTGGCAATTTTGGTAATTTTCCCTGATTAGCTGTGTGGGTTGCACAAGGTTTACCAGCACTTTTTTTCTTCACCTTTTCCTTCACTTTCATGTGAGAGCTTTAAAGTTCAACAGAATATTTTAAGACATATATGAAAACATATCTATTGACTGGTTTTAATCAAACTGGCTTGTGAACAGGTAGTAAGATTAAGCAAATTATTAACCAGATGAGAACATTGCAGAATGTTAGCAGGGGTCTATAGACATATTTAATTATTTGGGTCATTCTGCACTTGTCTTCTCTTCGTATCCCATTTACTTAAAATAGAAACAGTGTAACAATCTCTATCATCCCTTAACTTGCAAAAAAAAAAAAAATAGCCAAAATAGTTTATACAAAGTGATTCTCTTTGATTTATTTATCAATTCACCTTTGTTCCAAAAAGTGGATATTTTCAGACGGATTGTCTGTGACAATAGTTACTGCATTAACTTTGTTCCTCAAGTCCTTTCCCAGTTTTTTTCTAATTGTAGACCACATGGACTAGAGAAAAATTTTTAGTTTAATTTTGCAGTGTTGTTTGGAAAGGTCACAAACACAGAGTTTGAAACTCAATACAGACACTGCGAAACAAACTCTCAACTAAGCCAAGTCCTTATTCAGAGGAGAGCTACAGAACAGTGTGTGCCTGGTGAGCTCTAAGGGCAGACATGTACTGAATTTTATGTTTCTTCAGATTTTTTGAAAGGTGTGTTTCCTACATAAAAGGAATTGCTATAGAGCTGCCAACTCTCCTTTCAGCAGTGGAGAGCAGACCCTCATTACTGATGTGAAGGACAATGAAGGGCACAAAGATCTTTTGGATGTTCACTTAGTAACTCTGTTAGAGGACCAGGCTCTTCCCAATGAGAAGAATGAGTCCTCAGCCTGTTTAAATTATTCTGAATGGATTTACATACATTTACTCCAGCTCAGTTCCTGGAATATGCATGTACCATGTAATAGGAAATATATATATATTTTATATTGATAAATATTACTGAAGATTATTAAATACCTTTTACTGAACATTCACTTCTTCTCGTTGATATATAGACATGATCTTTGGCTATGACAACATGTATTCAAAAGTGATAATGAATGCTTTTATCAGATGTATCTCTAAAGCTAAAGGACTTCTGAGTTGTAGAAAGCCGAAGGTAAGAATTTATCCCAATCATGTAAAAATTTTTTGTTAAAATTACGCCTTATATGAGTACCTGCAAGCAGATCCACAATAGAAGTCAAGCTGTTATGAAAAAAAGCGCTATAGCTTATACCTTTAATTTTTTTTCCTCTGGAAGCTAAATGTATTCTATGTACACAGTTACAGCGTGTGTAAACTACAGAAAGAATCAGGGACATGTATTTCATGGTCAGGTTACCCACTTTATTTCTAATGTATAGACTTTCTTTAATTCATAGTTTAATGAAGTAATTGTAGAAATGACTCTTAAACAGCTTCAAATCCATCTGCCCTGTATTTTGTTAGAAATTTGCTTTTAATTCCTGCTCTGAAAGAAACCCTGGAATCAGATGCAATGCTTCCAGGACTTGAAATTATGTTAATATAACAGAGTTGCTGACATGTCTGAAGTATATTCTCACTTAATAATATGCATTTCTTAGGAAGATAATCATCTTCCAATTTGTCTAGGACAGAAAATAAAATGTCATAGAAGCAACTGAGATATATATATCTATAAAGTTCCTCTGAGCCTCTTGTTCATCATTATATGTTGTCCTGATCTATAGTTGAAAATTTGTTATAATAGTGGTCTAGCACAAATGGAGATAAAGTATTTCTTAGTATTATAGACCCTAACTGTGAAAAGGCAGCAGTGTCTCACAAATTTATTGTCTAGCCATGCAGTAATGACAGCAAAATATTCAGAGACATCTGTTATAAAGAGTTACAAAGAATTATTAAAGAAATCGCTAACCCTTGAGGTAAAGGGAATTTTTGAGAGTCATTACTGTAAGAAACTGAACCAAAGCAGCAATTGTCTGCTGAGACTAGGATATTCAGAGCTTTCTATCTTCTGAGTTATTTCCTTTTTGCCTGCCGTCATCTACCCTTTCTTCTACTGGGGACAAGTTATTATGAAAAAAACTTAATAAATTTGGCAATTCATTTATCTGTATTTTATACTTGTATGGTCATTTTCCTGATCATTTTGTATATGAATTATAGCTAGCTTTTCATAGAAAACTTGGAAAACCTTCTCAAGTATCTAGATACTTTCGATATTCTTGGATGTTAAGCCAAAGCCAAACTCACGGACTGATCCTCCACTTTTTTTTCTAGTATCTTATCAGAATTTGAAATTCTGGTTTGGTTTAAGATCTTGAAGCTCATTTTTATTGCTGGATTATGAAAGGGGCTTGATTGTCAACCCTGAAGCACCTTCTAGGATGTGTTCTAGGTCTGAATACACATGTTGTTATCAATTCCAAGCAAGATTGCAGTGATGAGGTCAATATGTCAGTTATGTCTGAGAAGTGCAGTTTCTAACAATTAGATGAGAACGACATCTTAGTAGAAAACTGGAAAGTGTTATGGTTTTGTTTTCAACAAGTTACACATCATCTCATGGAGGTCAAGCATTTTTCCTTGGTCAAAATGATCTTCTCTTCTTAGAAGAGTACAGATTATGTTGATGGAAACATTTGTGTCAAGCAAAATATTTTGTGAATTCATGTCAACATTGCAAATTGTTTTGGCTGAAGAGAGATAAAAGCCTCCCCACATACCCAATTTATATTTTAGGAACCTTTAAATGAAAGTGCCCTAACAATTCAATTCAAATGCTTTGTTCTGAAATATAATTTTCAATACAGATTTTCCCCAAATTGAAAATGAACAGATATTTTTGTTTAGGTTGCACCAGTAATTTTATGATGACTTAGGAAGCTTACCAAAATGTCACTTTAATGAGCTTCATTTGTTAAAACTATACTTTTAAAGGGCCCAAGCAATAATTTTAGGTGTATTTGGTTTTGTGTCAATATTTTGGTTCTTGTTTCCCTCAGGAAACTGGTGAACTTCAGAAGCATGTTATTTCTCTGATTTTTTTATTGCTCAATTTCTTTCCACTAAGTCTAACTTTCATCAAGTTTATATTTGGTCTCCTTTTTGTCCATTTTAAATCAATTTTTTTCATCTGGAAGTCTACATAGTAGGTCTGAACTAAGTAATTTCTGCAAAATATGTAGGCACATGTCTACTGTCTGTACTATCTGAAATGCTTCTACTTCAGATGATAATCTTGTGTATGAGGTACTTGTTTGAAAGTCCATTTTTTAAAAAAGGCTTGACTAAGATACATTTACGAGTTAAACTTGAAAATCTGTGATCATTGTCCAGGCACCTAATGGAGAAAAACTGAACCTTTGGCCTAAGACTGGGAAAAGGAGGTCTTCCATGAGAAAGATAAAGTCAGATGAAATACTATGATGCTTATTAAATTGTCTATATCTTGGAATAGCTAAAGAACAATTGTGTTTCATTATTGTGCTCTTTTTGCATATATAACAACAACAAAAAAAACTTTGTAAGAAAAAGCTCCTAAGCTGTTAATTCTTTCTTTCTTTTCAAAATTTACTTCCAATTATTGTCCTAGGCATTATGCAAGAAGGTTGCGATGTTTATCTGTCTTTGTCATAGAAGCATCACTTAAATTAGTATAAGCTATTGAATATTTTCTGGATGCCGGGAGGAAAACTTCAGCCATTTGGCTGAGATCTCCTGAGGTGTTAAATAACACCTTGGACATCTTGGACATCTTGGACAAATAGGCACTGGATATGTGCAGATCAGTTTTATATACAGAAAACAGATCAATGTGTCTATGATTGACTCGGTATGTGTTAGCTGGTGTGCGCATGTGTGGTAAGTCAGAGACATAAAGAACGTAGATTTTACTGCGTGGGAACAGTGAGTCATTAAACTTGCTCTCCACAGCTGTAAATTGAGAAGCAAATAAGCATGCGTGTTTTCATGCACGCAGTAAAAGAAGCAAAATAAAGGGAATAGCAGTGCATGAATATTCAAGATTTACTATATTTTTTTATTTCTTTTATAGCATCTTTTTATTTTATTTATACACGAAGTGCAGAGGTGTGCAAGATGATGCACAAGTCTGTTGAGTTGTGGGCTTTTTTCCCCAATAAGAGTTGGTAACACTTCAATTGGGAAAGATGCAGAAACACTGTTAGCAAACCCCATGCACAGAAGTCACAGGAGCTGCAGGATCAGAATTACCCTGTGATTAGTTAAGCAGCTAATGCCATTGGCTATCAACTTGGGGTGATATGAAGCATCTTGTTATTTCTTTGAAAATATCATAAGGTTGCTAATTTCTTATGACTGCACTAGTGCCGCCTTCACAATGCATCAGTGTTACCCACAAATTGCTTGGCCTAAGGACTCTGAGCTGAGTCTGGCTTTTCCAGTGCCCGCTTTCTGATGGATAAGTAATGGGAACCATTGCAATGACATCTTAAGCCTGCAGCCCTCAGACAGCACATATAATGTTTTAGTGAAACCAGGAATAGAGAGAGATGCTAAGGAATAGAAGGACTTGGGTCCACATATACAATACTCTGCAAAGTGGAAATACACTGTCAAAGGGAAAATGGTTCGCCTCTGGGGAAGAGTATTACCCTAGAAACAAGAGAGATGTATGGAAGAAGAGCAAATATCTGAGTCAAAACCATTTCTTGACGGGTTAGGGCGTAGTAACTGGTCTCATGTAAAGCTCAAAGCACAGACTTTGAAATATGAAATAATATGAAATAATTGTTAGCCTGGTTTGTTTACTTGAGATATTCCTTTAGGCTATTCAAAAGTCAAATCTGTTCTTATTGCATATAATGGCTGTGTTTTCAGTGTATGCATGTGGGTGTAACTTTTTGAACTGTGTTTCCACAATGAAAACTTTGAAACAACAGTAACTGCAGATAACCAACTGTATTTGTTTAAATTAACTTCTGCTGTTATTACAGTATTTTTAGAAACCTAAAGGGCTGCAGATGCAGTTTAGCAGATATTTGTTTACATTTTAAGAGATAATTATGTGATGTCCACCAAGCCTGTGCGCAATCTATAATGGTAATTATCATGCTTGTACAAAAATACAAATCACACTCCAAAATATGTATCCCATGGCAAATTATTCCCTTCTACATTTTTAAACTACTTAGAAGAATAATGCTCTCCTACAGTATTACTGCTTGCACTGTTTTCATTCTAGTTTCTCTTACTTTTGTTTGATTGCTGTTAATGTACTCTCACATTGCATAGCAGATTAACTTTTTCCTCCAGTTTACGTAAGCAGCCATCTCGAATGGAATCACTGATGCAAGAGGCAGCAGAGTCATCTCAATCTATGTACCCATCTACTACTACTAGAAACCCATGAGACCTATTGACAGAAATGATGTGCAGTTACAGTACAGCTTCTCCAGTTCTATCATTTGCAGTTTTAAGGTGACACTATATAGAATTTTGGAGCTCTAAGTGCTTTCATCCTGCTTCTTCACACAGGCAAGCTACAGAATGTTCATTGCTTTTCAACACTTCAGCCTCTGTAAGTGAAAACTCAGATATATAGAAATTATTGTGGACTAGAAACTTTGCTGTGTCAGAATTCAACTTGACTCACAGAAAGAGAACTTTCTGGCACCTTTCTATCATTCTGAGCTTGACTGGTAAGGCAACTGATTAGGATTAATCTGCTCTACCTTGAACTACAATAGTGCTGGGACAGCTCCTCCGTAGTTAGCCTAGCTGTATCAAATGCTAGTAGTTTGATGACAATGTTTGTTTAGTCTGTGGCAGAAATCTGAAGAGCCAAGAGTCTTTGCTAAGGGCATAATCTAAGTGCAGATAAACTGTATTCTTGTTTTCCTGTGGCTGTGTTAATCAGGACTGTGTGCCACTCTACTATATTTAAGAAAAATGTATTTATACCTTAAGTTTTGTGACTTAAAGTATTTACAGAATCATTTAATCTGATCCTTGCTCGCTTTCAAAAAGCCTGGAATGCTAAGGAGTGAACCATGCAAGGAGTTTCCAGAGGCATCTGATTGATCTAAGCAGAATTCACATGACGAGTGGGCACTGAAAGCCTGGAGCATGCAAATCTTTTGCATGGCAGAGAATAAACACTTCAGTGAATCTCCTAAAAGGGCACATTCGGAAAAAGTTACACGAGGTATTAGAAATTGGTTGTTCTTTCACCACGTTGCGTCTCTATGCTTAGGAAATGCTACAACATCTAAAAATAGAGTATGTTTATCCATGGGTTTCCTTAGTTATCTTTGGGAAAATAGGATTTTCCTCTTTCTTTTACACGAAAATAATTTCTGACTCTGGATGGCCTGAATAATGTGGATCCTTTTTCTCGAGTCTGGATTAGATTGGTTTTGCAAGGAAAAAAGTGAGTTGGGGCAAAACTGGATGTGTACAGTTAGTGGGTTAATTTGGCCATGGTGTTCGTAAATCTCGGGATGCAAATCAGAATTGCAACTGGCTGCCAGTTTCCTAAGGTTCAGTGTAGCAAATACAGCAATCTGATAGCCACAGTCTCAAGTCTTTCTCTGCTTCATTGATACAAGGTCAGAAATGGTTGTTGTACTTTTGCCCTTCACTGCAGGGCTTCTCTCAAGTATATTACTCAATTACTCAAGTTCCCTATAACTCACAGGCAGTAATTTCAAACTTGGCCAGACTAATAATTTTCTGAGGATAGGAATATACTAAGAAAAGATAGTAGATCATCATGATCTTAAGGGCAGGATGATTTGCCTGATGAAATGTAGACGTCTGCACTTGAGCCAGATGTCTATGCTTCTGCTACAATCAGTGGAGAAAGACAGGGAAGAGTAGGACGTAACTCCACTCCTCTGACAGGGCTAAAACTGTGCAGATAAATAGTTTCCTATAAATGCCAGTTTCTCTACCAACCATAAAGGAGGCTTGGATGAATAATTTGGAAGTAGGCAAGCAAATCCTCTCCTCAGTGCTCAAAGCATAATGAATCTTTCAAGTGAGACACAGATGAAGAAACACAGCTGATCAAACTAATAATTTGGAGCTCAATAATCTACCACTTCTGATGCACTTTGTTTCACAGCAAAATTTCTGTCTAGCTCTGAATAAAAGTGCTAACATTTCCCTTTAGGGGGGACTATTCCTAAGGTGAGCTCTCCTGGCAGCCCCATTCAAACTGGAAGTGGTTTCCTATTTTCCTGGTAAGGGTTTTTGCCTCCTCAAAAGCTGTGCTATTTGCCTTTTTAAATAGTGTCAGTTGTGTATAAAGATGCAAGACACAATTAGTGTCTCAGCCTTCAGCATGCAATGTGATTATTTCTGCTACGTTAATATTTCAGCTAATTCATCAAAACATATTATTCACCTCCAATACCCCCAGAGGCTGTATTCCTCCACAGAATTCTAACTGGTTTTGCATTTGGTGAAAGCAGTAAGAGAGGGAGAGGTTTTATATTTGTTATGTTGAAATGAATTAGAGTTTGGGGCAGAATGTTTTGTTAATATTGCTGAAAGACATAGAATTGGTTTTGTGTTTGGCAAATCTTCTGATTCTCTCTGGTACCCTCTCAAGCCTTTAAAAAACCTTGTAATTTTTGTCTCCTCAGAAGAATATAACTTCTGAATAAATTTAGTATAAGAAAAATGGTGAAATATTTAGATAAATAGTACCTGTCATGCGTTTCTGAGAAAAAAAATGAGCCTGAGGAAGGGGATAGGGCTTTTCTTTCCCCACCCAGGCTTAAAATCATCCAGACCTGGTATTTGGGAAAGGACTCTTAGGTCACCCAGTATGAGGTAGCCTGACAGTTACAGGGCAGTCCAAGCTGGCATCACCCAGTGAGCATGTGAGAAACTTTACCTATGAACATAAATCTGTGTTGTTGCTTCAGACTGTGCATAGCAGGTACTTTGAGGAAGCAACTTCTGTATCTACTGCAGACTTGGATATCTTCATAACTTGCCCCAACTACTTCCTATTTATCTTGTGTCATACGAAACCTCTATTACCTTATTCCACAAACATGAAAGTATTTTCGAAAAGAAAGAAAAGAAAGAAATAAAAATAGAACATGTATTTCCCCCTCCTCCAAAGTCCTTTCACGTATATTTCTTTCATGCAAAAGTGTAGCTTTTGATATACATCATTTTGTAGGGTTTTTCTGGCAGGAGAATATTTTAATCGAATAAGCACAGCTCCTGCCTGCTTCACACGCTGGTTGCCTTAGTAACTGTGGCATAGTACAGCTGAAGTGTGCTGATACCCTTGAAAGGGAGTTTGAAGGAAGCAGATGGGCTGTGATCATCATCGGTTGGATCAATTAGATGAGTAGATTGTGAGACACTAAAAATAATACATTCAATTGCTTAAAAAATTAATTTTGCAAGAGGAACAGCATTTTCAATGTGACTATTTAAGATATATGTCATTGTATTTGCAATATTTTTGTTCTGTTTATATGATGGGGAAAGACACTCCTGTCTTTTAGCAGGAGATGAACTTGAGAGCTTTATTTTTAGTGATTTCTTCATTTCCAGACAGTATCTGCTGGTATGAACAAAGTGTGTTAATAAGCTAAAAGGTTAACTAATCCATAATAAACAGAAGACTGAATTCATAAGCTAGTTACCTATGCTAAGTTTTAAAACAAAGACAAGAAAGGCAGTACTAAAATGTCTTTACAAAAAAAAGATGGGGAAAGGAAAAATCTGATATTTGCAACTTTGATATTTTTGCAGAATATGAGTGCTTCCTAGATGAAAGCTGTGCTACATTGTATCAGGGAGAAAAAGCAACCATGTTTGGAAATAGTTTTGTAAATTATCAGCTTAACAGATTTACAGAGTGTAACTTTATTATCCCATTTTGATTTACCATAAATTTATTCCAAAGGAAATTGAAGTGAGTGACAATATTTCCACATTTTCAAATTTTAAGAGAAGAGTTCTCTTTATGTTTTAATAGGAAAATTTGCAGGCTCAGTGTTAAATATTCTATAACATTTGCAGAAAATTGGCCGCTAAATTAAAAATTACTAATAAGGAAACAGAACTAATATAGGACAAGCATTCTTCTGATATCCATGAGATCTCATAACACTCCCCAAATGTAAAAAACACATCTAGTTTAATAGGAATAGTATATGAGAAGTGTGAGAGATGTAATACTTTTATTGGATCTGAATCCTTTGTATAAAAAGTCTCCATTCTTTGTGTCTTAACTGTATCAGGTATCACAGACACTTTGCAGTCACATTTGAACAAGTGGGGTACCTGGCTTAGTAGCAATAATGGATGCCCCACACACACCAGACCTTGAAAGCTACATTTCTCTAAGGAAGTTTGATATCCCAGGAGTTTCTGACATGATCACCACATTGAAAAGGGCACAGGATCACTTTTCATTTTTCCTGAGATACAAATTTGCAGAGTTTTCTGTGAGTGTGTGCTAACTCCACTCTGTCATTTTCTTGCTGTCAAAGATGCTCTGATTACAGCTTATTTTCACTGCTGGGATGCCTGCCTGTTTGTAGCACCGCTTTCTATGGTCTCTAAGAAACTGGAAGTATTGTGGGATTGGAGGCAAAGAATAGGCATGGAGTTAGACAAGATGAGAGCAGGCACAGCTCCTGAGGGGCTACTTTTTTTTTCCTGGAAGAAATAGCTGTTGGAGAAGAAGATAACAAAATGCAATTACCAGGAAGAGTGTGCTGGTAAACTAAAAGGTATTTAGTTTAACTAATTTAGTCAAACTGAAAGGTATTTAAAACTTCTGTTCAATCTTTTATATATACACCTGTTGGTGCCTGAAGCTTACAGGGCTCTCTGATAATTCTCCCTCACACTTCAAGTAACATAACTTTCTGAGGAAGGTGTGCTTTGCTTTGCTTTAGGCCTACATGGGAAGTGGGGATTGGGGAATTTACTGAACTCCAGATACTCTTTGAGATCAGACAAAATTTTTATTAACATCTCAAAGTCTCTGCAGCAGAGAATGCCAGTAAAGACCAGCCACAAAGCCTGCAGGCTGAGGAGGGTGCTCACAGAAATGTGGAATCCTCAGTAACATTCTCCAAGTTTGATCTGCTGTAAAGACAGACAAATAGAAAGCATGTGAAATTGTGTCATGTTGTTTCTCTTGTCCATGGGCCGAGAAATGTGGAGCTAGGTGAGAAGTTCTTATGTTTTCCTATTTTTTACATTTGTGCAGCTCAGTCCAGCTGAATACATGACCTACAATAGTGTCAACTGCTCATGTACTGTTACTTTTTCACTAAATTTGAGTCCCAAAGAAGTGTTCAAGGATTCCTGGCTGTTACAGGGGTCAGCAGGTCTCATCGCCTCTTTAATGGTGTTGGTTTTGACATGCTTTTACCAATTAGCTGATTGATCAGCTGATGAGCTGAGCAGAGCGAAACAGGGCATTATAGTGTGTGCAGAATTCAGATGAGCAAGTTATGAAAGTAAAACATCATAGGACTTTTAATTTTAGGCAACTCAGTTGGCTAGATTTCAGTCCTGGATGTGTTCAGGATAGCTAACACTGCCACAGTACACATGACAAGATGAGTAACATAAGTAAGATGAATCACTTCTTAAGGTTTCACTGCCTCACTTGATTAGGGAGGTATCCATCACTGCAATTCAACAGTGATGAACACTGTAACAAATCCTAAAACAGAAAATCAGAAAAATACTGTTAATACATACAGAATAACAGATACAGCTTCAAATTTTGTGTGTTCCCATATGTGTAACAGAGCACATAGGAAAAAGGACTGCACACAATAAATAAATTGGGGAACACTGGAAATTAAACATATCGGGGCAATTTTAATTACAAGCCCTTTAAGGATTAGATTTTGGCTTTAGTCAGTTCCCTTTGTTTCCCTAGTGTTTAAGAGAAAATTCAATAAAATGGTCTGATTTGACACTGTCAAGTAACTTCTTTTAATTTGCAGTTAACATGACATGAGCTCCCAGAGAGTTTTTTGATGAAATACTTCAAATATGTATCAAAACAAGATGAAAATTCTTCCAAGAACTTGTTTGAATTAAAGTGTCACTAAATGAAACTTAACAGAACTTTGGCCAGTTTTTTTAAATGCAGGAAGTTGAAAGACTTTGCTTATCAAGACAAATCTGCTTGGAGGTTGACTTACTGTAATTTATTTTGTTAATTATAGAAAAGTTCTTACTGAGACCACAGTGAACTCTCCTGTAATGTGCTACCTCATTTTGTATGTTTGCTGAAACACATAGTTACCCTCAATGTCACCATAATTTCAGAGGAGATCTCTCTGTTTCTCTTGCTCTTACGTGCTAGCAATAGCTTTTGTTTTCTCAGACCTTTCTTTCTGTTGCCACTGGCTCTAATTACATTAGTGGCTAACAGTATTACCTTAATTTCAGGAGCACCTGGCAGTTCAATCACAAGTGCTTTAGAGGCTGATCTGCAATTACCCACATCATGTGTTCAAATCAACCCTTGATCCTCTCCCCTCAGCACTTCGGGTCATTGGTCCTGACTTAGCATCCACTGCTCAGCTGCCTTGGATGGAAACCGGGTGAGCTTAAGAAGAGTAAAGACAGTTTCATCTGCCATGAAAAGAAGATTTCCATTTGTCGGCAATTTATTCATGTTTTTGTGTTGCTATTAAGAAGATTCTATTAGCAATAGAGAATTAGTTAAGTCAATAGCTTTCAAACCAAAAGCAGAAATTTGTGTTTAATGGGACTGGTAAAACAAAGCAGTTATTCTGGGTTAAGAAGGCTATAAGAAGAAAAATATAGAGAACATTCATCTATTCCACTGTTCCACAATAATATCATATATATTTTCATGCATATAAATTTCAGACAGAAAAAAAAAGATGTCAGTTAAACTAGTACTCATTAAAAGCCAGGAAATGAGTATTATAAAGAATGGGTTAGAAGCAAATTACACACATTATCAAAATGAAATGTCTTCACAAGGTACTCTGAATTTTGGGATTCGTTCTGGCCTGTGAGGTATTCTCTAAAACTCCCATAGGAATATCAGTGTACCTTTGAAGTAAAGAATTTCAAACACAAACTAACAATCATTTTTTCCTTCTAGTTCATGGACTTTAGAATAATCTTCAATATTTTCCATAGGCTCCCTGTCTGCTTCCTTCCTTTACAATGGTGAGTTTAGTTTTTTTCTCTTTCTTGCATTAAAAGTAATTTAGCATGAAAGCACATCCTGACATTTTCCTGCTGCATGTCCTTTTGTGTCCACACATATATATAGGTCTGGTGGCTGGTGGTGGTTTTTTTTGATACCTGCATCCTCTTCGAAAAGAAGCTTTTGTAGCTAGACATACTGCTACCATTTCTGCTCTTTTAGGGGGAAGCCAAAGGTCTGCATGTTTTAAGGTCACAAGGTAATTCTATAATAATATTTTCTGACTGATACAGCAAAATTCCTGCTGCAAAGTTCAAATCATGATGCTGATAAAAATGAAACTCATCTTTTAGAAAGATACTCCATCCTGTCTTAAAGGCTTTTCATAAGGACTCTTACGTTCAAGAGATTTTGTTCTGGCAACTAACTCCTTATTAGGAGTCTTTGTCTAATCTCAACCTTGCTCACTATTTTAGAGGATCCTCCGCCACCATCAAGTCATTTATGTTCCACCCTTCCCCATGTGTGCTCTGTACCTGTATGCCCTGTGCTCTGTATGAGTGGTAGGAGAATGACACCTGTGGTATTAATGGTATGGAAAAATGCATCATAGAATGTTCTGTCTTTTCGCAGTTTCATAGCACTGTTGTGTTATCCCAGATAAATGAAGCTGTTACTCAGGTTTTCATAGCAGAAAATTCAGACAACTTTTCACTGTGCAGAAATGAACATTCTGATCAACAGCAACCAAGACCCCTGCTGAGTGGTGGTAAGTGATCCCTTCCACTTTCACATGTATCTAAACCACAGAAAAAGCCTTTGAAGATACTTTGTAGGGTAGATGTATTATTTATTTTGTGTTCTTGCTGTTTATATTACAAACAAGATGTACACAGATGCATACCTCTGTTGGTTTTGTGCTAAACACTTATGTACCAATTCAGAGACTCCTAAGCCAGTGCATTCAAGTTTATACAGAACTGGAACCCATTTACAAAGTATTTCTAAGCTCTGATCATATAAGCTATATGAATATGTATGTCTTTGAATTTCAAAAATAGAAAACCTAATAAGATTTGACTTTCCATTTAAAAATCCCAGGGTTATGTTAGATTTGTCCCTTCAGAGCTTGACAAAGCAAGGTCAGAATAAAACATCTACCTTGCAAAAGGAACAAAACCTCAGAACTAATACTGATGATATCAGCAGTCTGTCTTTGGGAGGGATATGTGATGAGTTAAAACTGACCTCATATCCCTTATGACTTCTGAAGCAGCTTTTAAGTTTGGGTTGACAAAGGAAATGTAAAACAAATGAACAAACAAAAAAACCCAGAAAGAACACCAAACCCCATAAAATTATCTCACCTTTTGTGTCTTCAAGAAGTATGTGCAGGCTTTTTTTTTTTTTTTATCTTTTGCTTGGTCAGGATATTTTTGCTTATATAAGTTTCATTTGGAAGCTTTAAGTCATAATCTGATTTTATGAGGTACGGGTAGATTATATAATATATCTGCTCAGAAAGAAAAGGTTTTTGGCAGCCTACTTCAGGGAAAAGTCAGTGAAAGGTTGATGCAGATGAAAAACTGATGGACACCTACATTAAGGCTGCTAAATGCTTTGTAACTCTCAGCAGTGCTGAGTTCACAAGGATGATAAAGTGCCTCTAGCCAGCTCTAACTATTTAGTTGTAACAGCTCAGTTCTAGATATGTTCATTTTGGGTATAGGCAGATCTGCATAAGCAGAGCATAATTCTAACAAGCTTCTAAAATTGTAGGATGTCATAAAAGCAGGGGAAATGAATGTGTGAACGAAGAAAGCTATGGAGAAGAGAAAATGAAGAATTAGCTCTCTCAGTGCTTTCTATGGGATGCTAAAGGTGCCAAGGCATTGTCAAAATTAGCATGATTAAAAAGACAGTAAGACTTTTCAGCAAATTTGTTCAATCCTTATGATAGTCCACAAAATATCTTTAATAAATATTTTGTCTAGGATTTTGAAGGACAGTTTTCCATAGAGCCTTTTGAAGGGCTCATTGTCTAGTTTATCTCTTGTGTTCCTTTCCAGACCCTGGACTTTGTGATTCATAAAATACAGTAACAACATACTGACATTTGAAACTTTACAGTAATTAGTAAAGAAAAAAGTAAAAGTAAAACCAGAAAGAAGTAAATAAGAAAAAAATATCAAGTGGATTCTACAAAAATGTTTTATTTAAAATATCCTGGATAAGAAACCAAAAGTCCTTCAGAAAAATATCTAAGCACGTAAAATGCTTCCTCAGGAGGGGAAGAGGAGGGACAGGCACTGATCTCTTCCCTCTGGTGGCCAGTGACAGGACCCAAGGCAATGGCCTAAAGCTGTGTCAGGGGAGGTTTAAGATATTAGGAAAAGGTTCTCTGAGAGTGGCTGGGCATTGGAAGAAAAACCCCAGAGAAGAGGTCACAGAACCAAGACAGACAGAGTTCAAGAAGCACTAGGAAAAGGCTCTCAGGCATGAGGTGTGATCCTTGGGGCGAGGGTTATATTCAGGGTAACGCCTAGGGTTAGGCTTGAGAAAACCACAAAGCCAGGAGCTCCGGGGACACTGACCATGTGAAAGGCAGGCCAAGGTGAGTGCAGCACAGCCCAAATTTTGCTCCCACTTCTTCTTTCTGCTTGGAATTCGCCACTGCCCAATGCCCGATTTCTGGCTAAAAGAAGGGTTAGGCTTAGTGTTATGGTTACGCCTAGGGTTAGGCTTGAGAAAACCACAAAGCCAGGAGCTCCAGGGACACTTGACAATGCAAAAGGCAGGCCAAGGTGAGTGCAGCACATCTCAAATCTTCTCAATCCCTTCTTCCCCCTT